>NW_024340692.1:0-244189 GCF_902729225.1 Pteropus medius | reverse complement strand
TACTTCAGTGCCTACTGATTCTGTGGCTTTTCTGGCCTCTGCTTCTCCTTTTCCTGTGCTTCTCCTTTCTGCGGCTGGTTTCCATTTTGCTGACGCAGTCCCGCTTCTGCTTTCCCGTTCTTCAGTGCCTGCTGGTTCTGCAGCTTTTTCTACTGATTCTGTCCCTGCTTTTCCTTTTGCTGATTCTGCCTCTCTTTCTGCTGATGCTGATTTCCCTTCTGCTGCTTATGTTGCTCCTGCTACTTTTACTTCTCCTTCTTGGTCTTTTGCTTTTCTATACATCATTTCTGACCTCCTTATAACTTCACTTTTACATGACCCTTAATAGCTACTCCAGTCTTGACTGCACCTTATGTCTCCACTCATAACTACTCCACGTTTCATTATTTTCAGATTCAAATTACCTCCCCCATCTGAATAAAAAGAATTTAATGTTAAAGTTATGGTACTGTGTCACAGATAGCTGATTAACCTATAGATTAGCTGTTACCTTAGATGCTCACCTCTGAAGCAGTCAGCCATGGCACAGTCTGAGGTGTAGAATGGTGAATCTCATAGTGCAGAACATGTCCGTGTAGGGCCACAGGTATTGAAGGTAATCCATAATCCTTAGAAGAGACTGTACCTGAGTAGGCAATAAATGTCTCCTCTGGGAGTAGATTGAGGAGTAAATGAGCAGTGAGGCAATAATGTAGAGAAAGTTACTCTTTTTAGAAAGCTGGATGAAAAGGAATGAGAAAAAGTATGGAACATAGCTAAGTAACTATGTGGAATATTCCTGTCCAGACAAGAGGGAAAGACTGGAGACAAATGAGAGAAGAATAGAGGGAACAAGGCTTTGTAGCAAACTGAGTTGAGATTACGAGCACAGGATTGAAAAATGAACCACAATGGAAGATGTAATACCCAGATCTTTTGAAACTAGAAGAACCAGGAGGGAAAGTTGGCCTTTTCCACTTTCATGATGCTATCAAGGTGCTTTATTATTTTTTTCCTTTCTTTTGCAGGCCCTGAATCTGTGCCTCCTTCCCTTCTCAAGGTAGTGATGAAACCCATTGCAACTGTTGGCGAAAGCTACCAGTACCCTCCCGTGAACTGGGCTGCGCTCCTCTCTCCACTTATGAGGCTAAACTTTGGTAAATGTCAAGGTTTTAGGTCTTCAGACTCTGCTTTTAGGGTGTGACTTGAGTAGAAAAATAGACTCTGTGTCACAATTGGTGGTGACTGGATAGACTTTTAGGATTTGGGGTTTGACTTTTTGGATGGGACTGCTGAGTTCCTTTCAGTGTCTTTATACCTTTCACGGAGGGTGGGGAGGAGGAGGCTGAAGACACAGGATGCGCTCATCAAGACAGTACTTGACTGATTTGTGCCTGTTGCTGAGCATCTGTCGCAGGCCCCGGAAAGCCAGGTTTGATGGTTATCAAATTGCATTTCCAGAGCCATGAGTTTCAATGGGATGCTGTAACTGTTTTCTATTGCTGCTATAACAAATTACCACAGACTTTGTGGTTTGAACCAACCATTTTATTATTTTATAGTTCTATAATAACTACAGAATATAGTTCTTGTAAAAACCACAAGTCCAACATGGTTCTCACTGGGCTAAGATCAAGATACAGACAGAGCAGTGTTACTTCCTAGATGCTCTGAGGGAGTGCTGTGGTCTGAATGTTTGTGTCCCCCACAATTTGTGTTGAAATCTTAACCTCCACTGTGATGGAATGAGGAAGTGGGGCCTTTGGGTAGTGATTAGGTCATGAGAGTGGAGCCCTCATAGATAGGATTGATGCCCTTATAAAAAGAGGCCCCACAGAGCTTCCTTGCCCCTTCCACCATGGGAGAACATACCGAGAAGTTGCAAGTCTGCGTCTCAACAAAGGGCCTTCACCAGAACCTGACCATGCCAGCACCCTGATCTTAGACTTCCAGGCTCCAGAACTGTGAGAAATAAATTTCTGTTGTTTATAAGCTACCCAGTCTATGGTATTTTGTTATAGCAGCCCAAACAGACTAAGAAAAGGAGAATTCATTTCTTTCCCTTTTCCAGCTTCTAAAGGCTGCTCACATTCCTTGATTTGTGGCCCCCTTTCTCCATCTTTAAAGCAAACAACAGAGGGCTGATGCCTTCTCATGCTGTCATCTATCTGGTTCTCTGCAGTTGGGAAAGGTTATCCATGTTTAAAGATTCTTGTGATTAATGAGTCTAGTTGAATAACCCAAGATAATGTCCCCATTTCAAGGTCCTTAACCTCAACCACATCTGCAGAGTTCCTTTGCTATGCGAGGTAACATATTCATAGGTTCCAGAGATTAGGATGTGGACATCTTTGGGGACCATTATTCTGTCTACCACAGATACTTTGTGGTGAGAGGCAAAGGGAATGCATACCTCCCCACACCTCTCATTCATCCACCACAACCTCTTTTATGGAATTAATTAACATATAGAAATTTAATTTTATGTACTTGCCTCCATCTCAAAAAAAAAAAAAGAGAGAACAATTTTAACAGTGTTGTAATTGTGGGTGTTTGTATGTATTTGCTATAAGTGGTCTATTTTTGACAGTAGGGTGCTAACTTATGTATGATATACAGAAGGAATTATATACTATAATTTAGGTGTAATTTAAGGGATTATTAAAGATGATTTTGACTATGTACAATTTTTCACTTAAAGGCTTTTATTTTAAACTAATCCGTGTATAAGATATGATGCTACTACACTGTGTCTTCAGAGATTTTATTTGAAAAATATGTCCCCCTGCCCCTCCCTTCTTTTGCATACTGTATTAAGAATGTTTTTTAGTAAAACTCCTTAGAAAAAGGAAGAAAAGGTCCGGTTGGGAAAACACATCTGCCTGTGGGGATCAAATTGTTAAAAAGACTTGATCACTAGAGAATGTGACGACATCTTTAAGTCCTTCCAGACCAAGACAGATTTTCCTAGGTGCTGAATGCAGGATTGAGAGGAGGGGAAAACAGAGGCAAAGGGATTTCTAGCTAAAATTATCTCAACATCATGTTAGTATTTGAGCATTTATTAGCTTTCTCTCAATATCATAAGAGAAATTTCCCTTGCTCAAGGCCCTTGCCAATTCCAGACTTGGGACTTTGATGCCAGGGGATACTTTTGCCTCATAACTAAAAGGTCTCTTGAAATATCGTTTTGTTTACTGAAGTTATATTACCTGTAGAAGTCACTAAGCAGATGCTTTGATTTGAGACACTGAAAGCTAAAAATGAGTCAGAGAAGCAGCTACATTAGATATTCCTTTCCTTTTCTTTTCAGGTGAAGAGATTCAACAACTGTGCCTTGAAATTATGGTGACTCAGGCACAGTCATCCCAGAATGCAACTGCACTCTTGGGATTATGGGTGATGCCACCACTGATCCACGGTCTGAGTGTATGTAGCAACTAAGGGTATTGGGCATCAGGAGGATATGTTTCCCTTTTCTTTGCAGAGGTGTGGCGGTGGGGGGGGGGGCGGTGCGGAGAGATTAACATTCATTTGGGTGCATGTTCTCAAAGCCAAGAGTGGACAAATGGGATTTTGCAGAAATTGAGGGTTTGACATTGACAGTAGCTGGCCAGAAGAGTGGAAAATTGTGTGATTTAGAACTCTGCCATAACCATCACCATTCATGTTTTCAGCTACCATTTATTACAAAAAAGGGAAAATGATCAGAGATATTAAATTTTTTTTCTCAAGATCATATAGCTAGAAAGGTGTAGAGCTATTTGAACCTGGGTTTATTTGTTTATATCATACATATAATCGTTTCAGTAAGTATTAAGAGAATGGAAAATCTACATGTACTGTGTATGTGATCTCTCCCTCTCACAGAAAGGATAGCAATTAAGGTGAGTCTTGAAGGCTTGGTAGGATTTGGTTAGGCATCAAGTTAGAGGCACCAGGAGATGTAGGTGGAGAGAGTAGATCGTCTCTGCTATGGGGTTCAGTTTGAGCAAAGTGCTAAGGAAGAAGTGATCTACTCTGGTATTTGTGATAGAGAGAGGGGACCAGCACCTTCCATGATATAGGCTAAGGACAGTTAGAAAGAATGGGGCAAAATTATTTTAAAATGTGCATTTAGTAAAGGTGTATAAATTTGAGTATATTTCAAGCTAGGACCAAAAATACACATTTTATGATTCTTTAGAGGTTTACCAATTGATTATACGTTAAATGATCTCATCTTTGTTATTCTATTCTAGGAGGCTTTAATTCTTTGAGCATGCTGCAGAGCCCTCTTATTATTTCCTCAAAATTTTGGCTTCAGTCGCTACTCTGCACTTCTTTCTTTTAAGCTTTCCTACATCTCCTAATATTTTTTTTAATCGAAAGTTGATGTTACTGAGGTCTGCATCTTTTCTGTCAGCTATTATCATTACCTATCTGCTGCCACTTTATGAGCACTTGCTATTCACCCACTACTTGTAAGCACTCAATGAGTACTTTCAGACATCAGATTTAATCTCTTTTCAACCCTGAAAGGCTGATTTTTTTTTTACAGCTTTATTTAGCTATAATTTATATCCCATAAAATATGGCCATTTTAAGTGTAATTGGAGTTTTAGTACATTTTATACATTTTTATCTATTACCAAGAATACTTGCATCACCCCAAAAAGTTTCATTGTGCCTACTTTGTAGTCAATTCCTTGTCCTAATCTCAGACCCAGGCTAGTACTGATCAGCTCTTTGCCTTTTTAAAAGAACTTTCATATAAATTTAAATTTCACATGAAATTTAGAAATTCTTTAGAATCACACACTATGAAGTCTTTTGTGTCTGGCTTATTTCACTTCTGAGCAGTAGATTTTATTGTTTCCATTTTATAGGTTGGTAAACTGAGGAGACAGAGGGTAAGCAAATTTCACAAATCTAATATATGGAAGAGAGTGTGGGTGACTCCAACGTCCATGTCTTAAACACTGAACTATTAACTCCTTCCTTTCGAATCAGGAATAACTAACAGCTTATTTTGTTGACCTCAGAAGTTTCTAGGTTTTAGTGATCTTTCTACTCCTCTTTTAGATCTGTGCCAATTTTTTTGCATTCGTGCTTGATTATGGACCTTTCACATTACCTTTGTTAATAAAGTTTGTGAATTCGTTTTCTTAATTATATACCTTTTCATTTAGAAAATGATCTGAAATGGTATGTTCTTTAAAGTAAGCTTCAGATAGGTCATGCAAACATTGATCTTTGTTGAAATTTACTGATTTTTATCAGATTTTACTTTTTTATAACACTTCTCTTAGATTTAGTACCACACTTAGTTTCTAAAAAATTTCGAAGCCTATTCTCTTAAAATCTGTGACCCAGAGCTATTATCAACTGTGCCCTTTCTTAGCTCTCATGAACTCTAAGATGCCACGGTCAGTTTCACATGCTCAGCTGGTTCTTCTTTGGTCAGAAATGGTCTCAGCATGCCAGTTCCCCTTATTATTCTCTGTGGTTCCTCAGAATAAGAAATTAATAATATCAGATATTCTGTTTAGTTGATTTCCAGCAGGTGAGCCTTTCATCTTCAGCTCTTCTTGCCAGAGAATGTGACATTAAGACTGTATAGCGACGGTCATGTACTTTTAGAAGCTGCATTTTATTCCCTCACTGAAAAGATCCAGTGTTTAAGCTGAGTGGTTTACAGACGGATTGACAGATACCATAAATACATATGAGTCACCATGGAGCCAAAATTACATGTACCGGTAGCCCATTATATCATGAAGCTTTAGGAAAACGAGGAGCAAGGAAGTTACCTGAACCTTTCTCTCTCAGTCTACTCTCAAACACAGAGATGACTTAGAAGTTTTGAATGTTGCAAACTCAGACTTGCCTTTTTACGTCCGACCTCTTCTATTTTGCCTCCAGCTGAATATTAAGAAATACCTCCTGGTAACTGCACCTCTGTGGATCAAACATGTCTCTGACGAACAGATCCTGGGCTTTGTGGAAAACTTAATGGTAGCAGTTTTTCAAGCAGCTTCCCCACTTTCCAGTCCTGAGTTATGCCCTAGTGCCTTGCAAGGTCTGAGCCAGGCTATGAAACTGCCCAGCCCTGCCTACCACCTCTGGAGCCTGCTCTGTGAAGCTACTGGGAAAATTTTTGACCTCCTGCCAAATAAGATTCGGGTAAGGAACAAAAATATTTACATTCCTGACAATTTATGTTTGGGATTTTTTAAAGCCTTTTTGGCAAAGCAGGGAGGTGTATGTTTTAAGAATGTGGTGGGAAGGCTAGCAAGAAATAACCACATTCTTTACTAAGAATGTGTTTGCTTCCAAGATCTAAATTGAGGTTGAATATTTAGAACTAGAGTCTTAAGCAAGCTCAGAAGCGGGTTAACCAGTGGGCACCAGGAAGTTTGCTCTTAAACCTTTTACCAAATGCCTGTAGGAGATGAGCAAGCTCGGAAACCCGTCCACTTTACACCCATAGAATCCTTGGGCATGTTGTCCAGTACTCCAATCATATCAAGTGATTTAACACTAGCTTTTCCCCTCCCCTAACAGACCTCTGAATTATAGTTTTACAAAGAAGTTAAAAATTCATTTCGAATGATGATTCTGATAAGCAGAAAAGAAAGTACAGCCAAACAAATACCCAAATAACAGGAAAGATGTTTTTTAAATGATAAAAATTGGCCACACATTTTGGTTTGGTTAAAATTAAAATCATACCAGTTGCTGTTCATGGAGATAAACAAATCTACTAATCTGCCAGAAAATTAAGAACATTAAGAAATACTTATATTGTATTTTGACATGCTTGGTTTTTTTCTCTACCAGAGAAATGATCTAGAGCTGTATATCAGTGTAGCACAGTGCCTCTCGGAAATGACTGATGATGAAGCCAATCGGATTGCTCAGATTACTGAGGTAATAACATATCTATATATTTTTTCATTATTGAGGTAGGAATTACAATCGAAGAGGCGGCCAAGGCTAGTTTTGCTTCCTATTACTGGTTAATTTCAGGAAACTATCTCTGTTTCACGCACGTGTCTTGTGTCCAGCCTAGTCGTGTGGCTGGTTCTTAACAAATGTTATAGGGATGGATAGATGGAAGAATAACATTTTAACCTAATCACTTTGTCAAAAACATTTTAGTGCCACCTCTGGGCAAAAATGACAGGACAATGTCTTTAATACAAAATCCACAAGAATGGGAATATTCTGACCAAAGAACTTTCTGGTACATAGAAGGCATAAGTAAATAGTTCTGTTCTCACATTTATTTTTCTTCACCTGATACTTATCC
Organism: Pteropus medius; assembly: GCF_902729225.1. Taxonomy (NCBI): domain Eukaryota; kingdom Metazoa; phylum Chordata; class Mammalia; order Chiroptera; family Pteropodidae; genus Pteropus; species Pteropus medius. The sequence goes on along the minus strand of NW_024340692.1, from coordinate 236,916 downwards.
TTTTGGAATGAAGAAAGGTGTCTGATTAAAATACAAGCACTATTAGCCCTGACACAAGATAATTAACAAGTACCCTTCACACCCATACCCAGTCAATGATGAATAAGCAAAAAGTAGCATTCCAGTAAGGTTGCCAGATTTAAAAAATATGTCTTGTTAAATTCAAATTGCAGATAAACAATAATTTTTTAGTATAATGATATCCCAATGTACATGCTTATTCAAATGGCAACCTTGCATACCAATTGATACCAAAGTGCTAGAACTGTGAGCTCTCACATAGCTGTGGACATCTTATTTCTTCCTCTTTATGAAATGTTTGCCTATTCTGTCGAATCATTGAGTTTTTACATCACGTGGCAATGATTCTCAAAATGTGGAGCCTGGGCCAGCAGCATTAGTATCGCTTGGGAACTGATTAGAAATGCAAATTCTTAACTCCCACCCCCAGACCTATTCAGTCAGAAACTCTGAAGGTGGGGCCCAGGTACCTATGTTTTAACAGCTCTTCCGGGTGATTGTGCATCCTAAGGTTTGAGAACCACTGTTAGAGTATTTGGAATATCAGCATTTTGAAGATGAGTTTGTTGTAAGCAGGAAGAAGCAGTATAAGGAAATGCTTAAGAGATTTGATTCAGGAGCCTCAGTGCCAAGGCTTGACATCCAGCTTTCTAATTTACTAGCAATGTGACCTTGGTTACATTTCATTACCTTTCTTTGCCTCAGTTTCTCATCTACAAAAGAAAGATAATAGCGCTTACCTCCTAAGGTTAATATGAGAATTAAATGACTTAATCCAAATTAAGTTCTTGGAAAAGTACCTGACCCAAGGCAAGTACTCAGTAATTATTATCATAATTATTATATTCATGTATTTTATTATATCCTATTCTTACATTCATGTAATATAGTCAGAAGTAATGCATGTAATCATGTTTCTCAGAGCTAAAGGCTGCTATGTTATTTGCTTGCTTTCTTAAAACACCATACTAAATAGAACATACTAAATAGTGTTCTCCTGTGTCCGAAAGAGTTCCACTGAGGTCAGTGTTTTCATTTCTGGAAAGAACAGAGATAAGAATAAGGTAGTGGTGGAGAGCTCAGACTCTCTGGGTTCTGTTTCTTTTCTGACACCTATAGCTGTGACCTTAAGCAAGTTAGCTAACCTCTGTGCTTCAGTCTCCTCATCTGCAGCAGATGGATGAAAATAGTATTTTACTCCATACGGTTGGCGTGAGAATAAAGTAAATACTGTGGTTCTCAAACTTTTTGGTCTCAGGATCACTTTAGTGTCTTAAAAATTACTGAGGCCTTCAAAGAGCTTTTATTTATATGGATCATATCTGTCAATGTTTACCACATTAGAAATTAAAACTAGGAAAATATTTACTTAAAAATAATAATAAATTTGTTGCATCTTAACATAAAAAAGAAAATATATATATTTTCCAGAAAAATCAAAGAAATTAGTGAGAAAAGTGGCATCGATTCACATTTTTGCAAATCTCTAACGTTTGACTTAATTGAACACAGCTAGATGCACATAGCTGCTTCTTCAGTCTGTTGTGATATTGTTTTTATGAAGTATGTGAAGAAAATCCAGCCTCATACAGATATGTAGGTAGAGCATGGAATGTAGAAAAGGAAGTATGTGTTAAAAGACTTTTCCGATAATTGTGGATACCTTTCTTTAATTTTGTACCAGTTTTTTGTACGTTAGTGGTAGTGTGGAATCTGAAACCATATCAGTGACCTTCACATACTCTGTTACATTAAAATCCATTGGCCTATCTTGTACTCTGGGTCTTTTACCAATGCATGATTTTATAATATACATTGGCCATTTGGAAAATTTTGAATCGCTACATTTTAAAATCTTCCAAATGTTGACACATTTCATTATATAATATCAAAACATCACATTTGTTGATATCGCCAGCAATCTCATCAGAAAAGTCCTTTATTTTTTGGGAAGCTGCCAAACTTGTAGTAGCAGATATAAATTTTCCAAAAATCTAATTTTTGCTTGAAAATTCAGATTTTATTATTGGCAGCAAATACTGTCAAATATTTTCCTTAAAGTGACAGTCTTGCTTTTTCAATTTTAAGAAAATAATCTATCAGATACTCAGTTTAAATAACCATAGTTTGTCTATTAATCATTCAAGTAAATGGTGTTCCATGAGAAGAGTGGCTGTTTCAGCTCACAATTCAATCTCACAGCATTTTTTTTTTTTTGAGACAACCATCATACTTGGATACACAGAAGTCCCTTATGCACACTTCCCATTTTGTCATACAGAATATTAAAAAGATATGTACTCAAGGGCAAAGTTTTAATGAAACTAATAATTTTGATTTACAAAGGTGTTTTAAGTGAAACTAACTTTTTAAAAAATGGCAAGTGGCACTGAAAAATACAATGAATATTACTAGAGTTTGACCTCACAGACCTTCTAAAGGGTCTTGAGGTCCCCCAGAGGTCTGTGTACCTTATTTTGTGAACTACAAAATTAATACATGTTAAATGTTTAGAATGGTGCCTGGCACAATGTAAGTACTGTATTAGTTAGTTATCATTGTCATTATTTGTATATCCCTACTAAATATCATCACCAATTAATCCCCTGAAGTCATTTATGATTTTTATGAAGAGACAGCAGATGACATTACAACCCTCTAGCTGCATGTACATTTTAATAGAACACACAGGCAGATGGGTCACACACCGTAGAAAATAAACAATTTTAGCATTTGGAATAATAATCAACCTCAGACTCACCTTCTCTGTTTTGCCCTTGCCCTGGGGTTCTGTAATGACTTCAGTTAATTTAATAGTAACTGAACAATTTGCTTTTTTGCAGAACAACATAGAAAAGGCCACCTTTGTCAGACTGTACTTGGTCTCTCAAGGGCGGTTCCCTTTGGTGGGCTTGACTGATGTGCTCCGCGTGGCTATGCAGCACCAAGAAAAAGCCACGCTGGCCTGGATGATACTGCACAGCTTATACCAGGCACGGATTGTGAGCCATGCCAACACAGGTGAGGCCGGCCTAGGGCCAACGGCAGGAACAAAAAGATCTGCCCACCATCCCTTTTAAGTCGTAATTGTTTCCACAACTTAAAAACTGGTTTAGTGGTTCTTGACACAGATGAGGCCTTGTTACCCCAAATGAGGAGCACTGTAGATGACAATGAGCAGTTACAGCCCAAAAAATTCACTCTTGGGGAGGGGAGCGAATTCTTTCGAGGATTTTTATATTGTATTTGGCTCTCGAGGACATAAACACGTTTATTAGGTAGATTCTGCTGCATCTTTCAGTTTCTCAAGTAGACAAGATGTCCATTGATTCTGCCTGATGTTTCTGTGAAAATGCCTTTTGGATAGTCAGTTAACAAACAAAAAAAGAAAACAGCAACAGTAAAATTAGTTATTCTATAGAACTTCTCAGGAGTGAGAAGAATAAAATCTGGATGACCAAACTACACCCTCAAGCCAGAAATTCCAGGCCTGGAGCTCTGCTAATGAATCATATGTGCAGCTTTTAGACCATTTTAGACATTTATGCTTTAATAATCATCTGAAAGGGGCATGCCTTCATTTCTCCTTCCATGCCTTCGGTCATATGCTTAGAATTTCTTGAGTTTACCTGCAGGTTCTGAATGGCACCTGGCTTAAACAGATTGGATGTGTCTTGTGATCCTAGGCAAGTTACCTGTTTCTGAGCCCTATTTTCTCTATCTCTTATATTTTTGAAGTTCTGAGAGAAAACTGACAAATATAACTGTAATCTTCTTTTCAATACTGTATAGGAAATTTTGATTCCTCCTTCTCTTTGGCAATTGAGATTGTTCTCTCATATCTGCAGTAGTGTCTGTCCTATGAAAAATGAACCTGTGATGAAAAAACAAGATTTTCTTTAGCTCTAAATCGAAAATGTATCAGGAAAATAAATCCAGTAGGTGTTCCCAATTAGGCATGAAGATATATGAAGCAAATTGAACTAAATTTGACATTGCCTTTGGCTCTAACTAGCTGGCCTTCAAATTTAGTTCCCATTTTCCTCTCATTCACTAAATTTGGAGAACCTTTCCAAGTAGTTTTAACTGTAATGGGAATCCTCATTTTAAAAAAAGAAAAGAAAAATCTATGTTAGTATTTATTCTCTAGTTACCATATAATAGCTGGTTTTTATTTTTCTTTTTATGACTTTGGGATAGGTTTTCCTTGTAATTATGGCATAAAGTAGGAGGGAACATTTAAACAAAGGACTATAAAAACAACTAATCCAAGATTGAACATTACTGGTGAGTTGGCATGCCAGATTTATCCTAGTGTGTTTAATGTTGAGAGAGAAACTCCATTAAATGTATTTTATTACTAGTGGGTGGATAGGTTTGAAGAATAAATTAGTTTTTGAAAATAAAGATCAAAATATGGTTATCTGATGTGAATAATGTCAAAGAACCTTCATGGGCAATCACAAGTCTTAGGTATTGTGAGGACTTGAAATTATTTCACGAAATCCTCACCAGGTGTTGTGCTTGAGTTATGATGCTTGTTACTGCTCTGTTTTACATTTCAAAGGGAAAACTATCGTCTGATAGGAAAATGTCCTTTTTGTTTCAGGTGTGTTGAAGAGAATGGAATGGCTCTTGGAACTGATGGGTTATATCAGAAATATTGCTTACCAGTCATCATCTGTTCAGAATGTGGTTCTTGATGAGGTACAATCTAGACGAGTAATTTATAGCTTTCTTAAAATACAGAATTTATATTCTCCCCAAAGAGGACTATGTTGCTGCCTATAGGTTTCTTTCCTTCCTGTTTTGGGGGGTGGGGAGCGGGGGAGTGGGGGGGAACAGCAATAGTGACAACTCTGATGTCACAAGGAAACATGTTCTTACCAGGCTATTGAAGATACCCAGAGCTGATCTTTGAAAAATATTTTCAACAGAGTGTTTTCCTTGACAGGCAGCACACAAAGGATACTAGCTGGAGAGGGAACCCTATGTATTTGGGCTTGATCCCATGAAGGAGGTTGGGTACAGGGCTGTGGCCTCCACACTGGCCCAGAATATGGCCTCACGCCTGGTTCGAAAAGATTCCTAGACTATATGCAAGTAATCTGTGTGTGCGCCAACATGTGCACACTTACAAGCATGTGTGCATATATTAGAGTTTTCAGCACACCTTCAAAATGACCTGTGACCCCAAATATGGTATTGGGTGAGTTAAAAAAGAAAAAGATTAATAAATAAAATAATGACAGCATTTTCTCACTCCTCATTTTCTTGACTTAGATGCCCACTTTGTATTTTTAAGGGATATAATTTTTTTCTCTAGGCATGTTTTACATGTTTTCTGTGTGAGTAAAATGTGCACAATATGGAATGTTCTTTAAAATTCTTCCCTGCCTTTCTGAAGGGTTATGTGTGTTCTTGGAATTTTAGTGAGATTAGGAGTTTTAAGAAATCGAAGAGTACTTTGTGAGTTTTTTTTTTTTGAATTAGCATAATCTGCTTTTTTTTTTGATCTCCTAAGTTTTTATTAGCCTTTTCTACAAAAATCTTTTAAAACCTAGAAAATACAGATAAGCAGAAAGAAATGTAATTTAAATCACAATAATCCAACAATTCAAAGATAGCCCATTACTACCATTTCTACAATTGTCTAGCTTAGTCTAAAATCTAAATGGGTAGATTCTAGACAAATTTGTTAAAATTCATGAGAATCATTTGTTATTGTTCAGTAGACTCAGACTATAAATATTTTGTTAAGTCAGTTTTAACCACATAATAGTAAATCTAAATATCCCTCTCCATATCATTCAATTTTTTAATCTCTGTGAAATCACCAAGACAGAAGAGTATTTGGATCTCGGTATGATTAGGAATTAAATTGTTTCTCCTTAAATGTTAGAGCAATAATAATGAAACTGTTGGCCCTCTGTCTTCTTAGAAGAAGATCCCTAAAGCTTACCAAAGCCCTAAAGTCTCTTTTTATTAAGTGTAGAAACAGAGTTTGTTCTTCAGTCCAGTTCCTCTTCTGGGGTAGTCTGGGGTCGGGGGGATGGGCCAGAGGAGGGGTTGCGAGAAGGGGAAGATAATATTGCATCATGATGGGGCTGTGTATGTGGAGAATGTATTACTTTGAATTGTTAAAACATGTGACCTAGGCTTGTTTCTGTTTCCATTGCAGGCTTTGGACTTCTTGTTGCTGATATTTGCAACAGCAGTGGTTGCATGGGCAGACCATGATGCCCCTCTCCTCCTCGGCCTCAGTGCCAGTTGGTTGCCATGGCATCAGGAAAATGGCCCAGCTGTGCCAGCATCAAGCTTCCTTGGCAGGAGTCCAATGCACAGGGTCACTCTACAGGAGACTCTCACTCTCCTTCCCAGTAGCATGCTTCTCCTGCTGCAGAAAGAGCCATGGAAGGAACAGGCCCAGAAGGTGGGGTTGTCAGCCACCTGCTTATCAGCACAGGTGGCCATTGTCTCCTCAGCAATTTCTGCTGTAGAGTTGAAGTGGGAGTTCAGTGAAACTTGGATCGCACCACAGGCTTTCATACTCTGCCCCAAAACTCAGACAGATGCAGAGCCTCAGAGACCGAGGCTAGCCCAGCCTCAGGCTAATTAAAACAACAACAATGACAACAGCAGCGACTTGTTTACAGTTGGGAGTGAGGTGTAAATAAAAGTTTATACTTGCATTCATTTATTGAAGGCACGTATGTTCTTGATCCTGGAGATGAAATGATGAGTAAGCCTCTGAGAGCTTAGAATCTCAGAGTGAGGACAGACAGCGAGGCAAGTTCAAGATTGCAAGGAGGATATAGTGGTGATGAGGAGCGGGGGGCGGTGCTCAACAATTCCTGGGGGTAGGTTAGGGAAATCTTTTGAGGGGAAATGTGAGTCCAGAGCGTACATTTTCTTATATCATATTTAAGGTTCCCCATAGCTCATTTCATCCTACAGCCATGTTCCAGATGCCCATTGTGCTCCTGGCTTGTGCTAAATACATGAATAAATTTGTAAAGGTCTAATGTCACCACCCTTGCCCTCAGGAAAATCCAATCTTTTGGTTTTTAGATATTAACATTCCCCAGGCTATTAGCTGTGTTCAGAGCATATGAAAATATTGCGCTTCCTGTAATTCTCATTACACGGCTCTGACCTGTCTTTATTTTAATATAGTTGTTTGAATCCATTTAATCACAATTGGATTTTTGTGAGGTTGAAAGCTTAAAACTCACTTTATGTGGCTTATTCTTAAAACTGGAACGCTAATCTTTAAAAATATTTCTGAACTGTGGACCCACACTTTAGCTATGCACAGCTCCACCCAGCGTCTCAAAATACCTTTGTTTCCTTAAACCTGCTAAACATTATTAGTATTGCCCCAAATTTTGTGTTTTCTGTTTCATTTTAAATCAAAATAAATTTAAATGTGGTATCCCCTCATGTTATTTCTGGCCTTGGATACCATGTTCACTTTGGACTACAGTGTAGACATCCTGCACCTATTGTGTATTTCTAGTGCTTGGTTTATGTACTTTACCAGTAGGATATTATAAAACAAAATTGAGAAAAAGAAATTAAGAAAAACTCTTTTAATTACAGCAGGGAATTAAGAATATTCTTTTTCTATTTTACTCTTCCTTTAACCCAGTTTCAGTGTCCAAAGTTAAAATTAGTCGAGATTGGCAGCATTCAGGCATTAATGAAATTGCCCTGTATCTGATTCAAAAACAATTTTGGCTGCCTCCTAGATCAAATTCATGAGTACAGTGAGTTTCAACCTCATTTTCAGGGTTTATTTGCAGTTAACTCAGGTAGCTCTACCTAGTAAATTATTTTATGCTTTTTTTCTTGCATTTTAACTTTCATAAACTGTTCTTATCTATAGAAACATAGTTTATTTTAGAAACAGGGGCTTATATCTGATGCGCTTCTCTATTTACTGCCCAGCCTAGGAGCGTAGGCCTGGGATGTACACAGACCCAGGTGGAAGGTAGCATGATGCAAAGAGTGTGAGGCTTTGCATCCAGGTGTACTTGGGTTCAATCTTAACTCTGTTATTCGTTGGGGGTAGAATTGGGCAAGATTCTTGACGTACCTAGGCCTCTTAGAGTAATGAGAGAGAATATTTATGACACACAGGACGCCCGCAGGGCCAATGCCTACAGTCACTCTTAAAACCTATAGCAGGACTCAAGGTGTTTAGCAAGGGAAGGTGGTTTAACTTTGCTGAGCCATTTGACTGAATGGAAGCTGTGTCTGTCTGTAACATCTCTTGTGCCCAGTCCCTTTCCCATCTCCACTCCCCTAGCCCAGGCATGTATTGCCTAGGTACTGTTACACTGATATACATGTATGCAGGCCCACGGGTCTAACTGATCTCTTACTGATATTGGGGTTGTCTTCACTGATACTGTTCTTTTTTCATCCTAGTTCATTGACTGGCTGCTCAACCTCATGGAAAGTCCTAAAGAAGCCCTCTCCGCAAAATCCAGGGATCTTTTAAAAGGTATTACTTCCATGCTTTCTGTCCCAGAGAAGTGAAAACCTTCCACTCTTGTCTGTGCTGCAGAACAGCACTCTAGTGTATGCTGGCTACTGAAAGGACGCATCTTGGTTCAGTGTAGATAAATAATCTGAAGCTGTCACCATGTAGCATTTCAAATTAGGAAGTGGATTTAAAGAGTTGTTCCAGTGCCTTTAAATTTAATTTTTATTTAGTTTTAAAATGTTTTGTTATAATTGTAAAATTTGACTTTAATTAAAATTTGAAAATTCCTTAAAAGAAAAAAGAGAATACAGAGTCCCATTGGCCAGTGACAACTTTGATATTTTTCTTGAGAAGTTTTTGCCCGTTCTGTGTATGGGTGTTCTTTTACCATATTTATAATCATAAATAATTGAAAAAAATGCAGACACTTTTTTATGTCAATTATTTTTAAAGCATTTAAAGCTGTTCCTACACTGGCTTCATAATAATATTTTTAATGGCTACATAGTGTTTTGCCAGAGGAGTTGGACATTTCCCATGCTTTCAAGCATTTAAGTGGTTTTTGTTTTTTTATAATATCCCTGTATTGATTTGTTAAACTATGACTGTAGGATCTACAAACAGAGGAAGTCTGTGATTTATGTAGATTTATGTAGATTTTTTTACTCAAATCTGAGAAGTCTTTTAGGCGTTGGCTCTGTGGCCCAGGACAGCTTGTACTGTCATCTGTGTCTTGGAACTGTCGAGGTTTGGATCCTACCAGTGACTGCTGTGGACGCCCCTGACTTGCTGTCAGATACTGCCCTGAAAATTCTCATCTTGGGAAGTTTTCTGTTGGCCAACTCTTGTGATCATCTATTGGCCCTATCTCCAGCCTGGAGTCATAGTATGACCATACTTTAAGTATGGTAAAACATGTTACTTGCCAAGCAAGCAATAATTCCCTAATGTGTCAGTTCTGGTCCTTCTCACCCCCATGTATGTGAAGGGCATGTATGTGAAGGGGATTCTGATCAACCACAGAACCTCACTGAGAATGAGAGCCAGGGTCTAACATGTTTCCACTGATCTATCCCTCAAGACCTGCTGCTAGGATTTCCTCCATTTGTGTTGGGTGTTTGGACTCATTTTTAATGGCCATGGGTCCATAATAGCACTGGTTGCTCCATACGCATACAATTGATAACAATGAGGAAAATAGTTATTGGGGTCAAAGAGGTACATGTTCACTTGATTATATATACAAACAAGAATTGTATAACTCTGACTTACCTACATTCCTTCACATTTATATTTTAAATAACATCTCAATATATCTATATTAGTATTCCAAAATAAGATATCTATTAAGTTACCTAGAGGTATTACACAGAACTTTCCTATTTTAAATTGATCCCTGAGGGACCCATGACAGATAAAGCTGTGGACTTGTGGGTATATGTTCAGATATAGTTTATAGTACATTTATGCTTGCTTCATTGAGCCCATGAACCTAGCTTCATTATCGGATCAGTTTTGGGGTTTTTTTTTTACCTTTTAGTTAAACATTTAACGGAAAAATCATTTTCCTGTAGAAAAGTACCCAAGACATAAGTAGATTTTTACAAAGGGAACACACCTATGTAATCACCTAGATTAAGGGGGGAAAAAAATCACCAGCATCCCTAAAGTCAGTTTTTGTTTCAATTCTGCAGAATTTCCCATTAACTGGTTGCAGGATAACATTTAAAATACATGTTTTTTTAAAAACTCTTTTTCCAAGCCTTTATTAATGGTTTTCTGCCATTAAAATTCTGCCTAAGCCTTGATGGGAATTGTTAGTCTTGAAGATTAGCCAAGTGAGAAAAAGCCATGTTCTTTTCTGACACCTTTTTGATCTAAATGACCGTTTCAAATGCAGCTCCACCAAAAACAATAGTGCATTTTATTTTTTGTCCCCTTAGCCACCCTGCTATCCTTGAGAGTTCTCCCCGAGTTTAAGAAGAAAGCCATATGGACCAGAGCGTATGGTTGGTGAACAGTTTTGCAGTAGCCAGCCGCATTCTCAGATGGAAGAGGAAGGAAAACCATACAAATGGAAGACTTTTTCAGAATCTATGTCTGGGATCACTGAGACATGATGCAGAAAGTTAAGGGTCATGAACTGACATCTTGAACCTTGCAGGCCAAGAGAGGAGGCATTGCTTTGGTACTCAGGCCAGTGGAAACTGAAATGAGAACTTGAACTTTCTTATATTTGGTTAGAGTTCAATCTGAAGATTTTCTTTATGAAAATTGACTACATCATCTCATCCTCCCTACATTCTAGTAAAATAATCTCTTGAATTTTGTGCTTGTGACTTTTAAGGCACAGGGAAGGTTTTGCTACCAAAACCAAACTATAGTGGTGACAGTGGCATCATGATCTATTTCCCATGAAGTTTCTATAGGATATTATTCATTGGCTCAATGAGTTAGATGAAACACTCTCTTGAAACTACTGTACACATTTAAATGGTTTAATATGCTTAATACAGATTGCTGTAATCAGATGAAAGAAATAACCGTGTCTTGTGTTAACAAGCCTCTGGAATGGGGAAGTTTAAGGGCTACAGTGTAAGGGAACAGGTCCTTCATGGGTTGAAGGACTTTAGATTCCTGGGCCAGTTTGCAAACATGGATGGCAGTCAAGGACACTGAAGAGGAAGTGGGCACCGAAGAACCACTCTGCATTCTTTCCCCTGAACCAGCAGGCAGCTTACTAATGCTCAAGGAAAGGATGAAGAATCAGCCCAAACTTCTAAACCTGGACTGACTTTTTTGATTTAGCCTAGTCTCTTCCCATTCATACTCTGTCCCTTCTCCTCCCCTTAGCAGGAAAGCAGAATAATTCAAAAGGGAGGTAATAAGATACACCTTTATCTTCTCTTCTCCAGGTCCCCCTTTTTGTCTTCAGCAATCTTGAGCATAAAATTTATAGGATTTTTCTATTCATGGGAGCCTCTAAAGAGTCTAAAATATAAGATTCTAAATTTGAAAATCTAAAAGTTCCAAAATCTCAACATTCTAAGATATAGGTCATTGGAATAATAACACTGTTTTTCTTGGTTACATGTTATGACCTCAGGTAAAAATTAACTTATTCCCTTAGGATATTTCACTTTGTTCTCTAGAAACCAGAAGTCTCTGCTTTTTCAGACCAGATGTTCTAAAGTATATACAAAAGGAAAAGTTTCTTTACAAGTCATCTTCTGTTTTTGAAATCGTAAGTTGCCAAGGCAAAGAGTATGCCGGGATATACTAACAAATTAATGTCTGGGGTTAAAGCCATGTTATGTGTCTCAGAAGTATCCAAACACTCTGATTCTTGATTTGAGAAGCGTACATTTGGAACGGATGTTGAGATCCATTAAAGTGCCTAAAATCTTCTTTGTGTTTTATTTGTAATGCAGCGGTTCCATGGTAATTAATAGGCCGTAATAACCTTTTTTTGAAGTTCATTGCCAGAGCTAACTTCTCCAAATAATTTTAACCAAAGATATTGATGATATAATTATATAAGGAGTAAGGCTTTGTTAAGGACTCAAATAGTGTCTTGAAATAAGTCACTTTGAACATAGTTTTAGGTTTCTGGTAAACATTTTAATAACTTGCTCTTTTAGAAATCAGATCATTTGGTTGAGGATGAGGCCTTTCTTAAAGCCAGAGTTATAGGCAGGGTCCTGGTTAGTTTCTATCTCTGACCCCAACTAGCCTATTCTTAGCTGCAGGAATTTCAGATGGAACCAGGGGACAGAATATGGCTGGAACAGTTCACATCCTTCATCACTCTTGTGGAAAAACACCTCACAGCATATCATCGTTAGGTATAACTCTGTATCATCATTGCTCTGATCCTGAATAAGGTAATATGCTTTTATATTTTCTGGAAGGAAATACTTTATTCTGATTCTGGAAATTCTAAAGTCTTTTTTAAAAAAACATGATATATATAGTATTTATGAAGTAGTGAGTTGCATGTAATGTTTATCTTCATAAACAGTACAAAATTTTTTTAAATTGTAATTTAGAAAGATCAATTCTTATCAAACATAGGGAACTTGTGAAATAATATCCAGCTAAATTATTGGACATAAAACTGAATAAAAATGACAGTGATGACTCCCTGACTTTGGTTTTATTTCTTAGATAAAAGGAATAACTTAGCTCACACAGTAGTTGTGAGGGTTAAAAGAACATAACAATATGCTAAATTCTAAAATGTAATAGAAATGCTATCACTTTTATACGTTTCACTGAAAAATAGTAGCTATAATGCTTAAACATAGACCCAACTACATATATGTTAGGACTTGGGAAGACAATGGAAATTTCTTGAGAAATTGTTCTCCTTAATAATTAAAACATTCTAGAAGCAAGTAGTCCTTAAGATACTTTAAGTTAAAAAAAAAAATAAAACTATGTCTTCTAAACATGAGATACTCTGAGATAATCAGATATAATTGAAATACCACCTAATCTGATAGAGTTCTTAAAATGTTTTTTTTTCCCTTCTGGATGTACTGGTAGTAATCCAAAAAGTCAGGCTGCACAAGCAATTATGAGTGTCTACTCTGTGCTACTGTACAAGGCTCTGGGGTATAAAGTGAACAAGGCATGACATTCCTGTGCTTGTAGAGCTTACATTCAAAAAATATGAATCAGTAAACCATCATGTAATAAAGTAAAGCACCCAGGGAACATGTTATCAATTTCCTACTTCTGTATATTCCTTTAAAACTTAGAAAGGTTTAATTTACCATACTTCATTTGCTTTTCACAACAACCTTGGGCAGTTAAGTGGAATTCAGAGAGTCATTCAGTAAGTAAATATTGGAGCTGAATTTCAGAAAAAAAAAAAACAGTGCTCTTACCTCCAGACCACAATCTCTCTCACAGGACCCCGTGGTTCAGTTGAATACCACAAAGTACACTGTGGACATACACATGCATCTAATGAATCAAGGCATATTTTTTACTAATTGATTTTCATATGGAATTGACTGTAACCTGTTGAGGAGATTTAAAATGCCAGCTACCCTTAGCAAAGAGAGATTAATTATAGTTAATAATTCCTATTTAGAATGTTTAAAAACTGTAGAAGCATAAGGAAAAAGCGCCATCGTCTCAGTTCTAAAAACAACTATATTATATGGTGGCTTTTATTTAAATAGTTCTTATTATAGCAATTTTCTGTCCAAAGCTGAAATACTTTAGACTCAAAAGCAGTGGTTCTCAAACTTCAGTGTGCATGAGGATCATCTGAGGAACCTATCAAAATGCAGGCTCAGCAGCCCATTACCAAAGCTTCTGATTCAACAGATCTTTAGTGAAATCTGGGAATCTGCATTCTAAACAGGCACTTTAGTTAATTCTGTGACCGCTGCTTCCTGGAATTACGTTGGGGAAAAAAAAAAAATGCCCTGGAGAAAAGGTTCATATCAAAACATATGACTTAGACCCAGAAGAAGAGAGTAAAAATTATCTGAACACAGGAAAACATAATATTTCAAAGCAAAAATAAACAAATGAGAGGAAGAAAATGTTGGGGGAAAGGGGAGATGGTTTTTATTTTAAATCACTTTAGTACTTGAGCACAATAAAATGTAACTGTTGTCTTTGTACATAAATTTAAATAAATATAAGTTTCTTCCTCCAGATAAACATTTACATATTGATGTTATGGCTACTTCAACTTTTGAAAGAAACCCATAAGATGTGGTACATTCTGTAGTAACAGATTTGTTTGCAGAAAGGCTGGGAAATGTTTTATAATGTTGACCTGTGCCTGGCACATTTTAGGCACAAAATCAGTGTTTCTTGAGTGAATGTAGGCATGTGTGTGCAGCTGACTAGGGATCAACTCATTCTACTCAGGTTAACCTGTTTATTGAATCAAAAGCTAAGACCAGGATAAGAATGTTTCTTGAAAAGCATATAGAGTAAAATACAATGCATCTATAGTGAATGAATATGTTTGGAATAAGTGTTATCGCTTTTCATTCAACTATTTTGATAAAAAGCTCTGGGGTTCTGATGATACTACTTGTGTGTATATGTTTTACTTGTATTCTTTAGGTAGACTTTTGCTGAGTGATGAAGTAAATTATCTAAAGAGTTTTGATTTAGTGCAGTTTTACTTTTTTTTTTTCCTTAGCACCAGAGGCACTGCTGCCGTGAGTACTATTCTTTTGCCTGGGTTACGTCAGGTAATGCATCTTGGCATTTGAAACTCCTGAGAGATCATTTTAAAATTATGTCTTATGCTTTTAAAATATCTTATGGTTCCTACTTCTTTTATTTTAGTTAGATTTGAGAAACTAAGTCTTTGACTACACTGAACAAAATAAAAAAGATTTGAAGGATATACAGTTAAAACAGCCAAAGAAACCAACTTTGCAATATGGATAACATCAGTGAACTAGATGCTTATTCTCTGGGTTTCTTAACCTGGGGAACATGAACTTGAGTGGGAGAAGAAATTATACCTTCACTTTCACTAACCTCTAACAAAATTTAGTATTTCCATTATGAATATAGCCAACCAACTACTGTAATACTAACAATTATGACTGTTACCATTGAAATCAGATATTTTTGTTACAATTGTTGCAGATATCTCAAATTAATGTCAATCCTCATCTCCACTTCAAAATTACCATAATTATAAATTTACTTGTGTTTCTTTTTGGTCTTCTATTTTAAGTAGGAAGATCCTTAAGGTAATTTGCTTTAAAAAAATTAAAGTATTATTTAGTAATGAAATTTAAAATTCTTAAATTCACCCAATAAAGTATAGTTTTAGTTCTGTTCATTTTAGTGATTCTAGATGTATATTTCAGCAGTAAGTAGCCACCTTTGATGGGAGGCAGCTGGACTGTCTCCTAAAGTTTGTAAAGGAATTCTGTTCCCTTTTCACACTAAATCTTTCAGTAATTTTTTTTTAATCTAGAAGTAAAATAAGCAACTTTCAAAGCAAAATAAAATGTAGCTTTCTAAAAGGACAACCTTAATACTTATTTTAAAATTCTAAATGACATTTAATTTATAAAGATATCAATTATCTTTATTAATACTCAATTGTTTCTTCCCAACTGTTTTATTTAATGGTATAAAATCATTTTTTTCATTTTTTTGTACTTTGTTTTTATGTAACAAGATAAATTAATACCTTCTATGTAATAAGGTTCTATCATTCTTTCAAGAAAAATGATATACTGATGGTTCAGAAATGATTCTATTAGTCAATTATTCACGTGTATTTTAGAAAGTTTTCAAAGAAAGTTTTCAAAACTATAAGTGATGACTTATATGACATAGTAATTAGCAATAGTAATTCTGTAATAAATGAATTGAAATATGACTAGTTCTTAATTTTCTTACTTCCTTTAAATGATTTACTATATTCTTATGCCTTTTATCTCCCTGTAAGGTATATGTGACCTGAGTTTTTAAAAAGGAATTTGGGGCATTATTTGTATTTTTACCAAAGGTATTCTGTTTTCATCAGGGTCCTCCTTTAAGGCATCAAAGCCCAAATAATGGGTGTACCATTAATGAATACTCTTTTGGATTTGGGAAGATGTTTAATTTTCTGAGTGTGTCTGATGTTTAAAGTGGGTGTTACCTCTGGGAACAGTGACATCTGTCTATAAAATGTTATTCTAGACAACTGCAGAGCATATTTCACATCGCCCCCCTCCTGTGGATCTGCTGCTCTTTGGGAACTCAGAAGTGAAAAGAAATAGAAGTAAATAGATGTAATTTAGGTTAACAATTTTGGTTTCTCAATTTGATTGAATCTATTGCAGTTAATCTCCAGTTTCTCATTACCCTTACAGGGAAATAATCAGGTTTCACACAATATAAATTTAACTTGTATAAAATCCACAGCTGTGGTGAAATAGGTTGTTCAGAGTATATGGTTCGAAAATATAATGTGTGAGAATCACAGACTGCTTTGATATGTCTTAGAGTTTGGGGATGAAGACGATTATTTCATGTCATGGATTTTTGTCAGATACTAGTTTTGGTTTTTTTTTTCCACCAGAATGCTCTCTGTGTTGTGCTTACTACAGCGGAATCCACAAGCCTCTTTTTTCATCATCATAATGCTGTGCTTCACATTTTCTTCTTTTTAATGGGAGAGACTCTGAGGACATCTCTTCTTTCTGAGTAAAGATGACTGTACGTAAAATACATACCTAATATGAAGAAAATGGCAAAGTAAATAAGGTTAATTAGCCATATCTTTGGAAAGAACCATAGTTTTAAAACACTTAGAATGCTTCTTGGAGTCCAAGGGTGACACTTGCAAGGGAGAGTCAAAGAAGGAACGCTTAAAGAAGTGTCCAGATTTTCCACAGAAGGGAAAGTAAAGCAAATCTCTCCATCTTATTCTGTTCATTGCAAGGAATTGATTTTTCCCTTTCTACTTCCCCGAATGTTTCACATTTGTCTTCTCTTTCAGGTATTTTTATATATCTGATGTTGATTACCTCTAGAAGGTAAAAACTATCTTGGGTACTTGTGAAGGTTAGAGCTGGGTAAACTAAAATTTAGCAATGAAAACCCTTTCCCCAATTTCCTGAGAAAAAAGGATCAAATTTTTTCAACTGTAAGTTTTTGTTCCATACATTTTTCTTGTCTTTAACATGTATTCCCACTTGCCTGCTAAGAAATGCTAGCACATAAGGCCAAACAAAAAAAAAACAAACATAAATAGAAAACCCAGAAATAGTCAAGCCTTCTTAGTTTGACATCTACATTTTATTTGTAGATACCTGTGTCCATGGTCAAAACTTCTATATTCCATACATAATGCAGTTACATTTTCTACTAGTAAAACTATTTTGTTTATCTTTTCGTTCATTTGTTCTTGTGATGTCCTGGAAAAAGCATTATAATTTCTAAGTACTTTTCTAACAAGATCTATTTCATTGTGTCAGGCATCCTCTTTGGTCTTTCCCATTTATGTTAACCTTGCTGTTAAGGTAGATGGCAGGACAAACCAAAAAGCACAAGAAGCATGCAAAAAAAAAAAAAAAAAAACAGAAAAGCCACTTACCTATAAAGAGCATCATGAGATATATCTTCAGCACATACGGGAAATAGATGGATAAGTCAAAGGGCAGCTTTGTGGAGTAAGTGCCAAATGATTCAAAATAAGGCAATGACTGATAGATGGCAAATGCTGTTCAAAGAAAAAAGAAGGCATCATGGAGGCTTCTCTCCCTAACTTGCTATGGGGATGTGTATATGTTTGCACAATGAAAATATATTTTGAATTTTGAATTTGATAACAGGTTTGTGATAATTGCTGAATCTTTTAGCTAAAGCTACAGTTTGATATACAAATCTGCTGAATGATTAAACTGGCAAGGCCATTATAGCCGTATGCCTTGAATTTTTTGTTCACTTTATACTTTATTATGCCTATAGAGAACATTTACAATGTCTCTTCTAATGGTATCTCAAAATACATGTCCTCCTAGCCATCAAGAGGGGTGACAGATGAGTGAATCTGGAAAATGCTGCATATATTTTCCTCTTAGAGTTTCACAAAACACATTTGTAAGTAGGGACTATGAAAAGTTCTGCAATAAAGTAATTGGTTTTGGAAGTGGGTCCAGGATGGCATAAAAGGACAAGCTCACCCCCTCCTGAGAACACCTATAGCACAACTCCTCCTGAGAGACAACTGAGGGCCAATTGCACAGCTTCTGCACAACAGAGAGACCACACAGAAAGAAGGTCGGGGAACTGTGAGAGCTCTCCAGGACCGAAGGAACTGGCAAGCACCGTTGTTTACATTTCCCCTGCACTTGGACAGCTGGTGGGTGCTCCATCCAGGTTCTCAGGCCGACCTGCAGGGCCGCTGTAGTGGGTCCCCAGTCATGTCTCCTGGAGCTAGCTGCAGCAGGAACAGGAGGGTGCCATCATATCCACGCATGGCTCCCCTCTACCTGGACATTAATCCAGTGGGTATGACAGGGTACTGCTGCATGCACCCACTGCATTGCCTCACCATGTGAGGCTCCACCCAGCGTGAGTGTAGAACTAGCAAAGCATTGTGGTGTAGCGTGAACATAGGAGTGCCCTTGTCAGAGAAAGTGTGGAGATAGTGGGGCACTGCTGCATGCATATGTGGGCTACACTACCAGAAGAAAGTACAAAAGTAGCAAAGTGCTGTGGTATACAAACACAGAGGACTGCCCATCCAGAGAAAGTGTGGAACACATGTCCACTGGGCAGCCCCATCTGGATCAGAAGGGTAAGGAAGCGGGCGCACATCAGACTGCTCACCCTGAATCCGTCATGGCCTTAGCCAGAACAACAACAAGCTACCACACACACATGCACACCAGGCTGCTCCACCAGGAACTCACTCCTGGCCAGGTAGCACACCAGACACCACACTCACTTGCCCTGACTACAACCAGCCTGCCAAAACCCCTGGGAAGACACACTACACAGAGGCCATTTTTTCAAGGTTAGAAGAGTTATTTCATATGACTCATAGGAACAAACACAGAGTCAATTAAAATGAGGAGACAGAAAAATATGCCCCAAATGAAGGAACAAGAAAAAACCCTGCAGAAAAACTCCAATGAAACAGATAAGTAACTTGCCTGATAACTCGGAACTTCAATAGAGTTAAAAAATCAAGAACCAAACAAGATGAAGAATACAATAACTGAAATGAAAAATGCATTAGCAAGAAGTGACAGATTAGGAAATCAACCAGTCACAACAGAAAAATGAGAATTTTAAAAAAAGACAGTCTAAGGACCTCTGGGACAACAAGTGCTCTAACATTTGCATTATAGGGATTCCAGAAGTAGGAGAGAGAGAAAGGGGCAGAAAGTATATTTGAAGAAATAATGGCTGAAAACTATCCTAACCTGAGGAAGGAAATAGACATCCAGACAAGATGAACCCAAAGAGGCCCATACCAAGACATTGGAATTAAAATGGCAAATGTTAGGGATAAAGAGAATCTTGAAGGCAGCGAGAAGGAAACCAGTCACATACTAGGGAAACTCTGTAAGGCTATCAGCTGATTTTCTCAGCAATTTTATAGGACAAAAGGGAATGAATGACAAGAAAAAGGAAAGGAGCCTACAACCTAGAATACTGTAGCTGGCAAGGTTATCATTTAGAATTGAAGAGAGAAGGAGTTTCCCAGACAAGCAAAAACTAGAGTTCACCACCACTAAACCAGCTTTACAAGAAACATTAAAGAATCCTTATGCAGAAAAGGCCATAACCAGAAATTAAAAAAATACAGGAATGAAAAAAATCTCACTGGTAAAGGCAAATATATAATAAAAACAGTGAATCAACCACTTAAAAAGCTAACATAAAGGTTAAAAGACAAAAATAGCAAAATTATAAATAATAGGGGATATGAAAAACAAAAATATAAAATATGACATCAAAAACAAAGAATGGCGGGGGCGGTAAAAATGTAATACTTTTAGAGAATGTTTGAACTTAAATACTTATCAGTTTAAAATGGACTGCTATATAGATGGATCTATATGAATCTCATGGTAACCATAAAGCAAAAATCTACAAAAAATAAAAAAATTAAGGGAGAGAGGGAAAGGCAAGATGGCATAGAACACAGAAGCTTTGTACATCTCTTGCGACCATACCGGAGATGTGACAAAACCACAGAGCAAAGAGCAAGCAGATACACCTGCGGTCTGGATGAACAGAAGCCCCACAACTAGGGAGAGAAATAAGCAATCCCCTGCAGCCGTAGGAGCGGGTAGCAATGTGAGGCTTCCTGGTCCCACGCGCCTGAGCAAGGCAGAGGATGTGGCACCTGCAGCTGGCAGGTACAGATGTTCCTCTTACAGGAGCCACAACCTCGACTGAGCTCCAGTGCCAGGTGAGCTGCTCAGCAGGGCTCTAGGGACATAACAGGGGGATGCTGAGTTGTCGGGCTTTGGGATGAGGGCCGGAGGTGAGGTTCTATCCCAGGCAGAAGTGTTGGTAGCATCCATTGTTCCTCTGTTTAGCCCTCCCCTCTTCCCAGCATGCGGATGCAGTGCTGCCATTCCTGAGACATCATCAAACTGGATAACGGAGGTAACTCTGCCCCTCCCAATTTGCAGCCCTACCCAAGCCACATCCAGTGGTGTTCTCGACGCACCCTGTGCCCCTTGCAAAGCAGCACCAAGCCCTGCTCTGGTGGCATGTGGCCTCAGTTTCTAGCATGGCCTCTTGAGGCAACTGAGCACAGCACGAGTATCAGCCATCTGGGGATTGCTTGCTGAATCTCACCAGGTGGCCCCAGAGGGGCACAAGCTGGGGCTAAACTTGGCCTGCAGCTAGACCTCTCTCTGGACTGTGCCACTGGCCATCTACTACACAAAGTCACACTAAGACTGGAAGACTTAGGAGCTTTGCTTAGTCCATAGAAACAGATACAGAAAGGCAACCAAAATGGGGAGACAAAGAAGCATGTCCTACAAGAAAGAACAGAACAGAGCTCCAGGAAAAATGAAGTCAAGCAATCTACCAGACGCAGAGTTCAAAACACTGCTTAAAAGGGTGCTCAATGAACTTAGGGGGAGTAGATGAACTCAGTGAGAACTTTAATGAAGATATAAAAAACATAAAAATGGAGGTAGAAATTATAAAAAGGAACCAGTCAGAAATGAAGAATACAATATCTAATATGAAAAGTATAGTAGAAAGAATCAACAGAGTTAATAAAGCGGAGTTTCGAATCACCAATATAAAGGATGACGTAGCAGAGGACACCCAATCAGAACAGCAACAAGAAAAAATAATCCAAAAACATGAAGATAATTTAATTTATGGGACAACATCAAACGTAACAAGATTTGCATCATAGGAGTACCAGAAGGAAGAGGGCAAGTTGAAAACCTATTTGAAGCAATAATAATGGAAACTTCTCTAACCTGGTAAAGGAGATAGATATACAACCCCAGGAAGCTCAGAGAGTCCCAAGAAAGAGGAACCCAAAGAGGACCATGCCAAGACACATCATAATTAAAATACCAAAGGTTAAATACGAAGAGAGAATCTTAAAAGCAGCAAGAGAAAAGTAGTTAGTTACCTACAAGGGAGCACTCATAAGACTGGCAGCTGACTTCTCAAAAGAAACATTGCAGGACAGAAGGGTTTGGCACAAAAAATTCAAAGTGATGAAAACCCAGGATCTACAACCAAGATTATCCAGCAAAGCTATCGTTTAGAGTTGAAGGACAGATAAAGAGCTTCCTAGACAAAGAAAATCTAAAGGAATTCATCACTACCAAGCCAGCATTACAGGAAATGTTGGAGGGACTTCTTTAAGAAGAAAAACTAGGTAGCAAAAATATGAATAAAGAATGGCAATAACTACATATCTATTAACAAGTACTTCGAATGAAAAAGAATGAAGTGCTCCAATTAATAGAGAGGGTGCCTGAATGGAAAAGAAAACAAGACCCTTACATATGCTGCCTTCAAGAGACTCACCAGATTAAAAGACACACAGACTAAAGGGATGGAAAAAGATATCGCATGATGGTATTGTGCTGAGTGGAGTAAGTCAGATAAAGACAAATGTCATATGATTGCATGTACATGTGCAATCTAAAGAACAAAATAACAACAAAAACAATATACAGAGAATATTTTGAGGGTTACTATATGGGAGGGGGTGGAGGTCAGTGAAAAGGGCAAAGGGATTAAGAAGTACAAATGGATAGTTACAAAATAGTCATGGAGATACAAAGTATAGCATAGGAAATATAGTCAATAATACTGTAAATATGTAAGGGAGCAAAGGGATACAAGATTTATTGGGGTGATCACTTTGTGAATTATATAGATCTCTAATTACTATGCTTTACAATAGAAACTAATATATTGTATACCAACTATAATTGAAAAAACTCACTGAATTGTACACTGTAAATATGAGCAAATAATTGTCTATCATATTTCAATTTAAAAAGTGGGCCAGAAAAAAAATTAAAAATTAAGAGAAAGGAGCCCAAAGAAAACACTAAAGAAACCCAGCATATCAAAAAGAAAAAGATTGAGAAGAAACAGAAAAATACAACCAAAAAATAACAAAATGGCCATAAGCAAATAGCTATCGATAATTAAATGTAAATGGACTAAATGCTATAATCAAAAGATATAGGATGGCTGAATGGATTTAAAAAACGATGCATCTATATGCTGTCTACAGGAGACTTACTTTATTTTTATTTTTATTTTTATTTTTTTCCCTGGCTTTATTGAAATATAATAGATAATTATTTGTTCGTATTTACCTTGTATAATTCAAAGAGGTTTTTTTTAAATTATAGTTTGCATACAATAACATACTAGTTTCAGTTGTACAGCCTAGTGATCAGAGATCCACATAACTCACAAAATAAGTGATGACCCCACTAAAACTAGTACCCTTCTTCCCCCTTACATATTTATTACAACATTATTAACTATCTTCCCTATGCTACACTCCCAATCTCCATGTATACTCTGCAACTATCCATTTATACCTTTAATCTCTTTGCTGTATTTTTGCTGTCCCAACTCACCTCCCATCTAGTAGCCCTACAAGAGACCAACTTTAGATCAAAGGACACAGACTGAAAGTGAAGGGATGGAAAAAGACATTCCATGCAAATAGAAATGAAAAGAGCTGGGTAGCCATACTCAGACAAAACAGACTTCAAAACAGAATGTAAAAAAAGACAAGGTTATCACATAATGATAAAGGGGTCAATCCAAAAGGATATAATAATTGTAAATATGCACCCAACATAGGAGCACCTAATATATAAAGCAAATATTAATGGGCATAATGGCAAAAATTAACAGTAATACAATAATAGTTGGGGACTTTAATAGCTCACCTTGATAGATCATCCAGACATAAAATTAATGATAATGGCCTTAAATGTCACATTATACCAAATTGACTTAATAGATAATTACAGAACATTTTATCTCAAAACTGCATAATACACATTTTTCTCAAGGGCACGTGGAACATTTTCCAGGATAGACCATATATTAAGCCACAAACAAGCCCAAATAAATTCAAAAAGATTGAAATTATATCCAGCTGAAAGCTTTTTCTTTAATATCAGGAACAAGACAAGATGTCCAGTCTGACCACTTTTATTCAGCATAGTATTGGAAGTCCTAACTACACAATCAGACAAGAAAAATAGGAATCCAAATTGGAAAGAAGTAAAACTGTCATTATTTGCAGGTAACATGATACTATGTATAGAGAACGCTAAAGATTACACCAAAAGAACTATTAGAACTAATAAATGAATTCAATAAAGTTGCAAGATAAAAAATTAATATTCAGAAATTGGTTGAATTTTAATAGACCAATAGCATACTTATCATAAAAAGAAATTAAGCAAACCCATTTACAATTACATCAAAAAGAATATCTAGGAATAAATTTAACCAAGGAGGTAAACTGTACTCAGAAAACTAAGACATTGCTCAAAAAAACTGAAGACACAAATGGAAGGACATACTGTGTTTGTGAATCAGAAGAATTAATATTATTAAAATGTCCATATTACCCAAAGCAATCTATAGATTTTATGCAATCCTTACTAAAATACCAATGACATTTTTCACAGAACTAGAAGAAATAACCCTAAAATTTATATGGAACCACAAAAGACCCCAAATAGTCAAAGCAATATTGAGAAAGAAGAACAAAGTTGAAGGTATCACACTACCTGATATCAAACTAAAGGCTACAGTGATTAAAACAGCAAGGTACTGGCATAAAAACAGACATATAAATCAAGGGAACAGAATAGAGAGTCCAGAAATAAATCCACCCTAATGTGGTCAGTTAGCATGACAAAGGAGGCAAGAATATACAATGGGATAAAAACTGTCTCTTCAAAGTGGTGCTGGGAAAACTGAACAGATACATGTAAAAAAAAAAAATGAAACTAGACCACTTTCTTACACCATATACAAAAATAAACTTGACATGGATTAAAGCCTTAAATGTAAAACCTAAAACCATAAAACTAGGAGAAAATACTGTCAATAAACTATTTGACATTGTTCCTACAATATATTTTGAATCTATCTTCTAAGGCAAAGACAACAAAAGCAAAAATAAACACATGGGACTATATCAAACTAATAAGTTTCTGTACCACAAAGGAAAATATCAACAAAACAAAAAGGTGACCTATTGAATGGGAGAAAATATTTGCAAATTACATATCCAATAAGGTGTTAATATCCAAAAATATACAAAGAACTCATATAGCTCAACATTAAAAATAATCATCCCATTTTAAAATATGGGCAGAGGATATGAATAAACATTTCTCCAAAGAGGACAGACAGATGGCCAAGAGACACATGAAATGATGCTCAACATCACTAACCGTAAAAGAAATACATATTAAAACCACAATAAGATATCACCTAACACCTGTCTGAATGGCTATTGTCAATAAATCAACAAACAAGTGTTGGTGAGGATGTGGAGAAAAGAGAACCCTCATGCACTATTGGTAGAATTGCAAATTGGTGCAGCCACTATGGAAGACAGTATGGAGGCTCCTCAAAAAATTAAAAATAGAACTCGCATATGATACAGCAATTCCACTTCTGGGTATTTATCCAAAGAAACCCGAAACACTAATTTGAAAAGATATGTGCACTTTTATGTTCATTGCAGCATTATTTACAATAGCCAAGATATGGAAGCAACCTAGGTGTCCATTGATAGACAAATGAAGATGTGAGTCATATATACAATGGAATATTACTCAGCCATAAAAAAATGAAATCTTGCCATTTACAACAACACGGATGGACCTAGAGGGTATTAGGCTAAGTGAAATAAGTCAGAGAAAGACAAATACCATATGATTTCACTTATATGTAAAATCTAAAAAAAACCAAAATGAACAACAACAACAAACAAACTCATAAAGACAGAACAAATTGATGATTGCCAGCTGCGGGGGGAGAGGGGGGGCAGAGGCGGAAGGGCAGAAAAGGTGAAAGGGATTAAGAACTATGAATTGCCAGTTATAAAAATAATCATGGGGATCTAAAGTACAGCATAGGAAATATAGACAATATTATTGTAATAACTATGTATGGTGACAGATGGTACTAGACCTATTTGCTGATCACTACATAAGGTATATAAATATCTAATCACTATGTTGTATACTGGAAACTAATATAATATTGTACACCAACTAAAACTGAAACATAAATGTTAAAAAAAAGAAAAGATGTAACAACACATAATCAGGTCAATTTTGATCAGTTCATTTAGTACAAAATGGAGGTAAAACTTCATAGCTAAACTCTGAATAAGAAGGTGCTAAACTGGGAGTATTGGATTTTTCTCTACCTGGTAAAAATAAATTACAAATGTCAAATCTTGTTAAGCCTTTAAAATATTGCTTCCTACTTTTCATCTTTAAAGTGATGCAAATAACATATGCCTCATCTTTCCTCACATAAGTAAATAGCTAAAAACAAATTCCTTTTTAAGTAGAAACTTTAATCAACTTAATGTAATTTAATCATCAAATAATTGCGCAATTAAAAAACAAATAAAGGAAAAGGGATCTAGGCATTCACTAAGTTAATGTATTGCTAAGTATATCTAGATGACCTAATAATCACTGAATGGCTCTTCTGAGTTTGTAATTCAGCTATTCAAAATTAATTCCTATTGTATTAAAATTACATCATCACAAATATTCTTTTCAGATTTAGAGTTTGTCTTAAGATAAGTAAAATTCACTCAGTTAAAGAAGGGAAATATATATATAACCAAAGCTAATTGTTTAATCTACTTCTTGAAATGAAAAGAATTAAAATTTGAATAAAATCCAGCTATAACAGCAATATTGGATCAGAAGCTAAGTGGTAATGACAACTAAGACAAGGAAGGTTAAAAATGGTCTTAGAAAACCAATATCCACCTACAGAAGCATAGATGCCATTGAAGAAGTTAGTATAGGACAAGGGGTAGGGGAAAGGCACCAAATTGGAAGCTATGAGGAATGCCAAAGTTTTAAAAGACAAAATTCTTCCTCTCAGAGTTCACCTATTTGAGAACAAAAGATATGCATGTGAAATAACCAAAGGGCACCTGTGCAGAGTGGAGGTGAGGTGAGGAGGCGCAAAGAGGCAAAGATGAGACAATCAGTGGCTTGTCTTTCCTATTTTCCAAGAATGTCAATGAACCTCAAAAACTGGGGACCAGTACTCAGCCATAAAAGATAAAAAAGAATGAAATCTTACCATCTGCAACAACCTGGATGGACCTAGAGAGTACTGTGTTAAGTGAAATAAGTGGGACAGAGAAAGACAAATAGCACATGATTTCACTAATATGTGGAATATAAAAAACAAAACAAGCAAAAAAAACCCAAACAAACTCAGATACAGAGAACTGATGGGAGAGGAGAGATGGGTGGAAAAGGGGAAGAGGATTGAAAGTACAAGTTTCTAGTTATAAAGTAGTCACAAGGATGCAATGTACAGCATAGGAAATAGAGTCAACAACATCATAAGAACTGTATGGTGACAGTTACAGACTTTTTGTGGCAATCACTTTGTAAGGTATATAAATGTTGAATCACTGTGTTGTACGCCTGAAGCTAATATAATATTGTATGGCAACTATAATAATTTTTAAATTGGGGAAAAAATAATCCTGAATCACTAAATGTTAAAACTCTTTTGGGTGAGTAAACAGACAGGTTAAATGATTCATACAAAACTCATACAGTGAGTTAATGAAGTTAAGGATCTAGACTCCACCGTCTTCATTCCTCATCCAATATTTTGTCTACTGTGCTGAGCTGCTTCCTCCTTTATCTTTATCTTCATGCTTTGCTTCTTTGCATCAAGGGAAGTATGCCAGGAAAGATACACTGAGTCAGCTAAGCAGTACCCAAAATAGTAATTTAATCATCAAAAAATTCCCATTATAACTAGGTTGCTTTTGTCATAAGCAATATAGCAATTCACTCTTTTCTTACCTTCAGCAAGAACACACAAAGGATAAATCGGCATCCACAGTGTTTGACTAAGCCAAGTCAGGGCAGCATAGGATATTCCTATGACTGATAACATGCTATAAGTGTACCTGGAAGTAGACAAGGAACTCATAAGTATCATTTGCTGCTGATGTCTTGGAAATAACAATAAAATGCCTTACTAGGTAATTAAATACACAGATAAAATTGGAATATGTGTAGATTCCATACTTTATTTCCTATAATTTAAGCAAGAGAATAGTTTAAAAACAAAATGGGAAGAGAGGAACCATGTTAGTCTGGCTTGCCCTGTGGAATAGATCGTGATTGTGGAAGCGAACAGAAATAAATGTAACTCATATCCCCTAGCCAATTACAAGTTTCCTTAAGTAGTGACCAATTTCACTCAAAAGCTAAGCCCATTTTATGCAACAAGCAGCTAGGGGTTTTTTTGTTTGATTTCTTGTTTTTAAGACAGATAAAACTTGTAAATATCTAGGGCATGACTTTTTAAAATAAAAAAATGACTCCCAAATCATTTTGGCATCCTTCTGCTTATGTAGTTGTGCCATCTTATGTGATCAACCAAAGAACTGTCCTGAGGAGCTTGTTTGGGTTACAGCAGGTAGTTTAAAACCTGCCTTTGTGGTGTAATAGATGAAGTAGTCTATATCTTTTTATTTCTCTGTTCTCTGAATAAACAGTGGTTCTCAAACTTAAGCATACATCGGAATCACCCAGTGGGCTTCCTTTAGGTCCAGATTGCTAGACCCTATTCCCAAAGTGATCCAGTGGGTCTGAGGTAGATCCTGAGAATTTGTATTACAAACAAGTTCCAGGTGATGCTGATGCTGAGAACGACTGGAATAGGCAGTGAATATATATGGCAAAACAAAATCCAAAACCCTGAAAGCACGAATTGTGAAAAGTAAATCTCTCATTCCAAGACCTTAATTCCACCTCTCAAAGGCAATGACTAGTGCCAAATTCTTATATATTCTTTCAGAAATATCTTCTGCATATGCTTCTCTATGTGCATATGTATTATATATCTATATACCAACAGTGCAAGTCCTCACTAAACATGGCATGTTATCAAACTTTTTGATCTTTACCAAACTAAGTGAAAAATGGTATCTCACTGTCTTTTTTTATTACAGGAGAGAGATGTTTAAAAGCCACTTTTGATGAGGTCCAATGTATATTTTTTTGTTGTTGCTTATGTATTTGTGTCATGTCTAAGAATCCATTGCCAAATCCAAGGTCACAAAGATTTACCCCTATGTTTTCTTCCTCTAAGAGTTTTACAGTTTTAGCTCTTACATTTAGGTTTTTTTTATCTATTTTAATTTTTGTATGTGGTATGAGGTAAAGATCCAACTTCATTCTTTTGAATGTGAATGTCCAGTTGTCCCAGCACCTTGTTGAAAAGACTACTGAATGCTTTTGGCACCCTTATCAAAAATCAATTGACCATAAATGTGGGCATTTATCTCCTGACTATCAATTCTATTCTGTGATATATCCTTATGCCGGTATCACACCCTTGATTATTATTGCTTTGTAGTAAGTTTTGTAATTGGAAAGTATGAGTCTTCCAACTATGTTCCTCTTTTTCAAGATTGTTTTGGCTATTGTGGGTTCCTTGAGTTTCCATATGAGTTTTTGGATCAGCTTCTCAATTTCTGCAAAGCCAGCTTTGATTCCAATAGGGATTGCACTGAATCTGTAATCAATTTGGGGATTGTTGCTGTCTGAACAATGGGTTAAGCTTTTTAACCCATAAACATAGGATATCTTTCCATTTATTTTGATCTTAATTTCTCTCAACATTTTTTATAGTCTTCAGCATATAAGTTTTTTACACCTTTTATAAAATTTATTCCTACTTTATTTTTTGATGCTATTGTACATAGCATTATTTACTTTAGGTTATTACAATGTATAGAATACAACTGATTTTTGTATATTTTACAGTCTACACCTTGAACTAGTTTATTAATTCCAATATTTTTAGTGGATTATGATTTTTACATATATATAAGATCGTGTCAACTGCCAATAAAGACAGTTTTACTCCTTTCTTTCTAATATGGATGCCTTTTACATCATTTTCTTGCCTAATTGCCATGGATAGAACTTCCAGTCCAATGGTGAACAGAAGTGGCTAGAGTGGACATGCTTTTCTTGTTCCTGATATTAAGAAGAAAGGATCAGTCTTTCATTCTTGGTCATCATGTTGGCTGTGAATTTTTTATAGATGCCTTTATCTGGTTGAGGAAGTTCCCTGGTCCTTGCTTTTAAAAAAGTCATTCTAGGGTAAGTTGGGAAGATAACTGTACCCCCATTTGACAAAGGAAAAAAAATTGAGTTTCAAAAAGATTAGATGCTCAGGAATTTCACCCCTAGGTTAAGAGAAATGAAAACGTGCACACAAAAGCTGGCACATGGATATTCATAGCAATATTCCTCATGACCAAGGAGCAGAAACAACCCAAACATCCATCAACTGATGAATGGATAAAAAAATGTAGTATATCAACATAAAGGACTATTATTCAGTCATGAAAAGGAATGAAGTACTAAGTTATATATACAAAAATGAGTCATTTGAATTCAACAAAATATTTCATTAGAATTCATTCTAGGGCTCAACACATTATTTAGAAATAGTTTAACTCAGCTTATTGACAATATAAGAAAGAATTTACATAACCTCGGATGAAATGCTAGGGTTTTGTTACCGATCCTCATCCAGATCTTTCAAGGAGGAAGAGCAGTCCTCATTTGTGAAATCTGAAATAACATTAGAACAACTTCCCAAAATGAGCCACAGAGCAAAGCAAACTGTTGTACACCACTGCTGGCAGTTATAAGACTAGGCTCATATAGATGCAAAGTTTTACAATTAGAGTGAAACCAGGGACAATCTAGAGCAAGCAAAGGTGTTTAACCTGAGGCCCAAGGATCCCCAGGGAGTCCACAAAATAACTTCAGTCAGTCATTTGAACCCGCTGGACAGCAGACAAAAATGTGTGCAGAGGTGCATTTTTTTTTTCCCCCAGGGAGATGAGGGCTCTATATTTAAAATATTCTTGAATTCACAGAAACCAACTTTGTAAGTTCTGACTATGATATAATAAAAGTCTTGCTTTGCTTATTAGAGTAACATGTACCAGAGCGATTGCAAGGAATGCCTCTCATTGGCAGACACCTGTGAGATTTATTCCAAACTGGTGTCATGCCAAGTCTTCTGCTAGAAACCTGCACTGATTTGCTCTTGTAAGACCATGGTAGGTTTTCATTATCTTTGATATGCCCATTATGAAAAGCACTAAAAATACATTTCCATGTCAAGATAAAATAATTTGAAAAGGGGTTATGTTTTTCTTTCATTCCAAGTAACCAAATGTAAGCAGCTATTATTGATTTTGCTGCAGAAAGCAATTTGGCTTTGTTTTAAGACATTATTTTGCCTCCTTACCTAACCATATCCAATAGATTCCAAAAGATGAATAAAACACACACCACATATTTCTCTTGGATTTCCTCTTGGCTGGTGATCACCACAAAGAGGATGATTATTCTCTCTGTGAGCTAACGAAAAAAAAAAACAGCAAAGTCAAGAATTAGGATCATCTGTTAAGCATATAGGTATTTTTCTAATTTTAAAAACCAGTGTTCCTCTTAAAGTATGCTTTAACTGGAAATATGTATCTTAAATTGTTAACATGATCTGAGGGAGTAGAGTTATGGCTGAATTTCATTTCCTCCGTTTTGTTTTTTGTATTCTCCAAATCATATATAATGAATGAAAACATATTTTATCTGAATCAGGATATTTCTCTTCTTGTAATACATGCACATGTGTTTTTATTCACTTTGGCAAGCTTTTATTGAGTGTCCACTATGTATTAGATGCTAACATGATATGTGTAATGTAAGCATGGTCTTTGCTCCAGAGGATAGCAGTGGCAAGAGAACATGGGGCAATAACTCAGTGTGAATAAAAATGTCACTTAACACGGTACATACAGGAGCACAGGTGAGGGAGATACCTGTCTGCAGAAAAGTGCAGAGAGATTTATGAAGGCAGGAAACATTTCAGTTGGATCCTGAAGAATAAATAGGAATTTGTGAGGTAGACTGAATAAAAGAAGGCATCCTAGGCCAACGGAGCAGCCTGAGCAAAGAGGCAGAGATGTGAAAACACAGGGTGCGCTGGGGAGAAATGAGAACCCCCAGGGACTAGAAGTGGGGTGCTTAGAATGGAATAACAGGAGATAAAATTGAAAACATGTTGGGGGCTGGGTTGTGAAGGATTTTGAATGACAGGCTGAGAAATTTCAATTTCATCCAACAGAGAAGCCAACATATATATATATTTTTTTTAAGTGAGGGACACAGGGAAAAGGGAAAGGGAAGTAATATAATCCTAATCCCCATAAACTAGTGGAAAATGAAAAGAATTCAACATATTCATTTTTTTCCAAGTTAGTAAACATTTACAAATCATTGAGAATTCACACACTTATGGTTTAGCTCTAACTACTGGCCTCAAAATATATTAGTCTTTCCTGTTTTAAATATAATGTGCCTTCTGATATTGTATTAATATCCCCCCATACAGTCTGCATTTTTGTTTCTGTTTTTCAAAGAACATTTAACTTTGCTCTCCATGGTCAAAGTAAAATATACTTGAGATTGAGGGAGCATATTAATGATAAAGGGGAGGATTGCTTTATATTTCTCGATAGCCATCTTTATTTTTAAAACAGATCAAGGAGAAAAGACTGGGATAATCTATGACTTAGAATCATAGGCTGTTAGTCCTGGAAAATCACTTAGTGCAGAGAAATCCAAGATTTGTCAACAGTAGGCCACATGATCAGAAATCCACATGTATAAGCTCTATCAGCATGTTTATGACTACAGCAATGAGTCAAGAGGGTCCTTGCTTAGCTATGGGAATTAGATATGATTCAAATCTTAGTCAATCTATGAAAGCTATCTACAGAGCTGTTTTTCTTTTGTCAGTCTTTTGTTACAATGCCCTCGTTTCTTAATTATAGTTCTATAATAAAGTATACTTAACTGCAATAATAATTACTGAATGATCCAAGCTTGCTCTCCGTGACATCTGGCAGCCTTCGGATACAAGATCTCAGCAAAACACAAGTACTAAGGGACTGCCTAAACTTACATTTGATCAGTGACTGCTAATTAGGAAAATCATCTACTTTTTGACAAAAATCTCAGGAGATACACACAATGAATGCATACACAAAACACATATTTTTCATTACAAAGCTGACTACTGAAAGAAAAAACTTAGAAATCTCTTGATAGGCTGACCCTCTAGAGTCCCCTCCAGATACTAGTCCAACCCTGCCTTTTTACAGATAAGGAATTTGAGAACCAGAGAAGTTAAGTGACTTGCCCAAACTGGTGACAGACCTGGAAACATATAAATCCCAAAGTTCCTGGTTTCCAGAGTTGTAAGCTATATATCATGTCAGGCTGCCCGTCAATTGATGAGTGCAGAGGGGAACATCTCCTAAGAGACTGGAGCTACACAATGAAACACCCTGTTGAAAATCAGCACTTGAGGGTCTATGGAATGTTAATGATGTAATCCCAATTGCATAGAAATCAGCAATCAACATGCTCCAAAACACACAGAACCATGTACATGTGTGTATGTGAAGACCCCCCTGACAATGTCAAATTAACAAATTATCTGACTCTGACTTGTTATCTAACAAGTTATCTAACTCTGACTTGATCATTCAATGGCAATACAATGGGAGAATTTAGGTGGAGATACTCTTAAATTGATAAAAAGCCAATATTTTTGGTTACTTTGTGCCAGTTTCCAAACATACATCAGTCACCTCATTTAATCTCCCTAATGATGCTAAGAAGTAAGTGCTATTATTAATATCTGCTTCTGCATTTTATAAAGTGAAAGTGACCTGCCTACAGATCTGGAATCAAAATCTAGACAATGCCATTCTAAACCCTTGTTCGGAAACATTAACACTTGTTCACCCATGTCATTTTATGGGCCACCCCTGCGCCTGTTCTCAAGGTTCTAGTCTATGCTTTTCAAAAGCCTCTCCTCGAAAGTCAAACTTTAAAACAAGAAACTCTGATTTTCTAAATCAATGCCAAAACAATTTTGAAGAATAAACTTTAAAATTTTTTTACTTTTCTTTACATGTAATAATTTCACCAGTTATTTGGAGCTTTACATTTGGGAGAACGTAGCACTTTGTCATTTTAAACAAATCCTGTGAGAACATAACTAATTATTAATGAATGGCTGTGTAATGTTTACTGCAACTCAAATAGGTAGAATAAAAGTACAGTTAAAAAAACTCTATAACTTAGGCCAAATTAAATATGGTGGTAATGTGGTTTGCTCAAAAGCATGCTAACTATAAAATAAAAATGCTTAGCATTTTTATGTTCTACTTGGGAATCTTAAATTCCAGGTTAAGCGATGACTAAAGTTGTTACTTTATACATGGCAGTTAAAAACTACTGAAGGGGTACAACAATACTTCAGCTATAGGGAGAATTTCTAGAATCTCAAAAATTAATTAGTTTTAGCCTCAAAGATTACTATTTTACCATTTCAATCCTGTGAACTTTTGTTGAGAACATCAGAAACATACCCTTATATGTTCAAAAAAACACCAATTACTTTCTATAAGACAAAAGCATTTAAATAAATTTTTTTGCTTATTTATTTATCATTCAACAGATATTTATCGAGTACACTGTTTTGGGTCCCAGGAAATATAGCTGTGAACAAGACCAAATACCAGCCCTCATGGTATTTACATCCTACTTGGTGAGATAGACAGTAAACAAACACAGCATAATAGTTGAGAGTTCAGGACAAATAGCCTAAATCCACCATTCACACCATTCACACCATTCACAATTTATGTGAGCTTGGATAACTTAACTTTTATGTTAAGGAATTATACTGGAGATAATAATTAGTAACATATAGTAAATATTATAGAGGATAAGACTATGAAGATTAAATGATTTAATGCAGGTGAAAAACTTAGAAGAGTGTTTGGCATATAGAAAGCCCTAAATAAATGTAAGCTATTATTATTAATAAATATAATTTAATGTAGCGATTATAGGAAAGTGTATTTACAGGAAAATACACTTTTTCTATATATCAAGACTATCGGTGACTTAAAAAGTTAATCTCAGCATCTTTAAAATTATACTATGAATATAGCTTTATAAATATCACACTGAAACTCCATGAATCAAATGCAAAATGCAGCAGAAAAATCTAAAATCTTACCTACAGAGTGAATTATGTGTGTGATTCATTCCCAGGAGGCTTTGAAGTTTTGAGAATCTCATAGCTTGACACTATCTTCGGTTTTATCTCTAACAATATAAACCTGTTCCCAGCTCAGAACTGGAGGAAAAAATCTATATGATTTTATGGAAAATCAGAAGGCTGTTTAATCTAGCAATGCAAAGAAGTAGCTGCTTCACAGTTAAAAAGAAACCAGGGTGAAACCTGGCCATTTTCCTGAAAAGGTTTAAGATACTCTCATTTGGGCTTTCCTTTATATTTGTTCTCATAAAAATTTGTGACTGTGAAATCTTTGGAGTGGTTTTTTTGGCAAGCAGACCCCTGCTTGCCCTGTCAGAAATAGGAAGTGACATGGGTAAATAAAAAGATGGTTCTTGCAAGTTGGGCTCACAAATGGAATTTTTGTAGGCACAATAATTTGGGGGTAGTAATTCCTAATGTTTTGATTTACCAATTTTTTAACTGTGTAAAATTAATATATGAGCAGCAGTGTTTATTGTGATGCAAAGGGAAGGGTGCAGAATTTAGACATTTTAATTCACATATGTATGAAGTCTTTGCATTTCAAGCATTTTTCGAAAGGTAAAGAAGTAAACTGGATTACTTTGATGGTTTCCTAAAGGCACATCAATCTAATGTCATGATACAAAGGTTCATTTTGTGGATATTTTCCTCTCTCCTCGAGTTGAGGCATTCTTGAGCTATAGCAATAAAAACCTCTTTCTCAGGCTTCCACTCAGGCAGAGTCAGAACAAAATCAATATTTCAGGGTTGGTAGTATTTCTGCTCTGTAAAAACCAAGTTGTTTTGATTAAACCTACTGAAATAAACTAATTTCCTAATTAAACTTTTCTTTTTTTTTACCAAGCTAATAAAACAGACAAGCTCATTTGGGAGGAAGGGGTTGGAGAGGTGAGATGACTAGTTTTCACTTACGTTATCATTTCTTATAACAGTTATAAGCATTTTTTGGACCTTGTTACTTTCTCATTTTATATATTAAAATCAAAAGTTAACTATATTTCTTTTATAATTTTAATTGGCATGTAACTATGTCCAAAAATAGATGTCTATAAACAATATTTATGTTATAGTTTTGCCCATTCCCCATAACATGTATTTTTAAATATGTAAAAATATACATCTCTGTGTTAAATTATTATAGCCTTATCAGTGTGTTTTCCCCCTTTTTCCTTTAACAATTGTGTGTAATTCTAAAAATTTATAATGGCTTTTCCCTAAGTGTCAGAATAAAGATGTATGTATAAAACACTTTAAAAATGCACAGAACAAAACATAGAAAACAAACACCCCCTATATACACATCATCACCTTTTGATACATGTGATTCTAACTGCTCAAATAGCTCATTGTTCCTACTGCTTTTCGAAATTATTTATCTTGATATTTTGAAATGCCAGTTCCCAAAAAAGAGAATTCAGTTGTGAGACTTAGCAATCTCACAAAGGTAATGGCAAAGAAACATCACAAATGCGCAGACAAGTTTTTCAGCCTACATGAAACCGTGACACCATGCATTTTTCAAGACACCTCATGTGATCAGCTATAATTTCTGTGTAAACAGCTTGGCCACATTCTTAACTGCAGTTTCTTCACTTAAAAATAGGGAAACAGGAAAACCCAGAAAGATTACACAACCTTAGAGTTTTGTTTGGTTATTTTAAAGCAGGGGCCTCAGAGTCATCTCGTAATGAGTGAATTCTAATTGTCTGCAGAACAATAACAAAGGAAGGGAGGAGAAAATGAAACTTTGAACGTGATGCCATGTGTTCTTGAAGCTTTCTCCAATACCATGTCCATCTGAAAACCATAGAAAAGATAGTACATGAATAAAAGAAATAGAGGACAGATAAAATGTCAAAGAGAGAAAAAGAGGAAGCCAAACAATCAACACTAATTATTAATTATCAGCCCAGGATAAGAATGTGGTGACCTCTACTTGTTATCCCTCTCAACAAGAAAAGCTTAAAAATCAGTTGAGTCCCATTGACAGACTTTGCAACCTCACCTTTGAATAAAAAGTTCTGATGTATGTTTGCCATTATTTTTTAATTACCAAACCAGGATATAGTTTGACTACAATGATCCTATTTCCACAAGCCATTAGTTTTAATTAACAGTGACTGAAATATTCTGGAATTTCTGGAACTCCAAGAAATCAGATTTCTAGCTTGTATAATCATTTCTATTATTAGGCAAGCCTACGTAGTTTTGGAAAGCACATAAAAGTGCACATTTTCTAGGCCTATTTGAAGTGCTCTATTTTCTTTCTTATAAATTTACCTGTCCTGGTGGTCACTTGCATTCCCTACATTGGCAATAACTAAAATAACACCACTCTTAATTTTGAAAATGCTGAAATTAATATGAGCCAATATAGTCTACAAAAATAAAAAGTCCAAAATAGTATACCAAAAGAAAATATGACTTAGAGTTTAGATAAATTTAATCATGGCCCAAGAAAAAAATCATCCCATATGATAGAATACAACTTCCATTTAACCTGGGTTGTTAATTCTGTTCTCTAAAATTAGCATTATGGGATACTGGTACTTATATGCATCCTGGTTGTTAACAAGTAATAAACACCAATAAATCTTGTTCTCAAATAATATGCTCCTTCTGGGACAGAAATGTACCCCTTTTATTTTGTAAGGAAATATGCTTAAGGGGATTCCATCTAGGTCTTGGCTAGCTGACTGCTCTGTTATTAGTTCATACTCTAAATATTGCTGTGATTTTTATTTTACATTTGCTATTTCAACACTTAAAATATCTTCATCCTAATGAATACTATAGCTCTACTTTTATTTAATAAGTAAAATTTAAAATCTCCCATAAACTTATAATACTGAGTTTTTAGGCTCCCTAGGATCATATTCCTATTTCCATCTTTTAAACTTCCACGGTATTTTAAGCAAATTTTAATACATGGATCTGTGTCACTCCTCCATTCAACAAAAATTTAAAGAGTATGTTTGTGTTCTAAGCACTTTGCTAAGTGCTGACAATACGATCAGATTCTGACACTTTAGTTATTTTTACAATGCAACTCTGTCAATTTAGTTATTTATCCATTTTTATTTTGTGAGTAAAAATTACATTCATGTAAATGCCTTTTTCTGTAGCTTTTAAATACATGTTCATATAGTCACCTAACCACTATCTCTCCTTTTCTATAGAAAATACCACTTTTAATTTTTTCTTGCCTTAATCCAGCAACAATTTCTGATATTGAATCTCTACCAGTGAATTTCCCATCCTCCTTTAACTTGCCTTTAAAAAGAACATGGCCATTTAAGGCTACACATATGGTAGAGGGAACAAATAATAGCTAAAATAATAGCAATAGTTACTAAGCACTGTATTCTTAACTAAGTGCTAGGAATTTATTCCACCCAGTTTCTTAGTTGTTCCATGAGATACATGTTATTTTCACATCACATGAGAAAATGAAGTTCAGAAGAATTATATGACCTGTTTAAATGCATACGTTAAACAGTTGAATCCTAGTAAGAAGTTGAATCCTGGTCTGATTGATCCCCAAGTCTATGATTACATGCTCTACTAGATAACCATGAATGATCTCTCCTTCTCATTTGTACTCAGTAAAAGTGGCAGAGTGAACAAGAAATGACTGGGGAGTAGTCTATTCTCTGAACAAGGGTGAAAGAAACTTTAAAATTAAATTTATTGAGTTTATATTTCAACATCTGGGGCTAATATCCAAAATATATATAGAACTCATGCGACTCAACAACATAAAAAACAATCTGATAAAAAATTGGGCAGAGGACCTGAATTATACTTTTCCAAGGAAGACATACAAATGGCCAGCAAACATATGAAAAGATGTTCAACGTCACTAGTTATAAGGGAAATACAAATCAAAACCACAATGAAATACCACCTCACACCCATTAGAATGACTATTATAAAAAAAAAGATAAGAAACAAGTGCTGGAGAGGATGTGGGGAAAAGGGGAACCCTCGTTCACTGCTGGTGGGAATGTAAATTAGTGCAGCCACTATGGAAAACAGTATGGCAGTTTCTCGAAAAGTTAATAGAACTTCTTTATCATCCATTCTTTGCCCAGTATTGTGTTTGGTGTCCTTTCCCTGAAACAGCCCAACGATTATAGGTAATATAATCCCACAGTTGTAGGTGAAGAACCAGGCAACAAACCCAAGTCTGAATGGTTCCAGCCCTAGGCCTCTCCTCTGTCATATACTGCCAAGGGCACTGGCAGAGTGAGAGTGGGAAGTGGCTGTAAAATCTCCTCACAGGAGAGGAGCACTGCAGTGTTGCACAGAGCGACAGGCCTCGTTGTCCCAAATGTTTCCAACTGGTTCTTCTAACTGCAGTGTTTGAAGATGAGGTAATTTTTTCATGGAATTATCTTTACTTGTAACTTGGGTTGCAAGTTAGTAAGGACTGACTTTTCCAGTGCCATAAAGTCAAGAGAGGCTATAAAGAGAACAAGTTAGGTATGAAACAAATTCAATAATAATAATGTGATTAAAACCTACCTGAAGAAACCTAGGAAGAAGATGGCTTGATTCAATGCCGACACGTATGTGCAGCAACTCCAAGAGGGAGATGGACTGGCAAAGTCGCATCACAAGTCCAATAGCATAAAAAGTGTCAGCCATTGAATCTGTGGCCGGTGATTAAAAATACGGATATAGTCAGTAAAAACCAGAAATTGTTCCCTTTCCAAAAAGTAAAAACTTGAAAGACTCCATGGCCAAAGCTATAACATTTATTCCCCCATTTATGAGATTAAAAAGCACTTCCCACATAAAAGTAATGGTTAGAATCTAGACTACATCAAATGTAAACAGGTTGGAGGTGAGCTTCTTAAAGAAGCCTACTTTGCTCACAGCTTTTCCATGGACAAGAAAATGAGAGATGAGAAAAACATGATTTCACAGAAGCTTTATGGAAATGACATTAATGATGCCATAATATTAAATAACATCTTATGTGTGTCTAGATTTCTGTCCTATACACACTTAGTGCTCTCTGAATTTTTGTTAGTTTTATTAAATTTATTGGGGTGACTGGTTAATAAGTTTCAGGTATACAACTTTATAATACAGTATCTGAATATTGTGTGCTCACTACCTAAAGTCTAGTCCCCTTCCATCACCATATATTTGACCCTTTTACCCTCTTTGTCTTCCCCCCACCTCCACCCCCACCTCTGGATTTTTGTTGGTTTTGAACACTAGAATTTGGACTTCTAATGGGGATTTCAGAAGTTTGCATTGCAGAGGGCCCAAATGAAAACCTGCATTTAGAGAGAGGTGAAATGGGAGGGAAACAAATGTTCCTCTTACTAGAATAAATGTGTTGGTTTAAATTTTAAAATGAAATCCTGCCACATTAAGAAACTTCTAGGGAAGACTTTGCTGTCTTTAGTGCTTAGTGATTATTCACATGATGATAATTTATAGAGCACTAAGGGTTTCTCTTCTCAGCAGCTCTACAAGTTGGACATTGTTATCATTGGCCCCATTTTGCAAATGAGTCCTGAGACCTAGACAGTCCGTGTTCTTATCCACTGCTCCACACTTGCTATAATAGAGCATTATCACACAGCTCTGTGGAGGAAGGAAGCAGGTATTACTAGTTCAGGTGATTAGACTGTGGTTATGCTGCTTACTTAACTTATTAAGAATTATACCGAACCCCGACATAGTTGTTTTCAGTCTGCCTTCCATACGAATAGGTTGTGTTTCTTTAATAATAAGTAGCTTCTATAATTATTATGGCAGGATAAAAATTAAAAATAAATACGCTGCTGACTAAAGCAACTTTTCCCCACTGGAAAGGCCAGGCAGCATAAGAAAGAATTGTGACTCAACCTGTAATAGGCCCACAAAACCACTGCTAACTTTCAAGGCCTAGAACTGACGACTGTTTAATATAAAGGAAGTTTTCCCATTGTTTGTATTTTCCTCTGCTTGAAGACTCCTAACACTCAGTTGAAATTCAAGCCACAGGTTGTATCTTTGGAGGTTAACAAAGAATTTCTCTGTAGATTTGTAGTAAGAAAAAAGCAACATAAAATAGTTTATGGTACCTCAGAAGGTGATTAATTTCCTGATGATACAGAAATCTAAATTGATGAGCACAGCATGACTTTTCCAAGATATATTCTACATGTTTGTTTTTAGCTGAAACCAGCAGTTGCTCAAATTGTCACATCACCCAACAGTTGTAAACTGTGATGACACTTACCCACATGGGGATAGAACATGAAAAGAATGTTATTTTGGCAGTCACTTAGTGATTCATTTGTGAAAACTGAAATGCTATTTAAAACCTTTACTTTTTAGGAAACTGGAGGAAGCTTATGATTTAAACCATTAATGCCAAGTCCCATATAAGTGATGAGTCAACTGCAAAGTGTGTCACTTTCTTAGGGACAACATTACTCCTTAAGGGAACCAAAAGGCCTGGGGAATATTAAGTTTGTCTTTCATTTATTAGTAGTCTCCAGTTACTTTAAACGTGGGGAATAAAGAATAAGAGAAGAATGTGGTTCATTCCTGATTTCTCTGCACAAAATGTTCTACTGGAATTTACAGATTTCCTCAAAATACATGAAATCTACTAAGGTTTGGTGCAAAACCAAGAAGAGAGAAATGGTACCACTCCAAAGCCATGTCTACACTTTCAAGACAAATTGCCTACTCAGGGGGAAGCCAAATCTCTTTCCTTCATCTTACCTCCCCCTTTCTCCAAAAAGGTTTTGGGTTTTGCACTAAGCAAGAAGAATGGTTACTGAAAAATGTGGTCACTAAATTTTAGAAGGGTGAAGGTTATCAGGTGAAGTTCATAGAAGTTAAAAATTAAGAAAGATTAGGTGACTACAAGAATTAAAAGGTAGAAATCAGATGTTCTGGAGTTGTACCTTTTCCAAATGAAAAGAATCTGGCTGTCATATTTGTAAATATCCATGAATGGCCACAGAACTGGATTAAGTAGTAGAGGAAAAGATAGGTGTTCTTTCTATACCTACGAATACAGAAAAATATCATTAAATACTCTTTATAATCATCCTTTCGGCATTATACACATGTCTTTTACCTACTAGCCAACTTGAGCAAGCAAGAGAACTATTCCCTATCAGAGTCTTTTTCAGTTATCTCTCTAACGCACATGATTTTGAAAGGACCAATAGCACACACGATCCATTAATGAGTATCCCGAGTTTGCTTCAAGCCAAATATGGTTCTATTTCAAAATCCACTTCATCTTTGATAAAGTTCTAACCTGCTGCTCACCAGGGGATAAATATGGCAAAGGCTGCTTTGAATATTTTTGAGAAAAATATATGGATGGAGAAGGGGTTGACGTATTTAATACATGTTCTAAGTGCAGAACTTGAGAGATAATTGGTTTATAGTTTGAAGGGAGGAGTAGTAATGGTTGAGGTTGAAATTCAATTGTAGTCACTCCCAAATTGTGGATAATTCAGTAAGTGGACATATCTGACTCTGAATGCATTATTATGTGACTGGGGTCAGTATCTCACCACTGCCTCCTATTTTGCAAGGGCATATGTTTCCTTCATA
The DNA here is from genome assembly GCF_902729225.1 of Pteropus medius. NCBI lineage: Eukaryota > Metazoa > Chordata > Mammalia > Chiroptera > Pteropodidae > Pteropus > Pteropus medius. The sequence goes on along the minus strand of NW_024340692.1, from coordinate 194,372 downwards.
ACACAGAAAGCAATTTAGTGCCTCAGGCCAGGAAAGGGAAGTCAAATTGGGTTTTAAAATAATTTGCTGGAGAGATAACTAAAAGAAGATTGACAGATGCATTTGAGGGAGTTAAGACTAGCATTGTATGAAGTCAAAGTTTGTTCCCTGGGGGTTCAGAAAAGTAGTGGGAGTGGCCCTGCGAGTGTAGACCAGGTTTTCTCCTAATTGACGTGAAATCTCTAAGAAGGCAAATTAGGTCGAGAAGCAGATACAAGTCGCTTGATGGTTTTACTTGGGGACCCTACAAATGACACAAGCTACTAAAAGGGTAGGGAAGAGGAATTCCTGCCTTAAACCAGCATCTGAATCACTTGGCGTGTTGGTTAAACAATTTCAAGGCCTTACCACGGAAATCAGTTTCTCTAGGGCTGGCCCTCAAATATGCACATGCAATAGGTGTTTCGGCAGCAGGTAGATCTCAAATTCATCCTGCGTCTAAAAACACTGTTTCTGAGAAAATCGAAGGAGGGGCTCTTTCAGTGAGCGGAGAAGGAAGGGAAGGACTACCCGGAGAGCGCACAAAATGAAAGGGTAGCCGCGCAGCCTGTCCTTCCCATTTCCTCATCTGTTAAAAGGGGGAAATAACGGAGCCTTCTTTCCAGGGTTGTGAGACTTGAACTAGCTAATACTTGTCAAGAGCTCAAGAGTGTGCGGAGCTCAGGGTTGCGCAGCTCTGAGCTCGCCGGCGCCCGCCCAGCCGCTGATGGTTTGGGGGGGTACCCGGCCCTGGCGGCCCCTCGTCCCGCACCCCCGCCCCGCCGGCCTCGGCCGAGCGCCCTACCTGGGCTGCAGCCAGGCGGGCTGCGCCATGAGCCCCATGGGCCGCCGCCGCCGGGCCCTCCGGCGCAGTCCGGGAAGGAGCACCCGCCGGGTGGCTCGCGAGGGGCAGCCCCGTGGCCGGGCGCGGAAGGGCGGGGCCTCTCCACGCTCAGCAATTTACAAAAGAAAAAAAAAAAGCCCAAGGTCTTGCAATGGGCACGAGCTGCCAACCACCAAGTTCCCCAAGTGCCTGACGAACGGCCGGCCGGGGCGCGGCACCAGCACCAGGTTGCACCCGCCCGGCGCGGCCGGAACACACCCCACAAGCCCGCGTTCCTCGCGTGCTCACGCAGCTCCTTGCAGGGCGTCCTAATCTCTGGGGTGAAATTCCGTTGTAGCCTCGTGGAAATTAAGGGGCCTTCCCACCTGGCCTTCAAAAGCGGGCTATCACGCCATTCCAAAGCTTCTAGGGATGCGTGGGCTCCAGGTGGGCGCCTCTCTTATTACCCTCACCTGTGAGAGCGGTTCAGCGAGGGCGCTTGTGGCCACACCTCCCCTAACACCTTTGCAACTAATGGGCCTGATTCCTCCCGGATCAGGCATTCTTGCCCTCAAATCTCCCTTGCATCCTCGCTGATGTTTGCAAATACTTTTAGGTATTCACGTTGTGTTCATCTCCTTATCCTATGCCCAGAACTCAGAAAACCTCCTGATCGATTGCTCAGGCCTGTGGCGTCACTGTCTTCTTCACGCTCCGGTGACCTGTCTCCTGCTTTTGCTGACAAGATTCAGAGCATCTTCCAGCTTCTCTGCCCTCTCAGGGAAACGTCTCCCCATTTTTTAAAAAAACAAATAGCCAATAAAGCCACTTGCAAGTATGTGGGACAATAACACCCGATTTTTGGAGTTGGAAGATAGTCTCCCCATTTTCCCTAAAGGAAAGTTGAGGTTTTGAGAAAAGGTCAGAGGACTGATAAGTGACAGTATTAGAACTTAAAGGTCGGTGTTTGGTTACCCCTCTCCTCCCAATTAGGCCATAGGTTTCTCCCGCATAGTCCATTCTAACTTCTCATCTAATAGCAACGTCTCACCTTTACATTTCTCTGCACCTTCACCCACCCCCTGCCCTCTGTCAGAGGTTCACCCCTTGCCTGCATTTACCAGTCTCTTCTCAAAGTTACTCCATCAGTTATTACCCACTGCTTCTTTCTGCATCATCATCCTCTTTTCACTGGCTTTGACCACAGTTTAGCAACATATTCAAATCTTTCCTACCGTAGAATTAAACCTTATTCTTTCTGCTTCTCTCTTGATACAATTTTCTCCCTTTTCTCATAATTCCCTGCCTGCCCTCTCTCACAATCAGATTAATCAGATACTTCTTTCACTTCTTACCGCCTTCTTGTTCCATAACACCTTACAGTTTGATTTTCCTTCCCAACACTCTCCTGAAACTGCTCTCTTGGAGAGCTGACTTAATTTCTTCCCCGAGTCCCCATCCATCCTGTACTCACTGTGTAGGTGACCCCACACAGTCCTTGCTTTTTGGTAGCATTTGATCTAAAGGGGAAATTGATACTCAGGCAAACACTGGTGGCTAACCTGTCCTTAACATCATCTGTGCTCCACCCAAGCAATTTAAGAATAAAAAAAGTTCTGGATGGCCTGGAGTAGTGGGAGGGAAAGGGCTGAAATTCTGCCCAGAGGAGGTGACCCTTTATCACTAAACACAGCTCTTGCTGCTACATCCTCATTTTACTCAAGTCTGCTGCTTTACAACTTCACCTCTGTTCCCTTTACTCTGCAATTCTGCATGTTCTACTTCACTAGCTTCGCCCTCCCCTCCCCCTTCCTCTCCGTCTCCCTCTCTTGATGGGTCCCTGTCTCCTGCTCTATTTCCTAGGCCATCTTTTTCATTTTCCACGTTATCCCTCAGCACAGACACCCACCACTCATGACTTTTTCTCCATGCAGACAATAGTCACTGACTATATTCTCTCCAGCTCCTACTTTTTTAGGAACACCAGCTCTGTTCTTTCAACAGCTTCTGTATATTTCTGCATGAAAATCCTATTGTAGCTTCCAACTGAACCTATTTAAAATAAGCATACTGTCTTTCTTCCCATATCATTGATTTATTTCCCACAGGGAGACCATCATTTTCCTAGTCATTCAGTTTTAAACTTTGGGTGTCATCATTAAGTCTCTCCATCCAATCAAATTCTAATGTTTCTATCCTTTTGCAGTTTCCTAGTGATCACTAGCATTCCACTTCTATTTCTTATTACCCAGAATTTGGGTAAAAAGGAAAGCAAAAAAACTCCTTTCTACTTGCTAGACAAAAAACAAACTACAAACAAAAAACTCTTTCAAATCAGTTAGGGAATTTTACCTTGTTTTTCAATAAGTAAGAACAGAAGAGAGTTTATGAGAGAATATTTTGCATGAAATTCTCCCTTTCCTCTGGCAGAGTCCCAGAGCAGGTCCTCTTCAGGTCCAAGACAGCCTCCGCCAACCTCCCTGCCTCTAGTCTCTCCTCCCTCTACCCAGATTACCATACAGTCTCCCGATCCAGGCATTCTGGTCAAGATCCTTTACTGGTTCCCTGTTGCCTGCTACAGTGATATGTCATCTTGCCTTCATGTCTGTCACATGCTGACATCTGGCACCACCCTATCCCACCAATGACAGCAACTTAACATTCTATGATGGCACAAGGAGTTTTCTGGTTTCTGCTAAACTTTTCTCTTCTACTTTTAATTTCTTCCACCTCCTCCCCTTCTCATAGTCCAATATTTACCTGTCAAAGTTCTATTCAGTTTTTAAAGCCATTCCCAGGCCTTCCTCTGGGAGCTCATGGATTTCTATGATGGCATTTACCTTGAGGTGTTTTTATTGAGCTTCCTGTATATTCAGCTAGATTACAGATTCCCAGAGGGCTCTACCTTTTGCTAACAGTAAGAATTTGACAAATTTTTACTCCCCTAAGCAAACTTTCTTTTGCCAAAATGGCATAGTTGTTGGGAGGATTAAATAAGGAAGTGTATAGGTGAAAATGTATAAAAGCACATACTACAGTGCTTGGCAAGATAGGTATCTATAAATGTGTTGAGTGAAACCTGGTATGAATTTTTCTCTCCCTGATTTTGGTTAAATTCAAACAAAACTTTCAGTGATAGTTGCTTTACTGTAATATGCATACTGGATTTTAAATTGTCTACTGTACAGAAGAAGTCAGAGGCCAAGATAGTTCAAATAACTCAAAATTAATAAATTCTTATCTTTGGAAGGACAAAAAATTAACATTATTTGAACATGTGAGTTTTGTTTTCCTTGAGCTAATGTTTAAATTGGTTTTCATCCCTATGAAGACCAATTGGGAGACTAAAGCCTTGAAATATTTCATGGCAGTAATAGATGGCTCAAGAATTTTTTAAAACCATACACAAAAAGTGATAAAGTATACTATTTCACAATGATCTTCAGAGGAATTAAACCCAATGGTTGAATATCCTAACTTTGGACACTTATCCATCTGTCCTTTCTGTATTTCCATCCCTCCCATTCTTTGTCAATCTTATTTTGAATGCCAATACTTCATGTGATATTAGCTGAGAGCAGAGATTCTGGGAAAGTGTCCCACTGCCCTCCTTTTCTTCCATTAGCCACAAATGGCTCTATAAGAAACTGGTTATACTACTGATAACTTTTAATTCTAAATTTTTTTAATTTCAACTACTTGGAATTTTTAGGGATCACATCCTCTCTCTCTTTCCATTCCCAAACCCATAGCACAGATTGGAAATTTGACAGTCTTCTAGATCTATACAGGACCTTAGAGAGTACATGATTCAATCTCCTTATTTCACAGGCACCAAAAAGCTAGTCAAAGCTGGATTGAGCTCCCTTTCCACATCATTGTGCAAAATTTCATCTATATTTGCCATGTTATCTTACTCAGTCATTTATCATAAATAGCCATCTAAGCTTTGCCTGAACATACGCTCAGCCTCTATTGCCATTCTTTTCCAGCTAATCCAAAGAATTGCTTCTACTTCTCTGCTAGAACTTTATCCTTCCTTTAAATGGCATCCCCATTTACTATTCCATTCAGATCAAATACTGGACTTGAGATACTTGTATTGTTTGCATCATAAGTCCCCAATCTGCATTCTGTCCTTTGTCCTACTCCAAGGCTATTGCGTTCAAGGGTGTAATTGGTTCATTGAACTATGCAAGAGCCATTTTTAAATCTGTTTTCTACACTGTGGACACTCCTCCTCCAGTTCACACGACTATATTATTGACTCTTAGCTATATGTGTTTTATAGTACTTTTTATGAGTTATTTCATTTAATCCTTAGAGCAATCTTATGAGATGGGAACTGTTTCTACCTAAATTTATACATGAGAAAAAAAGGTCAGAGCAGTTAAATATCTTGACCACACAACTAGTAAATGGTGGAACTGAGATTAGAATATCAGTCTGTCTCCAGATATTGAATTCTTAACTACTATACTATATTAACTTGTTTCATGTGATAGTTCAGTATTTGTTTGCAAGTGTTGGTTTTCTTTCTATTATATGTAATAGAGTAAAAATGTAACACTCTGTGTAAAACCTAAAACTATAAACATTATAGAAGAATACATAGGAGAAAATCTGGTGGTCTTGGGTTAAGCAGAGATTTCTTGGATACAACCCTAGATATTTCATAGGAACTTTCTAGATATCTATGCAAGTATTTCTTAGATACTTTTGATCTTTAAAAGACACTTTTTTAGTAAATAAAAAGACAAGCTATAGGTTAGGAGAAAATATTTATGAAGCATGTAATTAATAAAGGGCTTGTACACAAAAATATAAAGAACTCTCAAAACTTAATAATAGAACAAATCCAGTAACAACAGTCAAATGATTTGAACACTTTATCAAAGAATGAATACAGATGGCAAGAACTTGCAAAGATTCTCAACACCATTAGTCATTAGGGAAATAATAATTAAAACCGCAATGAACTATCACTATACACCTAGGAGAATGGCTAAAATTAAAAAGACTTCACCATATCAAGTGTTGGCAAAAATGTGATATAACTGGAACTCACACACAACTTTATTTGTAATAACCATAACCTAGAAACAACCTAAATGACCATTGACAAATGAGTGGATTAATAAACTATGGCATGTTCATGCAATAGAATACTATTGAGCAATAAAAAGGAATAAACTACTCACACAAGCAATAATATGGATTAAACTAAAAAATAATTATGTTTAGTCTAAGAGCCAGATTGAAAAAAAATACATACTGTATGATTTCATTTACATAAAATTCGAGAAAAAAGAAACTAATCTATGGTGACAGAAAGCCCATCAGTGATTGCTTGAGGATGGATGGGGGTGGGGAGTGACAGAAGGGAGGAATTGCCAAGGGGCATGAATGATGGATGTGTTCACAGTCTTGATGGTGGTGATGGTTTCACAGGTGTATACCTAGCTTAAAATTTACCAAATTTAAATATGTGCAGTTCATCATATGTCAGTAATACTTCAATAGTACTGCTAAAATTTATCACACTAATATTTATAATGAGAAATGTAGTTTTTTGATTGTTTGCTTTGAAACAACTGATTTATTCTTGTTCATGAACCCACACTTCATTGATTATCAAGTGAAAACAATACAAAATAAAATTTGCCAATTAAAAGGAACTCCTCCTTTCAGTCCCTTTGAGTTATTGCCCTTCTCCCCAAGGCACTTTGATGTATAGGGTCATTTACACAACCTGTTAGGTGGTGAAGACCAGGTTTCACCTGTACACATAGGCCCTTGGGTTGTCATTTAGTACGGGTAGCCTCTTGTGGAGAAGCTGTGTCCTACCAGTGTTTGTACACTAGATAAGTTCTCACTGAATCTCACTAATTCTGGTCCCACCAGCTACTGCTTACAGACCACCACCCATCTGATTGCCTTCTGTTTTCTACCTTGCCTTGACAGCCTTCTTTTCCATTCCAAGGCCTCTGCTGGTCCTCCCACCCCTCTTCATCTCCTCATCCTCCTGGGGGAGGGGGGGTCATGTGGAAACTTCTGGAGCAAGCTGTGGGCAATGGGTCACATTATTTCAGACTATCCATGTAGGCACCTCCCTATCTTTCCACATCCAGTTGGATATGGTACTGTGCTGAATGGGATGCTCCTCGAAGTTCTTGCAGGTTTTCCAGGATCCACCTGAGAAAGTAGGACACGAAATCCATGTTGGTTGATTCCTCCATGTTTCTCAGAATATTTCTATTACCATCTTTGTAGCAGAGTTGGGACTAGATGAGGCTAAGAAAGCACTCTGTTTCAAGAAGGCCACGATGAGAAAGATTGAGGGAGAGAGAACATGGGTCTTTTCATTCTACAGCTTCCTTCTTTTTTTTTTTTTTAGAATCTCTCTTTCCTCCCATGTTAGAAACCTCCCCATCAATTCCCCAGGCAGGTGTGTCTTCTCTTATTATAATATACTAAGTGTTCTTTCCTTATGGCTTACTCTACTCAATCCACAGCTCTCCAAGTTTTATTATCATAAAAGGAGTCTTTAAGAGAATTTAGAAGACTTTCATTCCTGAAATAAAGTTTGGCTCTCAAAACCATTGTCTCACTAGGCACTGAGAAGACCACTTTGATAGGTAGAAGGTGAAAGTGAACTCTTCCATCCCTTTGCAGTCTTACTACAACCAACCCAATCTCCTGAGGCAAAAGGATGCCTCTGGCAGGCCAAGGAAGAAGGTCACATAAAAAGAAATGCAAAAGAGAAAATTATATTAGTATATTTCAAAACTGTTATCCCTGTTACATGTAGTTAGGTTTTATTTAAATTCACATACAGTTTTTATTTCTATATATTCTTGTTCCATGCCATCGTTTACAATTACTGAAAATTGCTTTTCTTAGATTAATTCCATTTATGAAGTACTTAGGGGAGTCACCCACATTAATATGGTATTTTGAGATAAGCTTTAATTTTGTAATGATGTAAATATCACTTGGGTTGCAGATATACATAGTTTCAAAGAGATTTTTTTTTATCGATCTCATTAGATAAAATTATTTGTGTTATATCCAAATTATATCCAAATCCATATACAGGTTGCTTTTGGGGGTCCTAAGGTAAGAGAGTTTTAAAAAAGGATTAGGCTTTGAGAATTTACTACTTTATGGTTGTATGATATGCACAGAGTCAAGAAACAAAATTACAACACATTTCGCAAACATTTTTTGAATAAAGTTACGAAACAAAAAGGATAAAGTTAAAAGAAACAATTTACCAAATAATGGTATTAATAATTGTAATAATGATAATGATAGCTGAATATATTGACCGTTGACTATTGCAGTCTCTATTGTAAAGGCCTATGTGAATTAACTCATTCGTTTCTCCCATAATGCTGCAGTGGGCATACTATTATTATCTCGCCATTTTACAGATGAGAAAACTGGAATACAGGTATCAAGTGATTTACCTATGATTAGCTAGCAAGCAGTTAACCTAGGATTTGAACTCAGGATGACTCAAATGATTAAACTTTGCCTTTACACACATAATTATTTTTTAAATGCTGAATTTAAAAAATTGCCTCAGATCTCTAGAAGGTTGCATTTACTAAACAGAGCATTGGCTAGTGTTTATACTAACCTAAAATTCTAACCTGTATTTCAGAGGATATGCTTTCCCCTCCAACTTAATTTAATTACACCTGAAGCTGTGCGGATATCCATCCATCACCGTCATATTTTTTGTGGCAGCTGTCATATTAAAGTAATTGAATCTATCACCCTTGAGGCATGTGAAGATGCAACTAGCAGACCCCTCTACTTTGACCGTGCCTTGCACTTCAGCTGTTGGCTTATCTCTGTCCTTCCGTTCATAGTCCAGTTGACATGTTCCTTGGTTTTCTCCTTCACTTGAAGTTGTTAACCACTTCTTTAAACCCTCCATGCCCTACTGTTGTCTTCTGCCTCTGTTCTATCTCCTCCTCCCTCTTCAGGTCTCCTTTCTCATTTAGCCTTTACATTTACTATAACCTATAGTGACTGTGTGTCTGACTCTTCATCACACTTCAAGCGTTCTGAGCACAGGAATCTTTGCATCTACATCCTCTCCCCCTAACCTGGCAGGATGCCAGATGAGAAGTAGCTACTCACGAAATGGTGTCTAATGTTATTTGAAATAGTTACCATTGAGAATGTTGGCAGGTAATCCCATAGAGACTCCTTGAAGGTGGTAAAGAATCTGATTCCAGGAAAATCTTGGATATTGCTAACAAGGGAGGTTTTACTCGTTTGGAAGACTGTGGGAAGAATGCCGTGAAGAATAAGTGATTAAATTTATTTAAGAAATGGAGACAGGATGCTCTCTTGCACAGGACTGTGGGAAGTACACTAGGGAATGCACAGTAGAGGGAAGTGTCCTCAGTCTCAGCTTCGCTCTTCCTGAACTAAGGTTCATTCTCTCACAGAAAACAAATGTGTTCGAAAATTTCCTCGAACGTCAGAAATGTTCTAATAGGAAAGTTATTAGCTCTTCCCCAAATATACCATGCTGATCATGCTTTAGCGATTAGGCATTTAACATTTTTGGCTTGGGTTATTTAAGAGCTACCTCTAAATGTGATTGATTTTACCTTCAAGACGTGCGTGATCTCACTGAGGCACAAACCTGAATGGTACCCATCTGCTGGGAGGCTGCAATGAAGGAGGGCTGTGTAAGCATAGCTCCCCAAGGTGCCTCAGCCTCACGAGGGGCCTGTAGCACTGACAGGACCTTACTTTTGTGTGTATGTGGGGAAAAATACACAATGGTGGTGTTTGGAATTGCTGAAAGCCTTGAGGGCACAATCCTCACAAATGTCAGAATATATTTTAAAAGAAGAGAATACTAATGCGCGATGAACTGAAGAGAAAAATCTTTAAGATGTTAACTAAACTACAAGGATGTATTGCAAAAGTATGTTAAATATTTTTTCAAAAATAACATGAATATGATGATTGAGTTAGAATCAGTATCAAAGAGACCTTTTGGGTAAGGTGTTTGTTTCTTTAAGCTCTCATTTCCTTAACTGTAATCATTCCAACTTCGCAGCATTGTGATGAGAAATAAATTAGATTTTGTTTAGTGTGTGTGTGTGCATGTGGGTGTGTGTGCACGTGAGTGTGTGTGTGCACGTGAGTGTGTGTTTTTGCGTACGGGCATACGTACTTAACACAGTGCTTGGCACACTATTATGGCTGAAATTCAATAAATAATTTACTAAAATACATAATTTACAAGTATAATATGCATACTTTGGTGCTAAAATATTTTTGCTACTAATCAATAATAATTGACATGTTAACTCTTTCTTTAGGTAGCAGGAATCACCTCATCCTGATAGAAGTTATTGTGGGATGAAGATCTTTTCATTGAAATAAATCAATATCTTGTTTTTTAAATATGTTGATTAGGTATTGTTGTGGTTTTAAAAAATCTAAGTGGCAAATAATGCAAAAATGATTTCTTGAATTGACTGGAAATGTTTTTTTATTTTTGTGGAAAATTTAAGATTTATATTGTGTTTAACATTTTACCAAGTATTTCTATATACAGTATATAATTACTCTTGCTAATAAGTGCGAAGGGTAGATATATTGATATGGTTTTAGACTTAAGGAAACAGATGGATGAAGTGACTGTTTAGTTTGCATAACAAATGGCAATCAAGACCTGGTACTTACTGCAAGCCAGATTTTCTGACCCAAGTCATGTGCTCATTTTTTTTTCACTCTGCCTCTATAGGCTGTGATCATCAGTTCCTGGGTTCAAATCTTAAGCATTTTTAGGTGCACGACCCTTGGATTTTAATTAGTTCTCTTAATTACAAAAAAACCACAGAGCTTTTTAAATACTGTAAACTCTTTTTTAGTCAAAGATAGAAATTTAACAATTGCTATGAATGCATTTATATTTCTGAGAAAATTACTTTCTAAAGTCTGGATCCTGAGGCTCTGTAGGTGAGATTCAAAAATACCTTCTGAAATAAATTTTTTTTAAAATCAAATTATTGTTACTTTTATTTTACTGCTGTATTTTATTGTAGTCTAATTCTTAAATTTTATAAATCCATATATGGCATATGTTCTCTGTTAAACTCACTGGCAAATAAACGAAAGCTTTTAGAAGCTTTAAAAAGTGTCGTGAGATGTTTCTGAGGCTTCACACAGATTTTGATAGCACTCAGGAGAGGTGCTTACTTAATTTAGCAAAAGGAACATTTGAAAGGTGGAAGCACTAAGAGATCACAAAAATCAACTGATTACTCTCAGGGTACCGACTCTGAGAAACTTTTTCTCTCCACTCAAAAATAAGGTCAGGAAAATGCATCTTCTCTCTCAGTGGGGTGAGAGAGATCAGCAAACAGAAAACAGGTCGTTGGAACATGGGAGAGCATAAGACTATGAGAGAAGTTCATGATCAACATGAGGTCATCACTGGCCATAAAGTGAGTTGGGTCATTGTGTGGCCACTGAGCTGTGTGAACTGAAGTGATTATATTAGTTTCTTATCGGTGATATGACAAAGTGCCACAAACTAGGTGACTTAAAGCAAAAGAAATTTATTCTGTCAGTTCTGGAGGATAAAAATCCAAAATCAAGGTGTTGGCAGGACCACTTTCTCTCTGAAGATGGTAGGGAAGGATCATTTCTTGCCTCTTCCTAGCTTCTTGTGGCTCCGGGCAATCTTCGACATTCTTTGACTTGTAGCTGCATTGCTCTAAGTTCTGCCTCGTCTTCATATAAAATTTTCTTCTGTGTGTCTGTGTCCAAATTTTCTTGAATAAATTGTAATATTGAGAATGTGGCCCCACGCCTCAACTAGACTTGAAGACAACACTGGATGAATACACACTGATGATGTGGGATTTATCACTGATGGGTGGAGAACAGGAAGTCTAAGAAGGGGGAATGATCATCCTCTAGGGCTTTCTGCACTTGTCAGGGTGCAAGATCCAGTAGGAGTGCATCTCAGGAATTCCTACCCCATCTTTCTCTCTTTCCCTCACTTCTCCTTATCCACCATCATCTTTGCTTTTCTTTGTTCTCACTCTCTTATGGAATCGCATGTAATGTCCAAAATAGAAGATGGGCATGCTCAGGATTGGGATAATGGCTAGGGTAGAAGACATATTCCTGTTCCAGCTCAAGTTTAAGATGTACCGAGAACATAAATTTCCAAATTTTTCATCACTGTCACAGTCTTCTTTACCAGCCGATAGTCTATCAAGATACTCTTTCCTTCTGCATTGTGAGATGATCCTAAAGATAGTTTAAGATAATTATTTTCTCTGTCAAATAAAATAGTCTGAAAATAATCCTTTGAGAAAAGTTATAAAAATACGGATTTTAAGATATCGATTGTAAAAATGGAATAAAAGACAGAATATATTTAATTTTAAAATCATATTTTATATATAAATTACCAAAAATAATATTAATATTTAATTATAAATGTTAAATTAATTTTAATAAATAAATATGTTAATAAATTAATATTTGTAAATGATAAGAATAATTTTATAGTCCAGACAGTTACTTGAAACTATTACCCTAAGACATAAAAAGAGTAAAAAGTTGCTTAGAAATATCACACTGATTTGAGGGGATACCTGAAATGATGCTAGTAATCAGCTTGAAATTAGTGACCTATTTCTTGGTCCCAAAGTCTTCTGCTGAGCTGCTCAATGAACAGAAAACACCTTCAGATTTCTACATGGATGACCTCCCCAAGCACAGTTTCTATACTCTTGGTCTTGCAGATAGTCATGGAGCTCTTAGAAACAACTCTTTATTCCAAGTCTGATATCCTTCCTTTGTGAGAATGAATGGCTATCCTGCCCAATTTTCTGCTCCTGGAACACCCCTATCTTCTCTATTTGCTGATAAATCCCACTGAGGAGTCTCTCTAAACTGCTTTCATTCCAAGACAACTGAGAGACATCTAGGCTGAAAGTGGAAGATCTGCTGTAGCATTTCTTGCATGGCAACAAAAGCATTTTCCTGTGGATATAGGTCAGTTTTTAAAACCTGGAGGAATTTGAAGTTTCTCCTGCTCTTTAGTCATCTCAGAGGAAATTTTCCTGCAAAGGTTTTCTAAATGTAAGATTTCTCATTTGCCCTTGCTCCTTTGAAAGCGACAATCCAGGGAGCAAGCAGTAGTGGAGAGAAGGAGCACTACTAAGTCCCAATCCAGCAAGCTTCGGCTGAATGAAATGATCCCCATTGGAAAGGCATAGAAAGGTCCACAGGGTCTGATCATGGTGAAACCCTTCACAGTGCTACTTCTTCCTCGGAGAGAGCTTGGATGCAGATCGCCTCTGATTTCACAGATTCCACAGCTCCAAATTTATGTATCTGTAGGAGCTGTCTTTTGGCATGACATTTCAAGGTCCCCCTACTTTCTCATGGTCTTTTCTGCTTTTTGTTTATTACTTTTCAATAATAAAAACTCTGTTGTGTCTTTGGACAGCAATGCACACGTTCAATTTTAGACTTGTGATGGATATAAATGATCTCCTATGAAAGACCAGCAATCCGTTAAGTGAAAACAAAGCTGTGAATGTTCTTGCCTTGTTTGAATTTTCTACGCATAGCTTATAATGGCTTTCCTTCCTCCAGGTATGCTGCTTGTCCTTGTTTCCACCAAGGACAACTCTCTCTGGATAAAATGCTTGTTTAGATATTTGGAATGGTTTTCAAGGCTTTGTTTTAGCTAATTGTACTTTATCACAAATTACAATTACAAAATTCTTCTCATGTGATCATGTACATTGAGATTTTTGTTAGGGTTTTTTTTTTTTTTTCCTGGTATAATTAGAATTGTGGAATGTGTGAAATTTGTCTTTGGTCTCCTATCTCTCCATATAGTGATGATCACCTAACTTCTACTTATGGTATTCCTCTTTTCTTTCTTAAGCAGTAAAGCAGACTGATATAGAGTGCCAATGCTGAAGCCAGGCTCCCTTGGTTTGAATCAGACTTAGCTCCTACAATCTTAGGCAGCTAATTTAGCTCTCTGGGCCTCTGTTCTTTGCTTATTCACCTGAAGCACTTAGGACAGTGCCTTGTGCTCTGTCAGTGTTCAGCGTTTGCTGCTGTTATGATTATCAAGCACCATCATACTAGTCTGCTCTCTGCTGGCTGCTACGATCCTTCATGTGCTGTGAACAAATAAAGACGCAAGCTGTTAACAGAGCCCACTCTTCCTTCTAATTTTATTGAAGATTGACCATGTGTAAGACATTGTGTTAAGTACTAGGACTATAGTAATAACAACAAAAGAATCAGGACCCCTGCTTTCAAGATGCTTACATCTAGGAAAGATCAGGAAAGAAACAAGGAACTATAGTGGTGTGATAATAGCCATAAAATATAATACAGTGTGATGAGTTATAATAAAAGTCTGCAAAAACTTTTAGAGAGAATCATTCCTCTGGGAATGGGGAAGGTAGTGAAGAGCCATGGACATCCTAGGAGAGGAGTTGGTTTTACAGGAGACAAGTTGGAGCATGTGGTCCAGGTGGAGAGAACAGTATTGGCAAAGGCATGGAGAGGTCCACAGATTAAAGTGAAGATGAACTATGCTCAGGGCTTGGAGACAAGTCCAGAAATAATTGCTTGAAGGCAGAACATGACTCCAAACTTGACATAGACTTGTTTCACATGACTTTTACAAGGGTAATTGCTGAGTTATCTGGTCTATATGGATTTAAATATTCTTCTGTCTTCGTCATTTGTTAATGAAAAACAGACCTTTCACGTGAGAACCACTCTGTACTCAACTCAGTCACATACTTTAGCATTTATTCTAGTTAAGACTTGTTGGTGGCGAAACCTTAGTTTATATTTGTCTAAAAATGCCTCTATTTCTAGAAAGCACATAAACAAATATTTGTTAAAATTCTTGAGTAATGGATTGAGTTAGATAACCAGTTTTTTTTTAATTCCTACATAATTATGTGAGCCAATTCCTGTAATAAATCTCCTCTTTATCTATATCTGTATCTCTAGTCTGAGAGCAGACTAGTATGACGGTGCTTGATATCTGTATCTATATCTGTATTGGTTCTGTTTCTCTGAAGAACCCTGACTAATACACCAGCTTAATAGTTGCATGAACTTCGCAAGTTGTTTAACCTTTCTGTGCCAATTTCCTGATCTCTAAAGTGAAGATAATGTTATCACACATGGCACTTAGGAAATGTTCAATCAATGTTGATTACTATCACCATCAGCAGCAGCAGCAGCACCATCACTATCCTGTTCAGGAGAGAAATGCCTGGTTGCTCCTGCTGCTAACGTATCTCTTTCCAGGGTTTTCCTTCTGTGAGGTAAAGAATGTTTCAGAGACATGTGGGTGAATGAGTGGGGAAACCAGTCATAATAATGTTTCTAAACCCTTCTATGAGACTATATACTTTGTAGTTTATTTAACTGGAGCAGATTGTAGTGTGAAAACCCTGTGAAGACCAACAGTTGATGAATGAATAGCATTACCAGAAGTGAGCCAGGAAAGGGTGGAGGGGAGGTTAAAATTTACTGAGAACCACTTAAGTGCAGGCATCACATGGCTGATGCACTACTGTGTATGAGGCAGGCTAGAATTTTCCAAAGGAGAAAACTAATTATGATGAGAACCATTAAAATGGGTGGAATAAAACAAACCATTGTATAATGTTAAAGGTAATAACAGTTATTCTGTATATTTGCATGGTGTTTTTATATATTTTTTCTTATTACAGACTCAGTGTGGGATAATTACATGATCCTCATTTTGTGAATGAGGAAAGTGAATCTCAGAAAGATTAAATGTACCAAAGATCACATAACTAGCAGAGGCAATGTAGCAGAGGAGCTACAAGATTAGAGAGACTGTGCTCTAAATTGGAGACTAACCCAAATCAATTGGTGTTAGTCTTCTGGGATGAGAAGGATCTTGAGGCTTCCTTTGGGCTGGGTGGAAATTAGCTAGCAATGATGGCCATGCGATGGCGGGAAGGAAAGTTGCCTCCCCATGTAAATCTTATGACATCTTAGGTATGTGTCTTGTTTGTTTGAGAATGAATGAAGCAGGATTTAAGGCTGGGGTGGATGAAGGGAGATTAAACAAGAAAGGTGACCACAAGCTATAAAAAAGACTGAAGAATGATATAGTGATTTCTACAAGTTGATACTGTTTTTACAACCTGGTATTGTAAATACATTTTTGAAACAAAAAAACACTACTTTTTCCTTCGTTCTTCCTTTCTTCCTTCTAATTTCCTTTCTTCTTCCTTTCTATTTTCTTTCTTTCTTTTCTTTTACATTTCTCTTTCTTTCTTTCTTTCTTTCTTTCTTTCTTTCTTTCTTTCTTTCTTTCTTTCTTTCTTTCTTTCTGTCTGTCTCTCTTTCTGTCTCTCTCTCTTTCTCTCTCTCTCTCTCTCGCTCTCTCTCTCTCTCGCTCTCTCTCTCTCTCGGCATGGACAGATAGAATAATCCGTATAACTGAAAATTGAGGGATAGTGATTTCCTATTCACCTTCAAACTGTGGTCCTGGGGAAGTCCCACATCCTACTAAGGCTCATCTTTAAAGAAGTGGAGCCCAAGTGAGTGAGATAGCCATATCTTTTAGAGTGCTTGTGAGAGTTCGTGCATATAAATAAAAACCTTTACCTCAAATATGAAATGACATTGAGATCCTAAACTAAGCAGTCCTAACTGCAGGGCAAGTCAGCACCTGCTTCACCATGAATAAAAAAAGGGAAGCATTATCTCTTTATACTTTTACTGTCTGCCCTCCACTTTAATATGGTATGTGTGTTTGCCTTTGCTTAGCTAGCAGTGGAAAACCACTTCCCCTCTCTGTTGCCTTGAAAAATGACAACCACATGTTGTTCCAGTCTTTCCTCTCAGTTTTATTTTCCAGGTCTTAACTCATGATTACCCTCTGGGTTTCTTTAATGGTGAGGGAATGTTTTCAATTGAAACAAGAGTTCCTGCCAAAATGAAAGAACATGAAAACATGATTCTTCATCACATATTTGGTAAATCCCCTACTCTCCATTTGAAATTCAGAATTTGGGGGTTGAATTACAAGAGCACTTTCAAGTGCTGTTTTACAAAAAAAAAAAAAAAAATAGAAGAACCTGTGATTTTCTAAAATCACAGGCAACCTTTGTGTAAGCCCGAGCATTAAAACCATTTAAATGCAATTTATTGAGGAAGACTTTTGAATGAAAATGGGTAAAGATACTAAAAGAAACACTTTAATTAAATCATTGCTTAACTACTATTATGAAATGAGCTGATTTCATTA
Source organism: Pteropus medius (assembly GCF_902729225.1). NCBI lineage: Eukaryota > Metazoa > Chordata > Mammalia > Chiroptera > Pteropodidae > Pteropus > Pteropus medius. The sequence goes on along the minus strand of NW_024340692.1, from coordinate 177,195 downwards.
TAGCACTCTAAGTTGTGGTTGCTGTTAAACATTTTAAAACAAATTGCTTTTACTAATGATAAGAAAAGATGACTCGAGTTCTTGTATATAAAGAATTCCTTTGATGATGCCCAGGAAATTCTGACTGTAGAATCATGTTTTCTTTTTTCCATTAATTCTTTTATTCCTGCTTATCATCAACATGAAAGTCTATTTGTATTTAACATAATGAAGACATGTAGAGATACGCTACTGAAAACTTTAGTTTTCTTCTTTTCAGCCTTATAGAGTCTCTTATTACTAGAGCTTAATCTGCGTTTGAGTTGAGTAACCAGTGTAGCCAATGATGACAATAGCTAACATTTGTCTAACACTTCCCATGTTTCAGGAATTGTGCCAGGTAGTTAGATATAATATCTCATACCTTAAATCTTAAAAGACCATTTTATCAACTCATTTTTAAAGTGATGAAGCTGAACCTCAGAGAGGTTAAGAAATTTTTCCAATGTTACACAATTTGTAACTGTTGATTTATAAATACAAGGATTCATATATAGATATATTTTAATCCAGACCTTTTGCCTTAGGTATATTTAAAAAAAAAACAGTAGTAAAAGTCTTTTACATTTAATTATAATCTTAAAGAGAGATGGAAACCAGATAAAATGAAAATCCTTGAGTGATAAAACTAAAACTCTGAAAGACTCAAGCGTCTGAAATTTCCACTGGTCCTCTAAGCAGTCCTGTAGAGAGATTTTCCCACTAGCTAGTTGCTGAGGAGAGAAAAGTATTCAAGCCTCCTAAATCCCAATCTCATGTATTTTCTACTAAAAGTTTAGGAGTGGGTAATTATTTTAAAATTGTTTTAAAATTACATCAAGGCACAAAATAATACCATGATGTGATTCTCAGGAATTAAATTGGGGCTTATAACTATCAAGCGGAGCTTATTTTCATGTTATCGTTATTTCGTTGTCAGGGACATAGTGGAGTACACAAAATGTCAAGATACAACAAGAGTAAATAATTCATTAGGGTTGTGATAAGATTGGAGAAAACGTATTTTCTCTTCAAAATTCAGATCACTATATTATTAAATAAGTATAAAGGCCATTACCTGCTATGTTTTAAATGTGTTAAACATTCAGAAAAAGTACAAAGAAAAAAATAAACCTATTCATAAGTCTATCACTCAGAAATACTTACCTTGCTATTTCATTTATAATTTACTATTTACATAATTCTAGACTTTATTTTGTGCATATGTATACATCCATATTTTCTCACAAAAATAGGATTACAGTTTGTATATTGTTTAAAATGTATCTCTGTCACTTAACAGTGTGTTCGTGATAGAATATTTTCTAAGTCAATATATAGAGACCTAGCATAATCATTTTAATAGCTATATAGTATTCCATTTTGAGATGGTAGTATAATTTAATTAATCCTCTATGGTTATATTTACTTATATTTACTTATATTTACTCCCAAGTCGTAGGTGTTACAAAGTCTGCACCAATAGACATATTTCAAATTTTTTCTATTTCCTTAGGATAAATTTCTAGAAACAGAACTGCTAAATCAAAGGGAATATGTATTTTTGAGGTTTTTGGCAATTATTTTCTGCTGCCTTCCACTATCATATCGGTTCTAAATATTTGAATATCCTGAATTATAACCTGAGAGATACATTATTTTGTGTTTGATGCCTATTTCTTTCACTAATGTTGAGTATTTATTACTTTAAAAATATGGTGTTGGTAACTATTGGTTCCTTTTCAAGGCTAATGGATGGTGCTGGACATTCACAGCTCAAATAGTTTCCCGCATAAATTTCAGATAGATATTCTTATTCTCATTAGACAAGTAGAGAAGAAAATGAGCTTAGATTCCCTTCATTTTCTGACTCTCTTTGCCGCTGCCAAAATCATGAAGCAGATAAAGTTTGTCACCCCTCTTTAGTATTCTTTGGCTCCTCTTTCTTCACTTTGGTTGTGATCCCTTCTGCTAACCTTCATGTGCCTTCATAGGGCCTATTAAAGGCTGCTTTCAGGTAGAGAGGCCAAAGGCATGTACACTGAGGTATACATGCTTAAAATATTTGTTTGCTGTGGGCATTTAAACGAATCTACAAACCTCTGAGACAGACAATGAAATTGTCTCATCAAATTGAAGAGCATTATGTATTCTAACTTTTGTCATTCTTTTGTGATATTTTTGGAGTGTGTAAATATTTAATTTTACTTTTTATTTTAAAAATTAATTATTATCATTCAAACTATTTGTTGAACATATATCATGTGCTAGGCAGTGTGCTAGGTGTTGGGCATATTTATAAAAAATCTTTCCTGTTTCACCTGCTTGAAGTACAATATCAGCTCACATTTCTCTCTCTTTATAGTTTTTATAATGATATCACATGCAGAGTATTAAAAAAGATTCCAACAGAATGGAATTAAATGAAAAAACATCTTCTTACATTGCATCATTCCCACTTCTGAACTACATAGGCAACCTGTTTTCTATTTCTTTTCTTTTACAACTTATTTTTAGCTCTGCAATTCTGAATAGTGTACTCCAATCTTTATTTATTGATTTATTAACTTAGACTATAACTTTTTCACTTCATGTCCTAAAATATAATAAATGTAGTTTGTTTACATCACTGCCATTTCTCTTCTTTTCTCTAGGGTGTATTGGCTATTGTTGCAGTTATATTTTTTAAAAACATTTTACCCATTTTTCATTCCTTCTTTTGCCATATTAACAAAGGCAATATGTCCACCTAAAACATCTACATCCCAGACTCCATATGGAAGATGAAGAATTCTAGGAAAACTTCTGCTTTCCTGATTCAGGTGACATCCTTTTCTGCTTCTTCTTGAAGTGTGAAGGCAATGCCTGCAGGTGCAACAGCCACAAGGTGACAAGGCCGTGAGGTGACAAATATAGCAATGACAATAAAAACAATGGAGCAGAAAGAGAGTATCTGAGTCCCAGGCACCATTGTTGAAAATCTGCCCTGCCCTGACTGCCTACCTCTGGATCTACTGTAGGCAGGGAAATTACACCCTTTTCTGTTTAAGCTACTGCGAATAAGAGTACTCCTTACTCATAGCTGAAAGCATTCCTAACAGAAATAGTTATATTATTTTCATTCTTCATTGGTAACTTTGTAAGCATAATATCATAATATACTTGTGAGAATAAATGAGTATAAATGGCATACTTAAATCATTATGTCTTGTCTCATCCATATTAGACAATATCTCATGACTCCACCTCCTCATCACTTGTTTACTATTATTTTCAAAGGGCATTGGGAAGAGGAAGAAGTCAAAGAGATAAGTTATCTGCCATTTTGAACCAGAAACTTTGCATTTCTTTTTGATATTTAAGTTAATTGGCTAAAACTTCCTATGACCTAGAATGTTCTTTCCTTTTGCCTAGGGTGCTCACTTCTGTTGACAGGGTCCTAAGAGTGGCTACTGAAATCCTCATCTGTTCTTGCAGGCATGTGGATTGTTGAATGGGAATAATGATGGCCCAAGGAGGAAAAGCAATGCTTAGATCTCTAATCTACTCTATGCCAAGCTTATTTTTTGGAATTAAAATGCCTTATTGAGAAAGATGTGATACATGCAGAGGGCATTGTGACTAGAAGATGTGCCCTTAGGTTAGTTATTTTGGCCAGGAGGGAAATAATATTAGAACTAGTTAAGGATTATCATTTTTCAGTCTCCTGAAAACCTTATTACTATATGGTCAAATCTGGGGGAAAGTCTATAAAAATATATTTCTTCTCATTTTGGTCGGTTAATGGTGGGCAAGGTCACTGATGGTCCATTCTCTACTGGAGGCAAAATGTGTTTCACTTAGTATCACAGCAAGGTAAGTGACCACTTAGTATCACAGCAAGGTCCAGTCAGACAATGGATTCCACAGGGCCAGTCTTCACCAAGTTGATCAGTGACAGCAGTTCATTCAGATCAACAAATCAGAATTGTAAATTGTTCTCCTACTGCTTCCTTCCACTACTATTTTCTCTTTGAGTTATTACCATTTACCACTTCCAACAAATTAAAAGAATAAAAGAAGAAGAAAAAATCAGGAAAGTTTTTAAACTCATTAGGAAAAACCAATGAATGCAGTGAAGTCTCCTTGGATATTATCATAGCTTGAGAGTCCACCATCTCTGCTCAAAACCTTTGGAGGGCTCTTCGGCCCTGTTTAAGTGTCCCTAGTCACTCTACCTGTGGGGTGCCTGTGTTTCTTCATTCTCAAGCAATGATCAGAGAGATAAAAGATAAAAAAGGGGACAGAATCTCAGGACTAACAACAGCTCCCTGTGACATCTAAAGATGTCTTTTTCATTTTGGTATTTTTATGGCTGAGCTACCAGGGAATGGGGAGTGAGAATCAGCCTAGTGGTCCAGTGTGGGGCACCAAACCTACTGTTGCTGGGCTCAGGCAACAGTATCTGCGAAACTGTACAATGACAGAAACTTTATTCCACTTGGAACCAGAATAAGACAAAATAAGAGTCCAGTCCATTTGTTCTTTCTAGAAATATGTTTGAGACAGCCATGGACTTCATGCTAAGTTTTGTCTTATTGGCCAGCCAACTATATAACCATGTTGTTATTTCTAACTATGTAGAAGAGAATAATTGAACTATCTGTGATTTTGTGCAGATGTTATGAAATTCTACTTTGGCATAGAGATGGGGAGTACTTTGTAATAGGGGACTCCTATATTTCAGCGATAAAATAATAGATGGAAATTGTCTGTAAAGAGAAAGAACCAGCCGCCATTTATTGAGCTCTTACGGTATGCCAGGCATTGTTCTCGTCAAATCCTCTGTAGGTAATGGATATAGAATGGAACTGTCTGCCACACTCCTTTCACAAGACCTCCCCAAGCCCACAGAGCCTGGGGTGAAACCAAGGGTTTAGGATGAAGCAATTTGAAAATGGAACTTTCATTTTTGATCAGCATAGAAACTATTATAAAGTAGCCCAGAGAGGCTGAGCACTCTCGGCTTGATAAATCTAATGTCATTAGGCCATAACAAATAAGAACAAAGTTAAGTAAATAGAAAGAAAAATGAATCTCTCATGCAGATGACACTTATTGTTTCAGGGAGGGGATGTGTGATAGCAAATTAATCCATGGAATTCAGCTATGTTAGATTTTAGGAGAACTCAAGTTGCAGACTGCCGGGGAAGAAGCCTATATTAAATGTTGTCTTCCTCCCTTTATGTGGCTCTTCTTCTTCAACAGATGCTAAGATCCACATGTGCTCAACAGAGGCCAACTGGTCTAAAGCAAATTCAACAAACATATTCTTCCACTTTAAACTATTTATAAAGTTTACAGCAAATGGAAGGGATGATTTTAATAGCCTCTGAAGATTTCTATGGCATTTTAGTTGATTGGTTTTCATTTTGGCTTCATAACAACATATCAAAGAAAGTTGAAGTCTCGTGTGGCCCTGTCTACTGCAGCTGGTGGAAGCTGAGTCAGAGAGGGGGGAACCTCTTTTAAGACAGAAGAGTTGATAAACTTCTCCTTACTCCGTGTAAAGTAGTATCTAGGGAAGAAGAGAAAAGGGAGTATTTCACCTTCTCCTGTGTTATTTGTTGAATTGTGTCTCCCCAACTAAATCCATATATTAAAATTCTAATCCCCAGTACCTCAGAATTGACTTATTTAGAAATAGGGTTGTTGCAGATATAATTAGTTAAGTTAAAATGAAGTCATATTGAAGTAGGTTGGATCCTCTAATCCAATATGACCAGTGTTCTTATTAAAAGTGGAAATTTAGACACAGACACACACACAGGGAGAATGCTATGTGGAGATGAAGGTGGAGATCAGGGTGATGCAAAAGAAGCTGAGGAATGCCAAAGATTCCTGCAAACCACCGAAAGCCAGGAGGGAGGCCTAGGACAGACTCTCCCTCACAGCTCTCAGAAAAAGCCAATCCTGATGACAGCTTGATTTTGAACTTCTGTCAGTCTGTAAGACAGTAAATTTCTGTTGTTTAAGCCACCCAGTTTGTGGTACTTTGTTACAGCAGCCCTAGGAAATTAAAACACCCTGCCACCGAAGTCTGAATTTTACCAGGGTTAAGAGACAGTCAACTGCAGATGAGAGAGGGGACATTGAGTAGAACTGTCATTGCTTTGCTGAATGAGCCAGAGAGCAAGGTACACACCCTACCCAGTCAGTTTAAAGATTGGAAAAACCTACCACTGTATGGGATAGCCTTCCAAAAACTCCCAGGAAAAGCAGATGAAATGCAATTGGACAGGAACAATATTCTGTCTTGTACAGAAAGAGATTTATACCTTGCATGTACATAGAGGATGTTGATCTCTTCAAGTGATTTCTTGTGCCTAGCCAGTTGTGCACAGTTTCTGCTTTAGAGACACCTCATTAGCCTTATTATGAACCAAGAAGAGGTTCTGGAGCTTTAGGAGTGGTTTGTTAATAACACCAACTGTTGTCTCTCAGTCTGATTGAGAATTGTATTGTCAGTCCTTTCAAAAATTTATCTCTGTAGCAATGGCAACATAGGAGATCAGCCGTGACTATGAAGAGAAAAGAGTGTAGTAAAGCCAAGAGATTTATATAGAACTAAATTCCCATGATATGTATTTATAGACTGACCCCGGCTCAGTCCTTGTTCAGGCCACCATCCCCTCATGCTCAGACTCTCAGCAGCCTCTCAACCTCCAGTCCCACTCCATTCCAATCTATCCCTTCAAGCTGTGGCCAGAGCCTCCTATCTTAAAAAGATCTGATCAAGCCACACCTCTCCTTAAAAAAAAAAAAGAAAAGAAAAAAAATGGATTCCCTAGGCCCTCATCATCTCTCTCAACCTAAATTCCGCTCCGTTTCCTTCTTGCTCTTACCCCATCCTGTCTTTTAGTTGCACTTACTTGGTGACATTCCCTGAACAGGCCGTGTGTTTTCATGACTCTGTTCTTTTGTTCAGATTGTCTTGTTTTGAAATCCCCTCTCTCTCAATCTTTTCATTTTTAAGTGCTACTATCTCTTTAAATTTGAGTTCAAATATCTTCTCTGTGAAGGCTGCTCAAATCCTGTCAGAACAAATCTGGGCTTCTATAGGAAATTGTTCATTTTGTTAGAATGGCATTTATCATTATGCTATCATTTTTAGTCATATACTTATCTATTTCTGTCTCTTAAAAATGAGCTTCTTGAGGATAATGTCTCCATTTTGCTTGTTCACATAAGTCCAGTACTTAGCACAGTTTCTGGTATGCATTGCACGTTTAGGAAATGTTTATTGAATTGTATCTGGGGACAAAACTATGTGCCTCCGAGAAGACATAGTTTTTAAATAGAAATGAAAGGACAGTTTAACTCTGAATCCCTTTCTGAAAAGATTTAGCTGAACCCAAATCTAAAGCATTCAGTGGTGAGGTGGTGGACAGCTTTATAAGTCACTTACTTTAATTAGTACATAAACATCATGTCATACAGGAAGGACAAGGAAAGAGCCAGTCAGGCATGGGCTGTGAGTACCTCCCCACACTTCTAAGGATGGGCAGACCAATCTGGATCACCTTTCACAAAATTTAAGGTGAAGGAAGTGCAGATGGGTTGCTTCAAACGGTGGGAGAGGTCAGTCTGGATTTTTTAGTATATTTTCCAGTCCCCTATAATCCTATATCAAGGCTCAAATAACTTAAACATTTTAAGAGTTCACTTGGCTTCAGTTGTGGCTGGAACAGTATTTTCAGGAATGTGAATTTGTCTATCTTTCCCTTCCTTTGAGTTGGCTTTATCCTTAAGCATTTCTTCCATTGTGGGACAAACCAGGCTGGCCAGAGAAAGGTGCTCAGAGCACAAGCTGTGCAGCTGAATGTGGCCAGCCTGCCTCCAGGCTTACGCTGGACCAGGTACCTATAACCACTACTACTGCAGACAGAGACCGCCCTGTTCCCCAGCATTCCAGCAATAGTTCTGCTTGATCTCTCATGGCCTCTGTTTGAGTCACTTATCTCCTCCTGACTCATCACTGTAAGATGCCAGTGCTCTCAGCTGCCCAGTCTGGGTCAAATGCCCATTCCCACAGCTGTAGGTTGTGGCCCTGACACCAGGTGGGCAAGGCAGGCAACAACAGATGTCCAGTGTAATATGTAAAAAGAGTTCAGACACATTATAGGAGATCAACAAAGACTGATTCCTCTTCCTGTTCATTGTTTCCCACAGTTTGTTTCTCTTACCCATCTTTTTTCTTGACATTTCAAAGATCTGTGAAACAATTGGTCACGCTTCTTAAATAACTTTCCGAAGGCCACTTATAGAAAGGTTGAAATTGAAATTTTAGAAATGTCTTATTTATGTTTGGTAATCATAGATGCTGAATATTCCTTTCTGATATTTACAAATATGACTTTGGTGAAAATTGCATTTATTTATATCCTATTGTGAGAGCAATACGTTTATCAACTATTCACTTATTTAGGACTTGCTTTTTGTATGAGATTTTGGAAAGAGTGCTCCAGAAGCCCACCTAACTTTGTGTGAGAAATTTCTACAATTTTTATTCACTTGTAAGTCAGTTAAACATTGGGCCTCTCCCATAGGCAAGGCCCTGTGCTGGATCATGTCATGCATATTTTTTATTCCACAAGGTTTTGAGGTGTGATTATCTCCAATTTACGTAACTTGCCTGGGATCCTACACTTAAAAAATGGCAGAACTCACATTAGCACTGAAGTTTATATTAATTCCATCTCCTATGTCTTATGCTTTTTACCACTGGAGTAGAGTAAACATGTTTGTTTTAGTATTTGGACTTTTAAATTCATAGATTTCTAACTCATGCATTTCTGGATGTCGGTCATCTTCAACTTTAAAAACTACTTATTTTACCTCTAGGTTTTTACAACAACAACAAAAAAAGGTGGGGGAGCCAAGAAGTTTAAAAGTGAAGAGAAAGAGAAATTTTTGTGCTTTCATGAAACAACGCAAGCCATTTGGTTCTTAAACATTCCTATGAGATAACGAAAGCAGCTGGTGCCAGACTTGAAAAGGAAACTGCATACAGAGCTAGTATGGGATAAGAACATAGTGGTCGAGAGAAGGAAATGCAGCCTTGCCAGGGAAAACTATGACTCATGGTTCAGACAGTTGCCGCTAAAACGCTTTATGAGAAAATATCCTCTGTAGAGTCTGTCAAGGGAGCAGATGGGAATTTCCTAATCTCGCTGGAGAAAGGGAGAGAGAGTCCTTTCCTGAATGGGAGTGGAAAGGAAACAGCTGTCGAAGTGAGGAGAGCAGCCCCTCCTGCAGAAGAAGGTCCCTACTGGCACTTGGAGCAAAGCCAGGAGCCAGAGCCACTGGGCCATAGAGTTTCTTATTTCCTCTCTAAATCACAACTTCAGTGCTATGTAGTTGGATAAAAATAACATTTGGGAGATAGCAGTGATTACAGGTAGTTAAGAGTATGGTCCCTGGTTCCAAATAGTCTCTGTTCTTTACCAACTTTAGACTTGGGAAAGTTATTTACACTTACGGAGCCTCATTTTCTTTATGTGTAGAAAGGAGATCTTTCCTCCTAGGGTTCTAAAGAAGATTAAATAAGATGGTGTATATTTATAACATGCTTAGCAGAATCCCTTGCAGAACACATGTCCTTAAGAAATGTAGCTGTTATTATTGTGTTTGCATTATACGATGATCATAAATATCTGCATTATGAAGATATAACTTTTAAAAAGTTGCTTCGATGATTCTTCAAAAATTTAAATATAGAATTACTATATGATCCAGAAATTCTACTTCTGGGTATATACCTAAAAGAAATGAAAGCTGGAACTCAAACAGGTATTTGTACACCTGTGTTTATAGTAGCGGTATTTACAATAGCCAACAGGTGGAAGCAACTCAAGTGTCCATCAATGGATAAAAAGATAAATGAAATGTGATATATATGTACCATGGAATATTGTTCAGCCTAAAAAGGAAGGAAATTCTGACTCATGCTGCAGCATGGATGATACTTGAAGACATTATGGTAAGTGAAATAAGCCAGTCACAAAAGGACAAATACTGTATGATTCCACTTATATGAGTTACCCAGTGTAGCTAAATTCATAGAGAAAGAAAATAGAATGGTGATTGCCGGGGATTGGAGGGAGGGGAAAATGGGAAATTAATGTTTAATGAGTACAAAATTTTAATTGGAGAAGATAAAATTCTGGACATGAATGGTGGTGATGTTCGCACAAATATATGAATGTACTTAATACCACAGAACTGTACAATTAAAAATGGTTAAAATGGTAAATTTGATGTTGCATATATTTTACTACAATAAAAAAATAAAAAATAGTTTCCTTGTGCACTGGGCTTTGTATTCTGCAAATTGAAATGCAGTTAGTGCAATATGCAATATATAAAGTGCTCTGGGCTTTTCTCATAGTTTCAGCACATGGAGATACTAATTGGTTTCATGGGGAACCTTTCACAGTATGAAGAACTATTGCAAATGTGACATAAAAACCTCTAACAATCTAACTGCTGACAATGATGAACTTAGACTGCAAGATAATTTTTCCCTTCTACGGGTCTACTGATTTCATTTTATTTTGGAATCTGATTAAGAGATCTTAGGACATCAAACAAAGTATGTTGATTCTGACAAAGGGACACAAAATGTCTTGGCCCCATTTTAATTTATGTATTTTAAGAATTTTAATCAAGTGTAATTGACATACCCTAAACTTCACGTATTTAAAAGGAGCACTTTGACAAGTTGTGACATATGTGTACAACGCCTGACACCAGCACCATAATCAAGGTGGTGAACATAGCCATGTCCTCTCAAAAGCTTCCTTGTGTTCCTTTGTAATTTCTCCCTCCATCTTATTCCTCACTCCCACTGCCCCTACCTGCCCCCATCTACTTTCTGTTATTATAAACTAGTTTTCCTTTCCAGAATTTTGTATAAATGGGATAACACAGAATGTACTCCTTTTTTTAATGTACTCCTTTTATACTCAGCATAATTATTTTGAGATTCATCCATGCTATTGCATGTATCAGGGGATTCATTCCTTTTTATTACTGAATAGTATTCTATTACATGGATATACTACAATTTCTATCATCATTCTCCTGTGATGGACATTTGAGTTGTTTCCAACTTTGAGATATTACAAATAAAGCTCCTGCAAACATTCATTTACAAGTCTGTGCATGGAAACCTGCTTTCTATTCTCTTGGATAAATAACCAAGCAGAATGTCTGGCTCATATGGTACCTATATGTTTACTTTTTTAAGAAACTGCAAATGTTTTTTCAAAGTGATTGTACCATGTTTTATTTCCACCAGCAGTGTATGAAAGTTTCAGTTGCTCCACACCCTTGCCAATGCTTAACATGGTCAGTCTTTTTAACTTTACCCATCTTGAAAAGCATATAATGGTATCTCACTATGGTTTTAATTTGCATGTCCTTAATGACTAACGATATTGATCTTTTCCTGTCCTATTAACCACCTGTGTATCTTCTTTGGTGAAGTGTGTTTTCAAATCTTTTGTCCATATTTTTGTTTGTTTGTTTTTGTGTTTTTTTAAGTGAAGTTTAATGTTTTATTATTAAACTTTGTTTCCCTGCCAAGCTGTTACTTCACTGTATAAAAATAGCAGCAAATGCAGATTATTGCAAAATGAAGACAGTATTGTTTGTCATCTGACACTGTAACAACAAAAAAAACTTTTCTCCACTGCCAATTATTTCCAATGGAAAGGTCATTAAGCATTTTGACCCAAACCCAGAGATAGACGTAAGCAACTTACAATATTATATAAGGCTCAAGATAACAATGTTATCCTTAAATTCCATAATTTTTAAAAAAATTTTGGATATTGTGAAAAAGATGTATATTGTGCTTATCTGCAGTCATTGAAAGTTAAGGGATATTTTCTTCCAGTAACATTGTTGTAGTTTCTTTTTCCATCGGTATTGCTAAAAGTTGCTATTTTAAATCTTCTATCCACCACTAATTTAAAACACTATTCTAGATTAAGTTGTTTCATACTACTTTATTTAGGGGCAGTTCCACTTTCAATCTTCAATAGATTTTATGTATTTCTCATATGCTTCTTTACTTATTAGTTCATTTAGTTCTGAAGGGTTACTCAGTGTCATCTTGATCAGCCAACCATCTTCGTAACAAGCTTTGTTGACAGTCCTGGATTTTCTACAAGGGTTTCATTTATTTTATTTACTTCTGATAGAAGAGCATAGAGTTCACTAGCAGCTTTAACACTTTCAAAAGCATCAAACTCATTTTGTTTGTTCAATTTTGTCCCAACTTCAGTCAAATTATAGTAAACAACATCCTCCAAAGCTTCCTGCGCAAAATTGCTGATTCCCATTGTTCCAATATCATTTTCTGATGTTATCCACTCATGTTCCTCTGTGAAATTAAACGCCAAGAGTGGTAGGGGGCCCTTGTGCAGTGTCCCGATGACCCACCCCCAGGCCCCAGAGCCATGGTGGGCAGGCCTGGCAGGTGCCCAGGCGGCCCGCAGGCTATAGGCCAGGCCCACATGCTCTGCACTTCTCGTAGCCTCATGTTCACGGGAGCACCCGTCCATCTTCTACTGGGTTCTTCGGTTATTACTGAATTTTGAGAGTTCTTTATGTATTGATATAAGTCCTTCATCAGATATGTGGCTTGCACGTATATTCTCCCAGTCTGTGACATTTCTTTTCATTTTCTTAAAAGAGTCTTTTGAAGTGAGCTCCATTTTTCCTTATCCTAGGTTAATTGTTTGGAATATAATTTAAAAATTTATTTTGGGTTTCCTAAGGATTCCCTACTCAGAGAATTATAAAGCAAAGCAGGAATTTTGAAATAGAATGTCAATTGAAGTAGAATTTACTGATTTGGAGGTAATTTTTGATGTGAACAATTTTATAGAGTAGTCCCCACCAAGTCCACTAACAGTTAAGTGATTAATTGGTCCTACTATATTAAGAGAGTATTCTTCTGCGCTGGCAATTCTAGTCCAATCTCAGAGTTTGATTGTTTTAAACTGACTATTCTAGGAGAGTTTAGACAATTAATTTGATGTTTTAAACCCTGAAGACAAAAGAATAAATTTAATAAAAAATTTTTTAAAGGTCAATAAGCATCGGTACGACAGATTTAGGGAAAATGTCTGCGATTGGCAAAGTTTGACTCTGGGTACCATTCACCTTCTGACTCTACTGCCAACTGCTGGCTCTCTATATGTTTCACAGCCAGACTAGCCAAGATTGCTGGCCAGACCTCGAGTATATCACACACAGAACTCGAGCAGGATGGCTGGTGGAACTTATCTCAGGAAAGGCAGTGGCTATGCTACATCCTCATGATGGAATGGGTTTCTCTATATCAAAAACCATTTAATGTTCATTATCTGATCTAAGCCACATACACACAAAAAAACTTCCATGTATTTATTTGCTGTTCATGTGTATTTTGTGTACTATACATTAAAATTTACCACCTTTTTGGGTGGGTGGGGGGGCTTCATTATTTTCTTATTGTTGAGTTTGGAATATTTTAAAAAACATATTCTAGATACAAGTCCTTTATCAGATATGTGATTTGCAAATATTTTCTCCCTGTCTGTGCACGATGTTTTCATTTTTTAAAGAGTATTTCATGAACAAGTCACAGCATCAGATAAGTCTGAATATCTAAATGTGCCTAAGGACACTCGAAATGCCTAAATATCAGCTTTGTTAACTGCAAAAAAATATATATATATATATATACAAATGCATGCTGTAAACTACATGTCCAAATGGTTAGGCAATATTGATGTATTAAATGTAACTCAGATGTTTGCCAGGGCCTCTTAACTGCTTCAGAGCTAGATAAAACTCCAATTCATGTCTGTGGAGGCATCACGTCCTCTCCATGATTTCCTTGGATTCCTAAGATGGGAGGTGGGAAAGTGGCTCCGTTGTCATGACTCTGCCTTCTGTCCCCACTAATTTGGCTCAAGTATAGATGTCTGGCCATCATCCTATGCTTGTTTCCTTATACTATTTCAAATACAGACCTAGATACTCTCTACGATTTCTATATACATAGGGATTCTGTGTGGGGAGCCATCACTACTGAGGGTTTGGAAGAGATGGAGGAGAGGGTTTCATCACATCACCACACTTAATTTCAAGTTGCATGTGAGACATTCTTGTTTTTAAAGTCCTTTATTCACCCTCACCAGAAAATTTTCACTGCTTCCTTATTGCAGGGAGAATCCTACTCCAGACCATCTAGTAGATTTCTCTATATTTTTTTCCTCGGAAACAGGTGTACAAACAAGCTATTTGTGTTGCCACATCTAAAACATGCAGTATTTTTCTAAGCAATGAGTACTCTTTTGAGGTATTCTGGTGCCAGCTATAATAATAACTTACAACCCCATATATAGCTACCTGTTTAGCATATACAAATACTCACACATGTGCTTTGGGTTAGCCTCCCTTGTTCTTACTGAAATTAATATTATCATTTATTCCCTATGGTGATGGGCAAACTATTGGTGATCTATTTTTTTAATTAATTAATTAATTTTCTTATGGTGACTTTGATTAAGGAAATCCAATAAGTTTCAACTGTACACTTTAACAGTAAGGCATATATATATTTACTCTGTGTGTTCACCTCCCATAGTTAGATTTCTTTCTGTCACTACATATTTGACCCTCTTTACCCCATCTACCTTCCGCCTCCCCCTTCCCCTCTGGTAACTACTAGTCTATTGTCCATGTCCACTAGTCTCTTTGTTTGTCCTGTTCATTTGTTGCTTTTAGGTTTATATCCCACATATCAGTGATATCATGTGATTTTCAACTTTTTCTGTCTGGCTTATTTCACTTTGCATGATTATCTCGAGGTCCATCCAGGTTGTTGCAAATGGCAATATTTCATCTCTTCTTATGGCTAAGTAATATTCCATTGTATATATGTACCACCGCTTCTTTAGCCAATCATCTATCGTAGGACACTTAGTTGCTTCCATATCCTGGCCACTGTGTATAATGCTGCTATGAACATTGGCGTGCAAATATCTTTTCGAATATGAGTTTTCAAGTCTTTGGGGTAAATATCCAGTAGAGGGATTACGGGATCATAAGGTAGATCAATTCTTAGTTTTTTAAGGAACCTCCATACTGTTTTCCATAGTGGCTGTACCAATTTGCAGTCCCATCAGCAGTGTATGAGGGTTCCTTTTTCTCCGCATCTTCTTCAACATTTGTTATTACTTGTCCTGTTGATTATACCCATTCTAACAGGTGTAAGATGGTATCTCATTGTGGTTTTGATGTGCATTTCCTTAATAGCTTTGCGATGTTAAGCATCTTTTCAAATATTTGTTGGTCATTTGTATATCCTCTAGGGAAAAGTGTCTGTTCAGGTCCTCTGCCCATTTTTTCATTGGATCGTTTGTTTTTGATGTTGTTGTTATTGAGTTGTAAGAGTTCTTTGTATATTTGGATATTAGGCCCTTATCGGAGCCGTTGCTTGCAAATATATTTTCCCATTCGGATGGCTGCCTCTTTACCTTGTTGACGGTTTCTTTTGCTGTGCAGAAGCTTTTTAGTTCGATGTGATCCCATTCATTTATTTTTGCTTTTACTTCCCTTGCCTTTGAGGTCAAATTCATAAAATCCTCTCCTTGAGTTTAGTTCCTGTTTTCTTCTATGCGTTTTATTGTTTCAGGTCTTACATTCATGTCCTTAATCCATTTTTGAGTGAATTTTGGTGTGTGGTGATAGACAACAGTCTAGTTTCATTCTTTTGCAGGTGGCTATCCATTATTCCCAGCACCATTTATTGCAGAGGCTTTCCTTTCTCCACTGTAAACTTTTGGCTTTTTTGTCAAAAATTATTTGTACCTATAAACATAGGCTTACTTCTGGACTCTCAATTCTGTTCCACTGGTCCGTGTGTCTGTTTTTCTGTCAATACCATGCTGTTTTGATTACTGTCATTTTGGAGTATAAGTTGACGTCAGGCAAAGTGATGCCTCCACCCTCGTTCTTTTTTCTCAGAATGGCTTTGGCAATTCAACGTCCTTTGTGCTTCCATACAAATCTGATGATTTTTTGTTCTATTTCTTTAAAAAATGCTGATGGAATTTTGATGGGGATTGTATTAAATCTGTATAATGCTTTAGGTAATAAGGCCATTTTAACTATGTTGATTCTTCCAATTCAAGAACATGAAATATCTTTCCATTTCGTTGTATTGTCTTCGATTTCTTTTAATAGAGTCTTATAGTTTTCATTATATAGATCCTTCACATATTTCATTAGATATATTCCTAGGTATTTTATTCTTTTGGTTGAAATTGCAAAAGGAATTATTTTTTCTACTTCTTTTTCTGACACTTCATTATTAGAGTACAAGAAAGCTATGGATTTTTGAACATTGATTTTGTATCTAGAAACTTTACTGTATTTGCTTATTGTTTGT
This sequence comes from Pteropus medius, assembly GCF_902729225.1. Lineage (NCBI taxonomy): Eukaryota > Metazoa > Chordata > Mammalia > Chiroptera > Pteropodidae > Pteropus > Pteropus medius. The sequence continues at coordinate 160,685 of NW_024340692.1, read as the reverse complement.
TTCTAGCAGTGTTCTTGTGGAGTGTTTAGGTTTTTCTATATAGAGAATCATGTCATTCACAAATAGTGACAGTTTGACTTTGTTTTCAATTTGGATGCCTTTTATATCTTTCTTTTGTCTGATTGCATTTGCTAAGACTCCAATGTTATATTGAATAAGAGTGGAGATAGTGGACAGACTTGCCTTGTTCCTGATCTTAGAGGGAAGGTTTTTAGTTTTTCACCATTAAGAATAATGTTGGCTGAGGGTTTGTCATATATGGCCTTTATTATGTTCAGGTATTTCCCTTCTATACCGATTTTGTTAAGTGTTTTGATCATAAATGGATGCTGTATCTTGTCGAAGGCTTTTTCTGCATCTATTGATATGATCATATGATTCTTATTTTTTAATTTGTTTATGTGGTGTATCGCATGAATCGATTCGCGTATGTTGAACCATCTCTGTGCCCCTGGGATGAAGCCCACTTGATCATGGTATATAATCTTTTTAATATGTTGCTGTATTTGGTTCGCTAGTATCTTATTTAATATTTTTAAATCCGTGTTCATCAGAGCTACTGGTCTACAGTTTTCTTTATTTGTGTTATCTTTACCAGGTTTTGTTTTTAGAATAATATTGGCCTCATAAAATGAGTTGGGAAGTATTGCCTCCTCTTTGATTTTTTGGAAGAATTTGAGGAGAATAGTATTAAGTCTTTAAATGTTTGGTAGAATTCACTGGTGAAGCCATCTGGTTCTGAACTTTTACTTTTTGGTAGGTTTTTGATGATTGTTTCAATTTCCATACTGCTGATCGGTCAATGTAGATTTTCTAGTTCTTCTTAATTCAGTTTAGGAAGGTTGTATTTTTCTAAGTACTGGTCCATTTCTTCTAGATTATTAAATTTAGTGTTATCTACTTTTTCATAGTATTCTTGTATGATCCTTTGTATTTCTGCGATGTCAGTTGTAGTTTCCCCTCTTTCATCCCCGATTTTGTTTATTTGTGTCCTTCTGTTTTTTCTTTAGTGAGTCTAATCAGGGGTTTGCCAATTTTATTCACCTTCTCCAAGAACCAGCTCTTTATTGCATTTATTTTTTTTATTGTATTTTTTGTTTTCAATTTCATTTATTTCTGCTCTACTTTTGATCATTTCTTTCCTTCTGCTGACTTTAGGCTTCATTTGTTCTTTCTTTCCTAGTTTTTCTAAGATGAAGTTTTAGGTTGTTTATTTTTGCCTATTCTTATTTTTGGAAATAGGCCTGTAATGATATGAACTCTCCTCCTATGATTGCTTTTGCTGTGTCCCAAAAGTTTTGATATGTTGTACTATCATTATTATTCATTTCTATGTATCTCCTGATCTCTCTTTTTATTTCTTTTCTGTCCCAATTATTCTTCACTAGTATGTTGTTTAATCTCCAAGTATTTGTAGTTCTTCCTGATTTTTTTCTGCAGTTGATCTCTAATTTCAAAGCATTATGATCAGAAAATGGTTGGTATGATTTCAACCCTCTTATATTTGTTGAGGCTATCTCTGTGTCCCAGTGTGTGGTCGATCCTTGAGAATTTTCCATGTGCACTAGAGAAGAATGTATAAGCAGCTGTTTTGGGATGAAAGGCTCTGTAAATGTCAATTATTTCCAGTTGGTCTAATGTGTCATTTAAAGATGTTATTTCCTTATTGATTTTCTGTTTGGATGATCTGTCCATATCGGACAGTGAGATATTTAGGTCCCCTACTATGATAGTGCTTTGGTCTGTTTCTCCCTCTAATTCTATTAGTAATTGCTTTACATGTTTTAGGGCTCCCTGTTTGGGAGCATATATATTAATGAGTGTTATGTCTTCTTGGTGCATGATTATCTTTAGCATTATGAAGTGTCCCTCAGGATTTTTCTTTATCTTTTTAATTTTGAAGTCATATTAGTACTGATATTAGTACACCTACTCCTGCTTTTCTCAATGCTATTTGCTTGAAATACCTTTTTCCAACCTTTCACTTTGAGTCTGTATTTGTGTTTGGAACTGAGATGTGTCTCTTGGAGGCAGCATAGGGTTGGGGTTTGTTTTTTTGATCCATCATGCAACTCTATGCCTTTTTATTGGTGAGTTCAATCCATTTACATTTAGGGTGATTATTGAAATGTAAGATCTTCTTATAGCCATTTTATCTTTTGCTTTCTGGTAGCTTGGAGTTTCCATTGCTTCCTTCTTGTGTTTCTGTTTTCGTTTTTTTGGTTGGCTTTTGTGGGTTTTGTCACTCATCTTTCTTGTTTTATGTTATATACTTCAGTTCTGAATCTTTGGCATGTGGTTGCCATTATAAATATGTAAAAGATAGTTATATATATACAGTTGTCCATTTTTTTCTGTGTATTCCTTATCTCCATTCTCCTTTGTGAATTTGGACCTTTGAATCCTCCCCTTTTTAGTCATTGTTGTCTCAATTTGTCCCTATCTATGCTGAACGTTCATTACTATCTTGCTATAGCAATTCTCTTATTATTATTTAAGCCTATAATGCCCTGTTCTTAGTAAGAGTTGCACTCCTCTGCTTCTTTCTGCCTGCTAGTCACCTTATTTTTAATTATAGTTTGTTTTTTGTTTTTTTCTTTGTAATTTTGTTTTAGATGAGCTGACATCTTTCGATATTTCCTGTAGTGCAGGCCTCGTCATGGAGAATTCCCTTAATTTTTGTATGTCTGGAAAGGTCTTTATTTTTCCTTCATATCTAAAGGATTGCTTAGCTGGATACATTCTTGTCTGATAGTTCCTTTCACTTAATAGTTTGAATAATTGATTCCACTCTTTTCTGGCTTGTAAGATTTGTGCTAAGAAGTCCAACGATAATCTAATGGGGTTTCCTTTATAGGTTACCGTCTTCTTTTCCCTGACTGCCCTGAGAATTTTGTCTTTGTCATTGATTTTTGATAATTTTAATACAGTATGTCTTGGTGAAGGCCTTTTTGGGTTGAGATAATTGGGTGTTGTATTGACTTCTTGAATTCCATGCTCCAGCTCATTCCTTAGATTTGGGAAATTCTCGTCAACTATTCATCTGAAAATGCTTTCTAGTTCTTGCTCCTTTTTCTCCCCTTCAAGAATTCCCATTATTCTTATGTTTTCTCTCCTGATGGTATCAGCTAGTCCTTGTAAATTTCTTTCATTATTTTTTATTCTTTGGTTTCTCCCTGTTTCCTTCTGATTTATTTCTAGATTTCTGTCTTCAATATCACTGATCCTTTCCTTCATTTGGTCTACTCCATTTCCCAAGCTTGTTATTTCATTTTTCAACTCTCGCAATGTGTTTTTTTTTATGTCCAGAAGTTCTATTCGGTTCTTTTTGAGGGTTTCAGTCTCCTTGCTAAGAACTCATTGTGCTTATCTAATTTTTTTTTTCCATTCTTGAAATTGTTGATATGAATTGTTTTGGATCTCATTGAGTTTTTTTCAGAAGTACCATCTGTCAGAAGCCAGCCGACCAAGTCAAACCGGGTACCTGAATAGGGGAGCGGGGACTGAGAAAAAAGAGAAGACAGACAGGGTGCAGGAGGGAGAGCAGATCTCACAACTGTCTCTCCGAGTTTATTTCTTATCCTCTTTTTAAACACAATCTGTTCCTTTTGGTCTCCCAAGATAACATGATTAAAGTAACATCCAGAAGATCAAGTTACAATCGGCACTTCCTTTGATACTCCCTTTTACACTCCCTTTATCTATACTTAATCTTCTTCTTCCTGGAATTCCACGGAACCAGCCTTTTCTTTTTTATGCAAGCAGGCCTCCTGAGATAAACCATGCACCCTTTTGAATTTGGGGAGCTTTATCTCCCTACAATTCCCCCTTTTTTACTTTATAGTAGACTGTGCCTGTCTTAGGTGGCTTCCTGCGAAACATGGAGCTTACCCGTCATTGGAACATGTATTCCATCATACATGCCCTGTCTTAGGTTGTCCAGTTTCCAAGAAGTCCTTACCCGTCATTGACTACCAGCCACTATATTGGGGCATTTTTATTTCTTAATTTTATTGCATGTATCTCGGAACCAACATCTCGCACTGCTTGTATTACGCATTTCAACAGATATGGCAATAAACACAAGATGACTAACACGAAACAGGCTAGAACGATAACAAATCCTAATAAATGAGTAAATGGTCCCCAAGTAGGGACTAAACCTTTTAAACCCTTTATAAATTCTTGCACTGTTTGATCAGTATTTATTTGTAGTTCGGGAGCTTCTTTTAAGGCTAAAATGTCTCGATGTAATTGAACTAAATCTAATGACATATTAGCACTATGCCAGATCCCTTGTAAATGATTTTTTATCTTATCCCAAGAATGGGTGGTACTATTATACCTTTTTGGAGTTACACAAATCCATCGATATTGTACATGGCAACGTAAGTGGGAGGACAATTTTAAGGCTTGAACTTCTTCTCCCAAAAAGTTTACTGTTTCATATAGTGCATCTAATTTTTGTTCAATTTTTTCATCAATACTTTCTTGAGATCCCATAGCTAATGAAACATTTTTTGTCAGATCATTAACAAATGTTGCAGTTTGCACAGAGTTGGACAAGGATATGGCAGCAGTGGTGGCTGCAACCACCAAGGCGACAACTGCAAGAATACCTGCCACAACAACAGCCACAGCCCTTTTAGATCTTCCTAAGGCCGTGTTAATTTCTTGTAAAACCTGTAACCCATATTCATCAAACCAAGGGCCTGTAAGGTTAACAGGAACCATTATAAATGGTGGTTGTCTAAGCACAAGAACAGAAGTGTTAACAGGAGTAACACAATTAGACAGCTGACAATTATTACAAGATACATTAAATTGATTAGTATTATTATCTACGGTAATATTGAAATTTCCTAACAATAACATATATGGGACATTAACACAAGTTCTAAGGGCATATGAGAATCTTTCTCCTGAACCACTACTGTGTGAATTGGTCCGAGATTCATTAGTCATGCTAATACTCATTGTCACAAGTCCGGCAGCCAGTTTCCAAATATGAGTCTGCCAAGCGCCAGAGCTTGTTTTCCAGAGTCCAGCAGATAAAGCAGTCTCAGTGTTATAAGGCCGAGAGAAGTCCCAAACAGTTTCATTAAATCCTGTTACTGGGTACAAAGTGACATTCTCTTGATGACAACGATGCCACCATACTGAATCTTTTTGCACAGGCTTCTTTGAGTGACAAAGTTCAAACGGGATCGTATCATTGTTGCTTACAGCTTTGCCATCAGGAGCCCCAAGCATAACAGCTCCTCCTTTCCTAGGCCAAGGCTGCTCCGTGATATTCAAACACCCAGGTTGGGAAGTAGAATTGAATAGAAAACAAATAGGTAGTCCTATTGCTGATCCGGAAAAATTAAAATTATCATATACATATTGCTGTTCCATGGCTAATGGCAATCCTAAAAGTTTAGAGTTATTAGAAAAAACCTGGATCTGTGGCCCAGACCAAACAGTTGGATGTAGTACCAGAGGATCCGGAATGTAAGCCCAATGCACTGCAGCATAAGCTGTTGGATTAATCAGTATTCCCATCAGAAGAATAATCTCGATGTTCATTTTCGGCATGCTGCACTAGTCGTTCAGGCAACCAGCGTGCTCCGTCAGCTCCCTGCGGAAAAACACAAACATGCCCTCGTCCCCATATTAGTACAGGATCTGGTCCATTCCATTGTCCAGTTAATGGATCTTTCCATCTTACAGTGGCATAATTAGAAGTAGTAGTGGGATGCCATAAGCGCTCAGCTGCAGAGTGCCCTTTGGCATCCAAATTTAAAAAATTTAAAATGAATAAGGCATGATTTAAATAATTTTGTGGAGAATAGGGGTATAACTCCCCTTTTTTTATTTTCTCAAGTTGAGTCTTTAGAGAGCCATGGGCACGTTCCACAATGCCTTGACCTTGTGGGTTGTAAGGAATACCAGTTTTATGTTCAATATGTAACTGAGAGCAAAATGTTTTAAAAGCGGCACTAGTATAACCAGAGCCATTGTCTGTCTTAAGAATTTGAGGACATCCAATAGCTGCAAAGCAGCGTAAGCAGTGATTAATAACATGTTTAGTGGCTTCACCAGTCAAAGCAGAAGCGAAAATGAATCCAGAAAATGTATCTACAGTAACATGTACATATTTTAATTTACCAAATTCAGGAATGTGGGTTACATCCATCTGCCAAATTTGATTCGGTATCAAACCACGGGGATTAATACCATAATGAGGAACATGAAAAAACTGAGGGCAAGTGGGACAACTTTTTATAATTTGTCTTGCTGCTTCTCTGGTGAGATGAAATTGCTTTCTTAGATAAGAACTATTTTGATGATGTATAGCGTGAGATTGTCGTGCTTGTTCAACATTACGAGCAAGCAGACATAGGTGGGTGGCTGCATCAACAAGTGCATTAGCCTTAGACAAAGGACCAGGGAGATTTGTATGAGCTCGAATATGAGTCACATAGCAGAATTCTTTTCTGTTGTGCATAGCCAATTGAATTTGCGCCAATAATGAATGCACCTCAGAATTGTGGGTAGCAATATAAGGTACAGTCTCCAATATAATTAAAGCTTTAGCAATGTATTGACTATCAGTATATAGGTTAAGGGGTTGTTGAGCGAATATTTGAAAAATTGCAGCAACTGCCCGCAATTCTACAATCTGAGCAGATGCAGGGGATGTTTGTATGACAATAGGATTTTGGTTGTCAACAGCATACACGGCTTTTCCATTAGAGGAACCATCAGTAAATATATTAAGAGCATTCTGTATCGGGGTGGTCTTAATTACACGAGGAAAGATAAATGACTGCATATTAGCAAACTGTAAAAGTTTGTTGCTAGCATAATGATTGTCAATTTTTCCTGTATAATATGCAAAGGCTATGTTCCATGAATCAGAATTTTGAAATAGCCAATTTAATTGCTGCTGAGTAAAGGGTACTACTATAATATGTGGCTCTTTGCCAAAGTACTTCCTTGACTCTTCTCTTAACAGCTGTATGAGAGAAGCCACTGCTTCATGATATGGATTGAGAACTTTAGCAGGTGACACAGGGAGGTGGATCCATCGTAAGGGTCCATGCTGCCACAAAATGCCAGTAGGTGTATGTTTTGTAGCGAGAACATATCCATACCACTCTTGAGTATAATCAATATATTGTACCTGCTGGGCAGATATAGCAAATTCTACCAGCTGTAAAGCTTCTCTTGCTTCCTGTGTCAATTGTCTAGGTGATGTAGGAGACGCATCGCCTTTTAATATATCAAACAACGGTTTAATTCTCCAGTGGTAATCTTTAAATGAGGTCTTACCCAATTAATGTCCCCCAGAAATTTTTGAAAATCATTGAGAGTTTTCAAATGATCTCTTTTGAACTGTATCTTTTGAGGCATTATCACCTTGGGATATAACATGTATCCTAGATAAGTATAAGGCTCTTCTCGTTGTACCTTTTCAGGGGCAATTTTTAGTCCCCAATGTTCCAATTCCTTCTGTAATTGATCATAGCACTGTAAAAGTGCAGGCTCGTTTTTATGAGCTAACAGGATATCATCCATATAATGAATTAAATAGACTGTTGAAAATTTTCTCCGTATGGAAGCCAATGCTTGAGCCACAAATTTTTGACATAGTGTAGGACTATTGGCCATGCCTTGTGGCAAAACTTTCCAGTGATACCTTGTCATTGGTTTTTTAAAATTAGATGAAGGCACACTGAAGGCAAACCGCTTACAATCAACAGGGCATAAGGGAACAGTATAAAAACAATCTTTCAAATCAATAATGATCTTATAAGTATCTTTAGGAATGGCAGCCGGAGAAGGCAACCCAGGCTGCAATGCTCCCATTAGTTCCATTGTCTGGTTTACAGCCCTTAAATCTTGTAAGAGTCTCCATTTTCCTGATTTTTTCTTTATTACAAATATAGGAGAATTCCAAGGGGAATTAGATTCCTCAATATGTCCGTTCTCTAGCTGTTCCTGTACTAACTGCTGAGCGGCTTGTATTTTTTCCTCAGTCAAGGGCCACTGATCCACCCATACAGGATCCTCGCTTTTCCAGGTTATTGGATCCGCATGGGGTACAGGTTGTTCAATGACCCCTGTTAAAAATATCCAAGCCCTGCTCGAGGTGTCAATGGCATAGGCTGCAAAGGGTTAATTATTCCTTGATTATATCTCCCCATCCCCTGAAATGGGAGCTGTCCCTGATCAAACATTTGTTGAGCAATTATCTTATTTGGGCTATGGAGATATACTCCCATCTTTTCCATAATATCTCTTCCCCAGAGGTTAACAGGTAATCCTGGAACAATATAAGGTTGGAATGTTCCTTTATTGTTATCTTGATCTTCCCAGGTTAATAAATCACTACTTTGCTCCGGAGTGGTTTGTTGCCCTATTCCCTGCAACTGTGTCATAGTAGGTTGTTTAGGCCACTGCTGGGGCCAATGCTGCAGAGCTATAACAGATACATCAGCTCCTGTGTCTAGTAACCCTATGAATTCTTTTCCTTTAATTTTTAATTTGAGTTCAGGTCTCTTTTGCCCAATAGCTTGGATCCAATAGAGATCAGATGAGCCAAAACCTTGTGTACCCCTTAGTTTACTACTCTTAGCATGACCAATTGGATTTGCTGGCAGGATAATAAGCTGTGCTATTCGTTGTCCCGCTTGAATTACAGAAATTTTAGAAGGGGACCCAGTCATAATTTTTATTTCTCCTGTGTAATCAGCATTAATTATGCCAGGATGAACAGTACTCCTTGCATGGTAGTACTACTTCTTCCTAACAGCAATCCTAATGTTCCTGATGGGAGAGGCCCCCACACTCCTGTAGGTAGGGCTTGAATTCCCATTTCAGGGGTTAAAACTGCGTAGGTGGAGGAACTGAGGTCCAGTCCTGCGCTGCCTGAGGTTGCTCGGAAAAGTTCTGTAACAGACCTCCCTGGGGATTTCCCTGCTGAGGGATGAAAGTTTGCATTGCCCCGTAACATTGTGCAGGGGCCCGGGGCGGGCCCCTCCATCCGTTTCCCTGAATAAATTGGCCCGCTACATTGGTCTTAGACTTACAACCTCGTGCCCAATGCTTTCCTTTTTTACATTTTGGACACACTTCAGGCACCCTTGGGACATTGCCCCTAGTGGGACACTGTCGAATCTGATGGCCTGATTTTCCACATCCAAAGCACACACCAGCATTAATCCCTCTTCCTTTCCCATATTTTGTTTGACCTGTTAATACTTGCTTAATAGATTTTCCTTGCAGTGCTGCAGCAATGGCTATTCCCTGGGTATAAGAGGGCCCAATGTCCGAGCAAAGTCGGATGTAATCTTTAAGATCCCCTTTCTTTTTAAAAGGTCTAATTGCGGCCTGACAAGCAGAATTAGCATTCTCATATGCTAATATTTTTACTAGAATAGTTTCGGCCTCGGGATCACTGATAAGCCGACCGCTGCATTCAACAATCTATCAACAAAATCTTGAAAAGGCTCATCAGGTCCTTGCCTAATCTTAGATAATTCTTCAGTCTTTCTGTTACTACAAGGTAGAGATTTCCAAGCTTCTTTAGCTGCAGTATTGATCTGGGCATAAGCGCCAGCAGGATAAGTTAACTGGTTTACATTTTCTTTATATGGACCTTCACCAGCAAGCATATCGTAAGTAATTCCATTATTGGCTCCCTTGTTTAATTTAGCAGTCCTTTCACAATGGGATACTAAAAGAAGTATCCCATAATAAAAAATCCCCACCGGGTAAGCAAGCTCTTGCCACAATTCTCCAATGCCAAGGCGTCAGGGCAGAAGCCGTAAGTCCTTCCACCTGAGCCAAGGTAAACAGAGCGGTAGCTCCATATTGAGCACAAGCCGTTTTCAATTCTTTTAATATCGTAAAAGGTAAAGGCTCATGTCCCCTGGTGCTTTGCCCTTGTTGATCATGCTGATCTATTACTGGAAAAGCCATTTTAAAATCTCCAATATTGTCTCCATTAGCTGCAGCTATTCTAAGCCCCTTCTGTAAGCCAGTCTCAGAATAAGGGACCTTAAGTGCAGGTATAAGTTGTCCTTCAGAATTTAAGCCCTTAAATTTCACTGGAGGAGGGTCCACACCAGCTATAACTGTGGGATGAAGAGGATGCGAAAAATCCTCTGGAGTCAAATTTTTACTCGGAGTGTCCATAGGAGGTAGTTGCAGCAGTTTATCGCCTCCCTGTTTCCCGTTTATTTGCACAGTAAGTTGCTTAAGTTGGCGCTCAAGCTGATCAATTTCTCTACGAATGTCATCTGGTACTGCGGGTTGGGCAACGCCTCCAATAGCTACAAGTGGAGCTGAATTTTCATCAGGCGAATAATATCTAGCGGCCTCCTCCTCCTCATCATCATCAGTAAAAATGGAGTTGAAAGGAGGGGGAGGCATCGGAGGAGCAGAAGGCACAACCCCAGCAGCCTCAGATTCGTCATACTCATGAACACTTTCTGTTTTAAGTACAGGAGACATTTGTTCTTTAATCTGATCTCTTTCATGCCTAGGGTCTAAAGAATCTCTAATCAAAGTCCAAAGCCCAAGAGTATCTGCCGGAACCTTAGTAGGTCCGTGGTCATCATAGTAATCCTGTAACTTTTTACCCACTCTTAACCATGTCTCTAAATCAATTGTCCCTTCCTCAGGGAACCAGGGACAAACTTCTTCTATAAATTGCAAAAACTTCATTAACTGTTGCTGAGCTACTTTAGCTCCTCTAACTCTAAGCATATTCTTAAGCATATGTACAAATAGCAGTCGACTATTTCCTTGGCCCATTATATTTTCTCTTACAGTTTCTATATTTACAAAAACTCCTGCGTACTCACCTTCACCGCCCACGGCTTCTTTGGCCAATCTCGAGTGCACTCGTCTTGCGGTGGGTCCTTGCTTTTTTCCCCCGTTTTCAGGTCCCTGTTCGGGCGCCACTTTGTCGGAAGCCAGCCGACCAAGTCAAACCGGGTACCTGAATGGGGGAGCGGGGACTGAGAAAAAAGAGAAGACAGACAGGGTGCAGGAGGGAGAGCAGATCTCACAACTGTCTCTCCGAGTTTATTTCTTATCCTCTTTTTAAACACAATCTGTTCCTTTTGGTCTCCCAAGATAACATGATTAAAGTAACATCCAGAAGATCAAGTTATAATCGGCACTTCCTTTGATACTCCCTTTTACACTCCCTTTATCTATACTTAGTCTTCTTCTTCCTGGAATTCCACAGAACCAGCCTTTTCTTTTTTATGCAAGCAGGCCTCCTGAGATAAACCATGCACCCTTTTGAATTTGGGGAGCTTTATCTCCCCACAACCATCCTGAATTCTCTGTCATTTAAGTTGCATATTTCTATGTCCATAAGCATATTTTCTGGATATTTTTCTCTTTCTTTCAGAGATGTCTTGTCACCTTGGTTGTTTATGGTGTTTAATGGACTATTTCTCTGCCTGGGCATTAATGGAAATGTATTCTGCTTTTTTTCCAGAAAGAAGATTTATTAAATAAAGGTCTCTCTTTATATAATTTAAAAGCAGAGAAGGTGCTTTTCATTTGGTTTCCAGTCGGTAGCGTCTAAGCCTCTTGGATCCCTACTTTATATAAAGCCCTAACAATGCCTTTTTCTCTTATAGATGTTTAATCACCCTCGTTACCCTCAGTCTCAGTCTCTGTCAGTGTTAGTGACAGTTTTGGTAGCATTCGCTCAGATTCCCTTGGTCCTCTATTGTGATCAGTCTTGGAGGATATAGGGGGAGGGGCCCTCTGGGTTGGGGGATGGGGGCTGTGTCTCAGCCTTGCATTTTGCAACCATGGCTGGTAAAAATCAACTGTTGTTTCTCTGATGTCCTCACTTCTCTGCCTTCCCCATTTCTCTGCTTTCTGCCCTGATAATGGCAATTCTGCTGGCCATGCGGAGCTCACAGCTCTCCCAGGCAGACCTGTTCCTTCCTTTGTTGCACCTTCTCCCCTCCTCCTCCTTCTACAAGGAGCTCTGGCAGCTGCGAGAGGTAGCTTCTTTGTTTCCCTCAGTCCACTGCCCTACACCTGGGGTTTTGACCTGTGGTAGCTCCCATGAGCAGATCCCATGCTCAGATATGCTAATGTGCTGTTTGAGTGTTTTTTGTTGAGTTTTAGATGTTCGGCTTATTTTCGTTTCAAGGGAAGAGATCTGGGGACATCTCTCACTCCACCATGTTTCTGACATCACTCCTGTTGGTGTTCTAAATGGGCCTACATGCTCAGCGGTGGCACAGTTATGTATAATTTTACAGAAAAAGCCTCTCATTTGCCCATCTAGGCCCCAGCACACATGCAGAGAGGGCCTTTCCAGGGTTCCCTCAGCCTCTCAGTTTCTGGGCTAGTTTAGGTGTTGGTCCAGAGAAGATAGTGGGCAGTAGGGGCCCATTGCCGAGAGAAACTTCTTTAACATCCTCTTGGCTTTTCCAGCCACTGCTTATATTACTCTGCATTTCTATGTGCTAATCTTGTCTTTGACTCCCAGGCAAAAGGAATCATGGCTGTGGAAGTGCTTTTGGCAGCTCTGGGGTGTAAGGTCATAGAGTCTGGGGAGCTGGAAGGAGAGAGGTTTATTGTTTTACATGGACCTTGACATGGTGACACTTCTTGATTCCATAACCAGTGTGTTACCCACCTTGAGTCAGAAGGGGGAGCCCTCAGTTCACTGTTTACACAATACTTAGCATCCTCTCTGAAACCCTTGACTGACAGATATCTCCTCAAGGCTGAATGTCTTAAAGGGAACTCAGACTTTTGTACTACTCTAGGAGAAAATGCCTAGATAGAAATAAGGTCTTATACAATTCTCTCCTTTGAATTTTTTTAAACCGCCACTCACTAGCTATGTGACCTTGGAGCAGTTACAAAACCTCTTTTGAGACTTGTTTCCTGACTTGTAAAATAGCAATAATGTAATTGTGCCTACCTGAAAGATGCTTGTGAAAAGGAGTAAATCCGATTACACACATAAGAGCTCAGCACAGAAAGGCAGCTGCTAATTACAGGAACATTCATAATAATACAAGAGTACAAGGGGTTCAGAAATCCAGCCATGCTGGCCAGAGGCCCAAAGATCTCCTAGGAAAACTTAATTTTCCCAATGGAAGCCCACCCGAATTTCCTTTTCTCCTATGCTTCCTGGTTTTTCACTTGGTCCAAAATGACTTAATCTGCTGCCCCTACCTAGGATTTGGTTCTAGGGAGTGTGTGGCTTCAAAAGATGCAGAGCAGCAGAAAAATCAAGTAGGATTTTCCTGGAATTCTTTATGAATAGGGCAGGAGAGATTAGGAAAAGACTTGGAGTGAAAATCTAGCCAAATGGCAGGTTAAAAAGCAGATTTCTTTTTCCCTCAGGTGTCTGTGCCCTGGAAGCAGACAGAGAGCATAGCTCCCCTAAGATACTCATACATTTTGGCTGTTCCACGAAGAGTAAAATAAAGGGGCTTCTACTTAACAGTGTTTCAGAAGTCTGGGACTTCTTACCCTTAGGCTTGTGGGGGCATATAAATATATTTGAATCCTGTGGGGTTGAGGTGAAGAGCAGAGCAACCCACAGGTAACAGAGATGAGTTTTGGGCAAACACAAGAGCTTGAATATTCCTCTGGTTACCCTGACAGCCAGTCGAATTCTAACCGTAGGGCCAGAGAGCCTGGGAGTACAGAGCAGAAGCAGTAGGCAACCCAATTCTAGTTCCAGAGCCACTTGCTGGCCTCTTCCTTTTTTAATTCTATAGAGGCTCAGGCCACGTTTATTCTCAAAGAAGATACAGGTCCCCTTATTGTCTCTTACCTTGTATATTCCATGTGGCTTTCTTGAATTTTAAATTCTCTGGAGGCAGGGGCTAGTACAACTTTGCAGGCATATTTTAGAAAGAACATCTAACAGGTGCTGTATAATTTTTAACATGGGTGGTTGTATAAATCAAGTTGAAATCAAAACTGCCATGTTGACTTTTATTTCAAAAAAAAATATTTTCCAAGGTAAAAATATAAATAAATTTAAAAAATAACTTAATGCTTAATTTAATTTAAACATTTAAAGTCTTTAACTGTCCTTTCAAAGGCATTGCATTAGCTGTCAGTCACTTGAAGAGCTTCTGCTGGTTGAAGAATACCTGAAGTCATTGTCAGCACTTTCTCAGTTCTTTCTCAGAAGAATACCTGAAGAATAGTTGAAGTCATCGTCAGTTCTTTCTCAGAAGTACAGGCTGAGAGATCTTCAGTTTTGGAGGTATTCTGTAAGTCCATTAAGGAAGAAAAAGTTCCTGAGAATTTCCGCTTTGACTACTGTCCAGGCACATCTGCTGTACAACTTGGTCTCCAGGTACCTCATGATCCTAAAGTAATAATTCTTTAGATGCAGCACTGTCATGCTTTCCCAGGTGAAGTTTTCCTCCTCCATTTCCTCCATAGCTGTCTCCAGACGGTCCATCTGCCCACTGAGTGTCACATAGAGATTCATAATGATGGTTTCATTCCAGCCAGTGCTAGAGAAATTTCTTTGGAAAATATCAAAGATCTGCCGGAGCATCTCATGGATGATCAATACGGTATCCTCCTTCTGGAACTGCTGTGGTTGTTTAATCTCCTCAGGGAGCTTGAAGTCCATCCTGTCCTTGTGGCAATATTGAGGAGTTCCATTTAACTGCCACAGGAGCTTCAGGCAGGCTAAATTGCTGCTTCTTTGATGGAATCGAAGCCAGTTGTAGCTCATGGAAAGAGCTGTGGTGGAGAAACACAACAGGAGAGCAAATTGGAGGATGCACCTGTTGGTCATGGTGAAAACAGGAACAGTGTTGCCTACTATCACCTAGGCACTGAAGGGAAGGCTTCAAGCGTTGGCAATGTGAATGTCTTTTCTCCATGAGCCTGGGCTATTTATATGGTCATCTACCGTTTCTATTTCAGAGGAATTTCCCACTTTTAGTTCTCCTTTTCAGTTTTCTTTTGTCATTTATATTTTTTTCAGATTTATTTTTCAATTACAGTTGAATGAATATCATATTAGTTTTAGGTGTACAACATAGTTGTTAGACATTTACATACCTTACAAAGTGATCACCCCAAAAAATCTAGTACCCATCTGGCACCGTACATAGCTATTACATCATTATTGACTACATTCCCTATGCTGTACTTCACATTCCTGTGACTATTTTTATAACTGGAAATTAGAACTTCTTAATCCCTTTCACCTTTTTCGCCCATTCCCCCAAACCCCCTCCCCTCTGGAACAATCAATTTGTTCTCTATATCTATGAGTTTGTTTCTGTTTTGTTTGTTCATTTGTTTTGTTTTTTAGATTCCACATATAGATAAAATCATATGGTATTTATCTTTCTCTCTCTGATTGATTTCACTTAGTATAATACCCTCTATCTAGGTCCATCCATGTTGTCACAAATGACAAGATTTCTTTGTTTTAATGGCTGAGTAATATTCCATTGTATATATGTACCACCACATCTTCTTTATCCATTTGTCCATCAATGGACACCTAAAGTGCTTTTATATATTGACTATTGGAAATAATGCTTCAATGAACATGAGGTGCATATATGTTTTCAAATTAATGTTTTGGATTTCTTTGGATAAATACCAGAAGTGGGATTGCTGGGTCATATGGTAGTTCTATTTTTAATTTTTCAAGGAAACTCCATACTGTTTTCCACAGTGGCTGTATCAGTTTACAGTCTCACCTACAGTGCACAAGGGTTCCTTTTTCTCCACATCCTCGCCAGCATTTGTTGTTTGCTGATGCATTGATGATAGCCATTACGACAAGTGTGAGATGATATCTTATTACGGTTTTAATTTGCATTTGCCTGATGGTTAGTGATGTTGAGCATCTTTTTACATGTTTGTTGGCAATCTGTAAACGGCCCTATCTCAATATTTCTGAGGCCATTTTTTGTTAGCATGCAGTAACTGATTTTCATAAGAAAAGTATCAGTAAAAAAATCTAATTATGATTTTTATATTGTGCTTATATAGACAGGGGACATGATATATTTTTAAAGATTTCAATACAAAAATAGCTATAATCATTTTCATTATTCATAACATTTTGCATTATATTTCAACTGGAATTTACCGAACCCCCACTGTACACAAGAAACTGTAGCATGAGCTGCTGCAGTTTGTAAGCCTCACTCTCATGGATCATGCAGTTAAGTAGGGGAGAAGAACATTAATCAAAGAAATACATGAAAATGGTGACAAGTGTTGCAGAGGAGAGGTTTGTGGTACTGTGGGTTTCTATGATATGGGAACATGATGTAGTAGGAGAGGTCAGAGGAGACTGCCCTGAGGAAGTGACATTGGAGCTAAAATCAGAATGAAAGTGGATGGGACTGCATGTGCCAAAGCTCTGTGGCAAAAGAATGAATGACAAGGGCAAAGGAATGGACAGAAAGCCATTGTGCCTGATCTTCAAGTCAGGGAGTGATCAGAGAATGATCTGAGATGAGTCCAGAAGGCAGGTAGAAGCCAGATATCACAGAGACTGTGAAGCCATGTTAAGAAGTTTTTCTTTACCTTAAGAGAAGTAGAAGTCATAGAAGGGTTTTAGGTGAGATGGAGTAATTGATTTGGTTATGGAGGGGTGTGGTAATACTCTCTCTACAGTAAGCAATAAGTAATGGAGGGAGAGGAGAATGGATGCAGAAAGGACAGTTGAAGGAATTTACCAATGTTATAGACCAGGGAACTAGTGGTGGAGAAGGACGAATCCATTTATGTGAAATCTTTCACTTCCTGACAACACCAGAATCAAATGCTTGAAGAAATTTGTCATTATTTTACAGATAGTTGCATCAGTTCTGTTGGTTACAATGATTTCAATATGTTTAATGTACAGGGGACATTCATACTCTTGTATCAAATTGCAGCAGAGGCTGAAAGTATCTGAGTAAATGTGGATTTATAACCCTGAGCTCCAGGTTTCCCATTATCAATAGATTTCCTGTCTTCTAATCTTTACAATGTGCTCAGCATATCTTCCAAGTAGCCCTTCATACATATTCCTACTTCTTAGTTGGGTGTATAGAATCAGCTCTTCTCAGGAGAGATTATCTATTGGTGATGGCTGAGGTATTTCTGAGGAGTTTTGTTCAATGCAATAGCAGGTGAATGTGACGGGCCTCGGTAAATTCTGAAAGGCATTGGCATAGTCTAAGACAATAGTTCTTTTCAAACCAACAAGACACAGCTCCCTCTTGGGGAAGGATCTTACACTGAGAAGAAATTGCTATAAATGGAATCAAATTTGGGCAGGATAGAAACGACAAAGAAAAAGAAACAGATCAGTCAAGCGTAGGGGTGGATAACTCAGAAAGCAAGTGGCCATGTTTTTGAACAATTCACAAAAGCAACAGAAGAGGGAGCTAAGGAAGTTAGAAAAACTGCTCCCGACCACTTCTAGAAGTTCAGAGAAAATAAACTTCTATTAAATCAAACAATAGAATAGTATTAAGATTGAGTCTCCTGCTGATACATGCATATAATTTTTTTCTTTGGGTATGTTTACATATCTATTAATAGTAGTTACCCTAGGAGAATGCTGACAGGGGTGAGGAACCATCAGGGAGGAAAAATCTTTCCCTTTTCACTATGTCTCTTTAGAACTATTTGTACATGGGTTTTTTGTTTGTTTGTTTGTTTGTTTTTACCATGATAAGAAGATATCTGGAATATAGGATTATTATGCATTTTCATAATTTAGTGCATTTTATTTGTTTAAAAGAATTTAATAACTGTTTAACCTTTCTCTTATTTTACTCGCATTTAAAATTTTTTCTATAATATCATTGTTACTTGTGTCACCAGAAAAATAAAAGTTTCCAGTTATACTGAACACAAGACATACAATTATACACACAATGCAACTATGTAAATGCATATAGAGAAAAAAATTAATTAAAAGAAATATACCCACATTTTATTAGTGGTTATATTACACTCGTGAAACTAAAAGGAGATTTTTTTTCCTGTATGTGGTTTTTCAGTTTTCCACCAGTGAACGTGTTCTTTCATTACAGATTAATCTACCAAAAAAAAAAAAAAAAAAAAAAAAAGACAATAAGCCCCAGCCTTTCTAGTTATTCTACCTCTTATGTGGGTTTCATTCTCTCTGCCTTTTGACATTTGCATGCCAGCTCTGAGCAGAACCTTGGTCATCTCATGGGTTCCATACAATGAGTTTTGGAAAAAGCAAAATTATCTCTCTACTGTCCCACTTTCAAATGTTCATTACGTCAGTCGTTGAGTAATTCTTCACGGTTTCTTCTTTATGAAAAGGATCCTTGGATTAGCCTGGAATTATCCATGACTCACAGCACAAAGGAGTCACAGAGGTCAGTCAATGTAGAGATGCATATATTCATATTTAATAGAAAATATCAAACAAATTTCACAAATGTTTGTACCGTTTTACATTCTCATTATCATTACGTGAGTTATAGTTGCATCACATTCTTGTCAACATTTGATATTGCCAGTCTTTTTAATTTTAGCCATTCTAGTGGTGTATAGTGATGTCTCATTATAGTTTTAATTTTTATTCCCTGATTATTAATAAAGTTTAGCACATTTTCATATGTTATTGGCTATTTAGATATTTGTGAGGAGCCTGTTCAAATCTCTTTCTGACTTTTTTTCATTATCTGCAGATGATATAATTGTGTACATACAAAATACAAGAGTCAATAGATAAACCATTAGAATGAAAAAATAAACTTAGCAAAATCACTGAACAGATTAATATTAAAAATTAATCATCTCTTTTTATACTAGCAACAAAAAATTGGAAAATGACATTTAAAAAATGATACCATTGACAATAACATAAAAAGTATACTACTAAGAAACTGTCACAGCCAAGAGAAGCCTAAGGAGACATGACAATTAAATGTAATGTGGCATTCTAAATGAGATTCCAGAAAAGAAAAGAACTAATGAAATCTAGATAAAATATGGACTTTAATTAAAAAAAAGTAGGGTTGACAGGGCAAGTTATCTTCATCTTCCTCTTGGCCTCTAAATACTAGTTATAATTAACTTTCTGATTCAAATAAGATGGCCAAAAACCAATGAAAAAAATAATAGCTTTTTAAATAAATTGAGACAGGTTTTTTTTCACCTTGATCACCAATGAGGATTAAGCAACTTCTCCCATTTGTTGTTTTTTTCTTTTTTTGGTAAGTGATCAAGGCATATTTAAGAATGTGGTAGGGTGGTAAGCATCAATAAGAAGGGAAATCAGACCCTGTAATAGGAGGCTGTCAAGGCCAGCCTTCTCCTGAGAAACGCACATTTGTGTACTGAATAAATATTTATTTAGCTAATATTTATTAATCGCATCATAAAGAAAATGGTGAATCTTGCCATTTTATTGGGGTATTTTTAAAATGTTTTTCAATAAAGTTTTACTGTTGGCTTAATTGTGTGTCTTGCACATTCTTTCTGCGGTATATTCCAATATATTTTATGTTTTATTATTGTTGCTACAGTTATGAATGAAATGATGTGTTTCATTATGTTTTCTAATTTTTAATGAGACTAATTTTTCATTACATTTTCATTATATACATATGAAAGTTTCTAATTTTGGCTTTGTACCTGGCCGACTTTGCAAATACCATGTCTAAAAGTATTTTTTGTTAATTTGTCATATCTTTAGATAAACAAATACTTTGTATACAAGTAAAAAAATTAAAGGATTGAAAATATCAAGTGCAATGACATGGAGTAAAAGGGACTCTCGTCCACTGCTGTTGGGTGTGTAAATTTGTACAACTACTTTGGAAAACATTATGGCATTATTTAGCAAAGCTGAAAAATGCATAGTCCACTCTTAGCAATTACCCTGGGGGGAAAAAAACTCGTATATGTGCATCAGGATATATGTACAAGAATATTCATAGCGGTTCTGCTCATAAGAGTACCAAACTAGAAAAAGCCCAAATACCCTTAAAAGTTGTGTGAGATAAATATATTATAGTCTATGCATATAATAAGTTCATAAGTAACAATATAAATCAAAAACTACAACTTTATGCACAAACAGGGAAAAATCTCACAAACATAATGGTAAGTAAAATAAACTAAACTCAAAAGAACGGACATTTGAGAACTACTCATATACCTCACCATATTCCATTTAAATAAAGTTATAAAACAGACAAAATTGGACTGTATGATTTAGTGTAAAATGATAAAGAAAAGTATAGAAGTGATCACCGTAAAATTCAGGATAGCAGTTAGCTTTAATGAGGAGGGATGGCATTCATGTCTATCACGGGCTACACAGGATAGTGACTGGTGGTGAGGCTTCTAGAATGTTGCAAAATTTGATTGTTTTTCTTGATGGTTACATGAGTATTTGCTTTAATTATTCCTTAAAATGTATACTTATGTTTTGTGCCCTTTTGTGTATGGTTGTTATATTTGACGATAAAAGAAAGTTAGTGAACAAGAATCAAAACTGTGTGTGTGTACTTACTGTTAATTAAATCTCTTAGCTGATCATCCTGAACAATGTCAGCCACAAGAGTATAATGTTTTCCCATACTTCTTAGTTTTCTAAATTATAATGAATATAAGCAGAATTGGGAAAGAAGCAGAAGAGGAATAGAAATTCAATCTCATTGGGGCCAATAAGTATTTTTTCAACCTTTTATGATGGTGAGGTATATGAGTAGTTCTCAAATGTGGTCTGAGTAAACCCTGGAGTTCCCAGACATTCTTTTAGGGGTCTTTAAGGTCCTCTGTTTTTCAACTACATATCTATGTGAGACTGGATTTCCTTTAAAGACTTGAAACAAAACAACATACCACAACGGACCAAGTCCAGAACAGATATGAATAGTCTTCTATTAATAGTCAGACATCAAAGAGATTTGCAAAACTGTAAAACATTTTCATTAACCTTTTCGTGTTTTGGAAAATGTAGTTATATTTCATAAAAATGTTTTCATATTAACATATAATGGGAGTTTTTTTCTTTAAATTTAATTTATTTTATTTTTCAATTAGAGCTGATGTTCAATATTTTATTAGTTTCAAGTGTACAGCATAGTGGTTAGACAGTTATATAACTTATAAAGTCAGTTATATAAATATTTAAAATATCCTCAGTTTTAATTTAGAATGTAGTAAACATCAATAAATATAACCCACATAAATACAATCTCTTTGGGGTCTCAATAAGTTTGGAGAGTAACAGTGGATCCAGAGACGGAAACATTTGAAAACTGCTAATATCAATAATATTTACAATTACCTATTTGGGTGGTTAATTGAGGATGAGTATTACAGGTTTATAATATTAATCTTTTTCTTTATTGCTCATTCTATTAAAATCACAAAATAATAAATGTGATATTTTTCCTGACCTTGAGTGTCAACTGTGGTGTGAGTTTCCACTTAGAGTAAAGTCCTTTGAAAAAGGAGGAAGATGCGATATAATGAGGACACAGGAAATGAGGAAGAGCTTGGTTCAAGAACAATACTCTCCCCAATAATAAAATGAGTGCGAATCTCACTGAAAGTCCTAATTTCACTGGAGAAATTTTGTTCAGCAACCTAGAGAGTTCCTTTGAAACTGCAGAACCACAATGAAAAAGCCTTTATACAGGGGGAGGAAAGAGTCTGTCTCCCCAGTTTTCCACCTGTTGCCTCACTCTCATCCTCATTTGGTGCCCGAGCTGATTCTGCCTAGGCTGGGGGTTCCCTGTAACCACAAGCCAACAGCTGCCGAGATAGAGACTTCACCTTCAGGCCTTCTACCTTCTGTGAAGAGGAAGAATATGCAGCTGAAATCTAAATGCCACTGGTTTCATACTTTTCTCTCTTTCTTTTCTCTTTTCCACAACCTGCATGTCTAGCCATAGGCCTTTGACTAGACTCATTCCTCAGTTTCCTTCCTGGTTACCTCAGCTGGGACTAGGACACTTTCCTGGAGGCCCTGCTTAACTCTTGCAAAGTATACCCCTCCTCCACACACACAACAAGCAGAGGGTTCTACACTCTGCACTCTCTACCACAATCCTATCAACAGGCTAATGGCCTAGAGACACATAGGGGCTGCCTATCCACTGTCTCCTACTATGTGCTGCCAAAACTTCTGCTGCTGCTAGAAACTTCAGATTGGCACTCTCAGATATAGATATCAGTTTGCACCAGGCCTGGATTAACTTTTACTTTAGATACCAGGCAGTTCTCTGAGCTGGATATACTTAATTCTCATAGCAACGCTTAGAGGCCTAGGGTTGAGAAAAGAATTAAATGGGCAACACATTTACGATAGCTACTGAATAAGCTTGAGCTCTCTTCCCTCTGCTAACATGTAATCATGTCTTATCATCTGTTTTCTGTGTGAGTTTCCTATCTCGCAAGCAGTTTCTGGATCTTCAAAGTGAAACAGCCCAAAGCAAAACCCTCTACCCACCTAAAACTTGAAACTACATTTAGTTTTATTTCATCATCAGAGATTGCATCACAAACCTAGGGATACAAAATAACAGTGAACTGATGCAACAAGTGAAAAGGAAACTAAATGCAAGTTGTCAAACTGGATTTGAAGAATGAGGCTGGGATTTCCCCCTCTGGCACCGAATCTGCAGAGAGCAAAGAATTCTCCTGAGCACCTATAAGATACCTGTGTCATTCTGGTGGAATTTTTTAGTTCCTAAACATGAGGGGAAACCAAGAAACCAATGTAATAATGTATGTTCTTGCTGGTATGTGTGCCAAAAAGGAATGACTTTTCTAGAACTTCAGGATATTTACTACCACGCATTTGGTCCATTCATCCCAATGAATGGCTATTTCTCCTCTCTTGCGCAGTGATTGAGCTGGCACTAAAAAGTCTCCTGCAAGCAATCTTGAAACTGCCTCATCTTCCTGTGTACAGACCTAGAACTGTAGGGAATAATCTTCTAACCAGATTCAAAAAGAAGAGCTAACATGTTAAGAAGCACTTTCTAAGTGCCAGGTACTATTCTGAGCATACTACACAAATTAAAGCAATTCTCACCCCAGTTTAATGATGTGGTACTATGATTATCTTAATTTAACAGAAAAGGAAACTAGGCACAATGAGGTCTCTTTTCCATTCCTGGGTTAAGAAATTTAACAATAACATCCTGATCTTTAAGTTTTAGTAGGAAAATTCAAGGCCTGGTGTAACTTTCCCATCTCTCATTTCTAGACCACTTATAAGGAGGCAAACCTGACCTTGTTCTTAGCTTTTATTTATTATTTATTTTTTATTTTTATAAAATGTCC
Source organism: Pteropus medius (assembly GCF_902729225.1). Lineage (NCBI taxonomy): Eukaryota > Metazoa > Chordata > Mammalia > Chiroptera > Pteropodidae > Pteropus > Pteropus medius. The sequence goes on along the minus strand of NW_024340692.1, from coordinate 137,366 downwards.
AATTTTACCAACTCTTTGATTTAACTCTTGCTTCCAATTGGCCTGCACATCTCTGGTCTGTCTCTCATTGTCTAATTCTTTAACTGTCTTTCTATCTCCATCTATCAGTCTTAAAGTACCAATTATTCGATGATATCTCTCCATTTAACAACCCCTTCCCCCGCCACCCTACCATACCTATGGCTCTTTGTAAATATAGCACTTCTATTTGAAGACATCATTCTATTCTGTAATTGGTGTTTTATTTATTTTGTCTCTTCCTGGAGATTAGATTTGTTGAGTCTGAAATTTGTATCTCCAGTTATTAACATAGTGTTTAGCCCATGGTAGGAAATTAAGTATTTATTGAATAAATACTATGGTAGGAATATGTGCTTTGATTGATGAACTCTTGACTGTCAAATTGCAAGGAGTTGCCTCAGCACTATTTGCTGAAAGTTCATTTAATAAGTTCTCTTGGCAAGAATTCAAGCACCTTGAGCACATTGCTAGGCACATTGCTAGGCAATGTGAACAAAGGAAGAAAATTAATAAAATTTAAAATAGAATACCATTTGTTTTGATAAAACAAATATTGTTTTAGACAAGTTTAGCCCCAATGCACAAGGATCTTCTTGCTACTTCTTAGACTCTTTTCAGCATGGTGTTGCATCCAAAAGAAATAGAAATTCATCATCCAAAGTCTTTAAAGAGCAGTAAAAGTCTTTACCGAAGTGTCTTATAAAGATAGCAAAGTGGGAAATTATATCATAAACTATTCAGGAAAATATATTTAGTTCCTGTTTTAACGGAGCATGCAAAAATATGAGAAGCTAATCAATTCATTTTACAAGGCTGTTATAACCTGCATAACAAAGTCAGAAGAGAAAATTATGAGACACTCTTACTTGTAAAGGTGAAGATAAAAATACCATGTTAAATATTAGCAAATCAAATCTAAGGGTGCATTATAAACAAACAGTTGGAATTTATATAAGACATTAATAATAAATCAAGAAAATCTGTTCATGTAATTGACTATGTTAGTAAGTAACAAGGAGAAAAACTGAACACTGATCTCAATAGGTAGCCCCAAACCTTAGCCTGCTGAGGCTTGAAAAAAGAGTTTAAGTCTGATCAATGTTATTTTGTCAATTAGGAATACTTTCTGTTGTAACAGACAACTCAGTTAACAGAGGCTAAAATAATGAAGGCAGATGCTTATCTCAATTTGGAAGTCTGTAGGGTGATACTCGCAGGGTTAGATCAGCAGCTCAAAGCTATGAGTGTGCTGAACTCGTATCTCTGTGACTCTCTGCGTCTTTTATTCATAGTCACAGGACAGGTACACTGGTCTCAAACATCAAACCCTGAGAAGAGTATTCCTAGCAGGAAGAGAGGAGTGAGTGCTGGGGATGTCCCCAGTAGACATCCACAAAATCTCATTGTTTAGAATTGTGTCAAATGACTTTATCTGGCTTATTTGTCTCTCTCTTCCCACTTTTTATTATAGACTTAAGCCTAAAGTGGCAGGGAGAACCTGTGAGAATGTGACAGAGGGATTATGTTATTTTTTAAATGGCTTAGCTGATTGTCCCAACGCCCACTTTCCCCATTGGTTTGAAATGACGCTTTTATTATATGCAAAGTTCCACTAAATTCAATTGTCTTCTCCTCAGCCTCTATTCTGTTTTCTTAATCGATTTGTCTATTCTCAAATAATACCACTTGGTTTTGATTTCTATAGCCTTAGAGGATCATTTAATATCTGAAAAGTCAAGTTTATTTGTATATTTCTTCCTTTCTCAGATTTTCTGAAAGTTCCTTGTAAATTATTTATTCCTGATACATATTACAGTTGGCTTGTCAAGTTCCATATAAAAATCTTGTTGAGGTATGGATCAGGAATGCATTTAATTTATACATGAATATACAATGCAGCAATTAAAAAGAATGCAGTAAATTTTTATGTACTAATAGAGCAAAATCTCTAAAATCTATTATTAAGTAAAACAAACAAATTAGACACAGATATATAGAGAATAAATATTTCTGTATGTGTAAATACTAAATACATGGAGAAATGTCTAGGATCTACATTAAATATAAGCAATGTGGGATTGGGGTGGATCCTTCAAGAGGTCAAGGGTGGGCTTTTTATGTCTATGAATTGTTTGAAAATTTAACAATGACAATATATTCAAGTGTGTTTTTGTAAATATAAATAAAGTTAAGAAATCCTTTTTAGTTCTTTAAGGTCACACTTATCATGGCACCTACTCATCCTCACATCTTTCCTATCTGTCTGTCTGCAAATCCCAGCCTGTCTTGCTCTTCTTGCCGCCCACCAAACAACTGATTAAGATTTTTTTTCTCTATGAGTATCTTCAGTTGTCCATCTTCATCCTTAACCCAATGAACCCAACACTGATCACTGAGAGACACGAACAGGGTATAAAGAAGGAGCTGAGAATACTTACACTTGAATATTTTTCTCCTTGTAATGTAGATTTTGAAAATGAAATATTGATTAACAGTATAAGGCAAGCCTAATCAGTGTTATACACAAGAAACTACAATAAGTTAGAGCAAAGAGAGCATGATGAGAGCTTGTAATCTGAGAAGTTTCCTTGAGGCCCTTGTTTATATATTTTTCCTATATTTATCTGTGATGAAATAACTTCCTTAATACAGCCTTTATTTTTCTCACTACTGAATGGGGCTCAGTCTGTCACTAACTCATTACTCACGTTACCCTGTTAATGATCACCAAAGAGCTGATTAACAAATTCAATAGACTTTTCTCAATTTTAATAACAACAATAATAACAATCCATTGTAGGGGCCAAGTATTGTTCTGTGCTGCATACATTATCTCACTTAATCAATTTAACAGTCCTGCAAGGAAGGTATTATCATTCTCATTTTTCAGAGAAGAAAACTGAAGCTTCTCGAAAAGGTTAAGTTTATTTCCCAAGGGCATACAGTTAATCAGTGGGAAGCCAGAATTTAAACATTGATTCAGACTCTGAACGAAGCCCTTATCCACGATGATGATTCTTGAGTGTCTATGTAAGATTAAAAGAAAAAAAAATTTTTTTAATTGTAGTAAAATACACAGGCATAAAATTTACCATCTTAACTATTTTTAAGTATATATAGTTCAATAGTGTTAAGTATATTCACATAATATAACTAATCTCCAGAGCTCTTTTCGTCTTGTAAAGCTGAAACTCTATACCCATTAAAAAAACTCCCCATCCTCCCCTCCCTCGAGCCTGTGGCAACCATCATTCTACTTTCAGTATCTATGAATTTAACTATTTTAGGTACTTCATATAATTGAAATCATGCAGTATTTGCCTTTTTGTGACTGGCTTGATTCATTTAGCATAATGTCCTCAAGATTCAACCATGTCATAGCATATGTCGAATTTTCTTCTTCTTCTTTTTTTTTTTTTACCATTTTATTTTATTTTATTTTTTTAATTTTTTAAAATTAAAAACATTTAATTACGGTTGACACACAATATTATATTAGTTTCAGGGTACAGCATAATGATTAGACATTTATATAACTTAGGTAGTGATCACCATAATGGATCTAGTATCCATCTGACACCATACATAATTATTACAATACTATTGACTGTATTTCCTATGCTGTACTTTACATTCCCAAATTTCCTTCCTTTTTAACAGTGAATAATATTCCATGGTATGGCTACACTACATTTGATTTATCCATACCTCTACCAGCAGACACTTGGGTTGCTTCTCTCTTTTGTGAATGATGCTGCTATGAACATAAGTGTACAAATATCTTTTTGAGACCCTGCTTTCACTTTTTTTGAGTATATACCCAGAAGTGGAATTGCTGGATCATACTGTAATTCTATTTTTAATTTTTTGAGGAACCACCATACATTTTTCCATAGCATCTGTATCATTTTATATTCTCACCAACAATGCACAAGAGTTCCAATTTCTCCACACCCTTGCCGGAAATTTTTTTAATAATAGCCATTCTAACAAATATCAGAAGGTATCTCATCGTAGTTTTTATTTTCATTCCCCTAATAATTAGGGATGTTGAGTATCTTTTCATGGCCTTGTTGGGCATTTGTGTATCTTCTTTAAAGAAATGTCTGTTCAAGTCCTTAGTCCATTATTTAATTCATTTGGTGGATTTTATACCTACAGCACCTGGTTTTCCTAGGTGGTCTCCCATCCAAGTACTAACAGGCCCGACCCTGCTTAGCTTCCGAGATCAGATGAGATCAGGCACGTTCAGGGTGGCATGGCCATAGATTCAGTTGGTTTTCTGTTGTTGTTGCTATCTGTGCAAGATTTTTATCCCCCCAAAAAATCTTGTCCTGTGATTTTTGAGACACTATAAGTTCCCAGTCAGATCTCTAAATATTTGACCAGTTCTTTCTCCCCAGCTTCTCTAATGTAGAGGCATTAACCAAAGATTAAGAGGTATCTGAATCTCTTTATACAAGTGCTACAACAAACTCAGACATGAATAATTATTTACTAACTACTATGTGCACATTTAATAACAATAACAGCAGTAACAAATATCTCACATCTGATGGTTCTCCACTAAACCTTGTTATAGGCACCAAGCAGGCAGTTGCACCCATGCCCTCCCTGGACTTCCTCTACAGATGTCCCTTCTGCCTTTAAGCTATATTTTGGGGAACAACATTCAATCCCTCCTCAACATGTCCATTGTGTCATTACTTGTGCTGGGCTACCCCTATTCCCCCTTCATTCAGAAACTTTGCTTAGGTTTATTTTGTGGAATAAGGCTTTAGATTAGGTTTTTATAGTGTGTGCAAAAAAAATTGGTTTTTAAAAATTGCTTATATTTACTATAACTTAAAAATGAACAGTAGTTTCATACAAAATATAATACTAAAAAAGTGTTTTATACATAATAATCACTTAAATACTATGAATAGCATACATATTTCAAATAATTTAAATAAAAATTTTATGTTTTTAGCTATAGCAAATTGATTGTGCATTTCTCTGTTCTAAACAATGAATGTAACTTATAACATTTAATATAATTTTATAATAATCCTATACATTTCCTATGACTTATTTTCACCTGTTATAAAAATAGAGATGAAGATTGCACTTTGAGTCTTAGAAAATAGCCATTGAGTTGACCAGATGAACCGTTTTGATTCAACGTCTTTATTTCCTGAGTTTTCCTGTGAGCTTGTTAATGAAGAACAAGCACCCTTTAATTTCCACCCTGACAGCCTCCCCAACACAACAGCTCTATTCTCTTTGTTTCAGATACAGACTGATTTCTCGGAAGTTCCTCTTCCGAGCCAGTCTGTAGTTCTTACTTCCCAGAGGGGATTTTTTCACTTCCTGCTCCTTCCCTAAACATGTCTCTAGGTCATTCAGCTGCTGATACAGTCCAAGGAGGAATTTGTCCAGGAGGGTCTCATCCCGAGCCATAGGGAGAGCCACCTGTGCTGAAGAGGTGGAAGATCTGCTGGAGTATCTTCTGCATGACAGCCGTGGCTTGCGTTTTCTCAAACTGGCTCCTGTCTACAAATATCTGAGGAAATCTAAAGTCAGTCCTTTTTGTCAGACGGAACAGAATGGAGATTCTCTTCATTTGACTCAAGAGTGTGAAGGTTTCTGGATTGCCAGGGTTCGAAAGTAGGTCCCAGCCAGAGAGCAGGCAGGGCTGGAGCACAGCATCACTAGGGCCAGCAGCATAGAAATAGGGAAGACCATTGGGAAGTTGGGGGATTCTTCAGGACTGCCTAACAGGGAAGTTTCAGCAAGTTCTGAGGACTTTGGGTAACGAGCGTCTTTTAAATAGTGAAGATAAAAACTTTTATTTTCTGGTTTTTGGTTTTTTTTTCAATTTATTTGCCCTTTCCTTTCCTGCCTTTACAAAGTCAGCTAAAAGTGTGCATTTATTGACATGAGTATCTAGATGGAGAACTCCAAACTATGTGCACCAATGCAGTATCTTCCATAGTATTACAACGTACTTTTCACACTTCTTAGGTTATTCTTGGAGAGAAAAGCCTGGATGGAGTTAGAGAAGGGAGACACACTCATACAATAAATAGCTGCTTTTTTTAAAGATAGCAGGAAGTATAAAAGAGATTATAAAAGATAAGATTATAGTTTTCTCATTTTCTCCTTATTTATACTTTCCTCTTTTTACAAAAAAAGTCAGCTGTATATGTCCCTTAAAATATCACCTGAGTTAGTCTTAAACTCACTGAAGATATTTTAGAGAAAACGATATCACAGATATCATTTGTTAAAAATAAATAAGGGCACCTACAGTCTGCCAGACCCTTTGTTAGGTGCAGGTTTCTTAAAAGTTTTAAGTTTGCCAGTGTGTGATCCTTCCTATTCTCTACCAGCAGTACAACCTTTCCTGGTAAAAAACTTTGCCTCAGTTTTTTCATTGTGTGGTAATGCAGGTAATCTCATCTCCTTAGATATTTCAATGACAAGTGATAACCTACCACACACCCAGGGATAATGCTGCTGTAGTGGTATTCAAAGCTTATCATGAATGTCTTCATTGAATCTGTAATATATAGATTATTTTTAATAGTATTAATGGCAGCAGTCTTTAATTAAATACAGGCTCTCAGCAAAGTGTTTTACAAACATTATTTCATTTACTCTGAAAGGCTTCTCTATGAGATAATTACTATAATTATTTACATTTTGCAAATGAGGAAACTGAAAACTCAGGGATGTTACTTAACTTGCTAAAATCCACAATTTATCATGTAAATGGTACTTTACTACTGGACTATTCTGTCTCCACATTACTCTTCATTAACCTTAAGTATTCTCCTTTAATTACATTCTGTATGCTTATAATTAAGTAATCAATCTAATTATTTAACATCTGACTACCCATTAGGCTGTAAGCACTCTGAGGGCAATAACGACTGTATCTGAGTGCCCAGCAAGACGTCTGTCACAGAGGAGGTGCACAGAGGGCTCTCTGTCCCATAGCAGGTACAAAAGGGACTACATGTTCCAAAGAGTGAGCAGACCTAGAATTTGGGAACTGTATCAGAAAATAATAGTCTTCTGAAAACAAAGATAGAAAGAATAAATTTTAAATTGATGTTTTAATCTCCTGGATAATTTCTGAAAATATGTCAGATGGGAACAGTGAGTTTCAAAGATCCAGGAGAGCTCAACAAAATACATCATTTGAAAGACAGGACTGGAACCTAGCAAGTGAAAAAAGAGCTGTATCCTCTACAAGTGTATTGTAATGTCTCTGAAATAAGAGAATGGTGTTTTTTATTGACTACAAAAATGGAATTTGAGAGTAAGAACTTGCCCAGTGTTTGTCTAAGACAGGAAGATCATCATCAGAAGAGACACACTGATCTAGTGGCTCGCACAGTGGACTCTGGGGCTAGACTGTCTGGGGTTATGTCACAGCTCCAGCCTGCAGTGGCCATGTGACTTTGGCCACCTCAGTTTTTTTCCTCTGTTATATGGAAATGATAACTGTATATGTTTCATGGGATTGTGGTGATGTAATGTACCTAAAACAATGCCTAGATAAGCTCTCAACATCTGTTAGCCTTTCCCACTATAGGGAAAACTAATCTGGACAACTACGGGAACTGAATGGAAGTTTCTGAGATGATCAACTTTCCCTCCTTTAATTCTTAGCTCACTGATAAACATTAATCTCATCTCTTATGTGAACATGAGTTTGAGTTCACATGATAGGGACTGCCCTGTCCAGATGACTAAAACCTATTAGCTTCCAGGTAATAGCTGACCTCTCACATGTTAATAAAATGACCATCCACTCTATAACTCAGTCTCTTTTGAGTGTGAGTTACTGTGCCTAAATTCTCAGAATCTGATAATCTGTGGATAGTGACAAAAGTTGATAGATAGATAGACAGACAGACAGATAGATAGATAGATAGATAGATAGATAGATAGATAGATAGATAGATAGATAGATAGATAGATAGATAGATAGATAGGCAGGTTCTCTAATTTAGCAAAGTTGAAAACTAGCCCTCTAGGTAACAGCCTGCCTTAAAAGGGCTGGCTTCCCGCCTTCTGGACCTATCTGCAGTTACAATGATTTTACAAGGGCTGGTTTGAAACTTGTTACTTTGTAGAACTCTTAATCTCTGACTTGTGTAGTTAAGTGACATTTTGTCACATGGATAGAGAAGTTACTTCATTTTTTCATTTTCAGCATTTACTTTCCATTTGTCTTTGTGCATTACTTTTCCAGAACTGCACTTTCACTTTCTAGGAATGTTAGAAGGGAAAGTTCTGTTGTCTTGAAAATAATAGAGGAAATATATTACCTCTTCTTTCCCTTATATTTTTCTTCCTTTTTTTTTTTTCATAAAACCTCAAAGAGGAAATAGAAAATATTGCAGGAGCATCAGGACAACTTTTATAAAGTGAAATGACAACTACAAAAGATGAGGTAATAATTTAAAAATTATATAAAAATAACAAAGACAAAGGGTTGCTTCATTGTGATTTCCACAAAGCTAAGATGATATAGCCTGGTCTAGGACAAAGAGGTTGCCATGAAGCAACAAAGACACATTCTAACCACTTGAACACATGGATAGTAGCAGAGTGGTTGCATGTTACTCTTTTGAGGACGATTGGAAGCTTGATTATCTTGGTAGAGCCTGAGTTTTGCATAATGATTGGCACACAGTAAATATTCAGTAATTTTCTCAATTAAATAAAGTAAATAAAACACCAAATTTCATCAACGAAATGCTTTGCAGCAGAGAATAAGGTAAGATCCCTGCATATAAAGGTCGAGTATCTTTCATACCTAATCAACACTTCCAAGAGGGATATCCAGAGGCAGGAAAAAGATTTGACAAAGAAGCCTAGTCTTCCTTAAAAGTTGTTCTTAACACCAGGAAGAAAGACCCAGATAGCTCTATCACTAGCTCTAAGTCGGTTTTTTGTTGTTGTTGTTGTTGTTGTTTTTCCAATTACTGTCGACATTCAATATTATTTTATATTAGTTTCAGTTGTATAGGATAGTGATTAGACAATTATATCATTTGTGAAGTGATTCTCCTGATAACCTCCCTGGCATTGTATATTATTATATTATTATTGACTATGTTCCTTGTGCTGTACTTTACATCCCCATGACTATTTTTAACTACTAATTTGTACTTCTTAATCCCTTCACATTTTTCACCCAGCCTCCCTAGCCCCACTCCCATCTGGTAACCATTATTTTGTTCTCTATAACTATGAGTTTGTTTCTGTTTTGTTTATTTCGTTTTTTAGATCCTACATATATGTGCAATCATATGGCATTTGCTTTTCTCTGACTTATTTCACTTCGCATAATACCTTCTAGGTAGATCCATGTTGTCTCATGGTAAGAGTTCATTCTTTTTCATGGCTGAGTAATATTCCATTGTATACCTGTACCACATCTTCTTTATCTAATCGTCTATTGATAGGTACTTAGGTTGTTTCCATATCTTGGCTATTATAAATTAGCACTTCAGTGAATATAGTGGTGTACATATCTTTTTAAATTAGTGTTTTGGATTTCTTCAGATAAATACCCAGAAGTAGAATGGCTTGGTCATAAGGTAGTTCTATTTTTAATTTTTTGAGAAATCTCCAAATCATTTTCCATAATTATAACCTTTATTTTAAAGTCTATTCAATCTAAGTATTGCTACCTCAGCTTTTTTCATTTCCGTTTGCATTAAATATCTTTTTTCATCCCTTTACTTTCAGTCTGTGTGTGGCTTTCGATCTGAATTGAATCTCTTGTAGACAGCATATGTAAGAGTCTTCTTTTCTTATCTATTCAGCTACTCTATCTTTTGATTGGAGTGTTTAATCCATCTATATTTAAAGTAATTATTGATAGGTATATAGTTAATGCCATTTTATTATTCATATTTATGGAGTTTTTTTCTTATTCTTATTGAAGAAGTCCTTTCATATTTCTTGTAATACTGGTTTGGGGGTGATGAACTCCTATAGCTTTTTGTTGCCTGGGAAGCTCTTTATCTCTCTTTCAATTTTAAATAATAGACTTAATCTGTAAAGAACTCTTGATTGTGAGTCCTTGCTTTTCATCACTGAATATTTCATGCCAATCCCTTCTGGCCTGCAAAGTTTCTATCGAGAAATCAGCTGACAGTCTTATGGGAGCTTTCTTGTGGGTAACTAACTGTCTTTCTCTTACTGCTTTTAAGATTCTCTTTTGGTCTTTAATCTTTGTCATTTTAATTATGATGTGTCTTCGTGTGGGCCTCTTTGGATTCATCTTGTTTGAGACTCTCTGTGCTTCTTGGACTTGTATGTCTATTTTCTTCACCAAATTCAAGACGTTTTCAGTCATTATTTCTTCAGATAGGTTCTCAATCCCTTGCTCATTCTCTCTTTTCCTTCTGGTATCCTGTGATGCAAATATTGTTACACTTGATGTTTTCCCAGAGGCTCCTTAAACTATTCTCATTTTTTATTTTCTTTTTGCTGTTTCAATTGGATGTTTTCTGCTACCTTGTCTCCTAAATCTCTGACTTGAGCCTCTGCTTCGTCTAATCTGATGTTGGTTCCTTCTAGTGTATTCTTCGCTTCAGATATTCTTCATTTCTGACTGGATTTTTATGATATGTCTTTTTGGTTTTTTTTTTTATGTTTACTCTCTCTTTGTTGACATTCTCACTAAGTTCCTCAAGCAGCCTTATAACCAGTGTTTTGAACTCAGTATCTGGTAGATAGCGTGCCTCCATTTTGTTTAGTTCTTTTTCTGGAGCTCTGTTCTGTTTTTTCACTGGGGACATGTTTCTTTGTCTCCCCATTTTGGCTAGCTCTCTGTGTTTGTTTCTATGCATTAGGTAGACCTGCTATGTCTCCCAGTCTTGGCAGGGTGGACTTATATAGTAGATGTCCTGTGGGGCCCAGTGGCACAGTCTCCCTGATCACCTGCCCTGGGTGCTCCATGAGTGTCCATTGTGTGGATCATGTGTGCCCTCCCACTGTAGCTGAGTCTTGATTGTTAGCATGTCAGTGGGTAAGATTGACCCTAAGGCTAACTGGCTATGAGTACTGGCCATGACCACAGCTTTTGAACTGCTGTGTGGAGACTGATCCAACAGAAAGGGATTCACTCCAGTGGGCTCATGTCTTCCAAGAACACCCTTTCTGGTGTGCCTCTTCTGGAACTAATCAGGTGGTCCTCTGTTGCAGTCTGAAGCCGACCATGGGTGTGTTGATTCTGGGGCCTCTTGAGCGGGGCTTTGGTGCAGTCCAAGGTCAGCTACTGCTTTTGACCAGCCTGAGGCTACTTGGTAAGAGCTACACAGCGACCCACAGTTGGTAGCTGCCTGAGCTGGGCCTGGAGGCATGTGTGAGAGGCCACATTGCAAATAGAGGCTGGTTGTCACCAGTACAGGGCGTAGGATCACTCAAAAAAAGGCTCAGGGAACCTTGAGGTCTGCCGCTGCATGCAGGCTGCCTGTAAAACTCAGCCACTGAAAGAGCCTCAGGCGATATGTGAGTTGAATGAGGCAAGGTCTCAGGGAGTCACTAGGGTGGAGCAAGTGATGTTCACCAGGCCAATGCAGATTCAAATTTGGCTGAGTCAGGGAGGGCTCAACACAGGAAAAATGGTGCCAGTCCCCCAGCCACGTGAGAGAAGGACTCAGCACAGGGACAATGGTGGTTGTCCCTCCAGTCCTCACCCTAGCACCACACAACTCCACTTCTCCCTGTTTGTAACTGGCACCCCTCAAGCCACTGTCCCTCTGACAGAGCCCAGGGTAAGTACCTGCAAGTGAGTGAATATGTGCACAGGCCTTTTAAAAAGATGCCTGGGTTCCCAGTGACCTTCTAGCTCACCTAGATGGATGAAATCTCTGCTGATTTTCACAGCCAAATGTGTGGAGGCTCCTCTTTCCGGCACTGGCACTCCAGGCTGGAAGTTCAGTGTGGGCCTGGCACCACTTGCTTCTAAGGGGGTACCTCTGCAGCATAGATATTCTTCCTAATTCTCAATCACCACATGCAGGTGTGGGACTGATCTATTCAGCGTCTCTGCCCCTCCTACCATTTTCATGGTGGCTTCTTCTTTATACCCTTAGTTATAGGACTTCTGCTCAGCTAGTCTTCAAATGGTTCTTCAGGTTCTTTGTTCTATAATTGAGTTGTAATTTTGATGTAGTCATGGGAGGAAGTGAGCACAGCATTTACCTACTCCACCATCTTGACCAGAACCCACTCAAAGTTGTTTTTTGTTAAGATGATAAGCATTTCATGAATTAAGATTTCCAATTTCTAATGAATAAATTACATTTCAATTGTAAGAATATAGAAAGAGTTGAAACAAATGACAACTTTCCAAGCCCTTGAAGAGAAAGAAAAGCTTAAAATAGGGAGTACAAAGATCTGGGGAAAATTCAGAAATGAATTCTTGTGCTCAATATTTAAGAGGCACACAGACAGAAGATCTTCAGCTGGAAAAAAAGCTCGTAATCTCCCTTCTCAATCAGTAGAAGAGCTTCTTCTTATAACATACCAATGGCTTTTCTAGTCTCTTCACTGATGGCATTGGTGGTGATCTTCTCCAGTCCCATCTCTTCCATGATCTGTGACCTGCCTCAGAGCCTGGACTTGGGAAAGCAGGAGACCTCCACAGCTCTGAACCAAATGCAGAGAATCTCCTCTTTCCTCTGTCAGAAGGACAGAAAGGACTTCAGATTCCCCAGGAAGATGGTGGATGGCAGTCAGGTCCAGAAGGCCCAAGCCATTTCTGTCCTCCATGTGATGCTCCAGCAGACCTTTGACGTCTTCGGCACAAAGCAGTCTTCTGCTGCCTGGAACACGACCCTGCTGCATGGGCTCCTCAGTGGACTTCATCGGCAGCTGGAAGACCTGGGCACCTGTTTGGTGCCAGAGATGAAAGAGGTGGAATCTGTCCTGGGAATGGAGGACCCTACATTGGCTATGAAGAGGTACTTCCAGAGCATCCATCTCTACCTCGAAGAGAAGCAATACAGTGATTGTGCCTGGGAGGTTGTCAGAGTGGAAATCAGGAGGTACCTTTTTGTTGTTAACAAGTTCACAAGAAAAGAAATCTGATTCTCAGTGACTAATGTCCTTGCACGAACTTTTAATTGTTTGGTCGTTTTCAAAACTGTTATTTTTTCCTTCATCTATAAAATAATTTAAATTATATTTGGCACATCTTTATCAGTACTATTAATCATATCTATGTCCAACTATTTCAGAATTGAAGGAAATGTAACTGGTTTCTTGTAGCTGAACTTCATGTTATAAAATATGTATGTACTTGTATGTATGTATTTATTTATTAATATTAATTTGTCTATTTATTTATAGCATTTACATTTATATTTTGTTTTTACATAGAATATGATCACATTTTATTTAAAAAAATTTACTTTTTTACTTATAAATTTATTCTAAGAAATTTCTCTTCTTTAAAAAAATAACTTTTCCCGAAATCCTAATTCTGCAAACTAAATATAGTATGTGGTGAAGTTCGTTCATTCATTAATGGGCTATGGGGATAGAATCTTGAGTATGGAGCTTTCATTAGAGTAAAGAACATAGCCATTAAAGAAGTAGTTATAATGTAATTAGTTATTTACATTTGGGGTCTGGTCTACATTGGAAAAGTAAAAGATGCTATGGCAGTGAGTAACATGGGTAGCTCCTTTAGACTACCATCAATTTTCCTTGGGGAAGTAATACATAGTTTGAGCCTTGAAGGATGAGTAGGAGTTTAAGTATTGGCTGGGGGTGGAATTCCCCTGGGATTTAAAAAAAAAAAAAAAAGTACATAGAGAATGTCCCTGTAGCAGGAAAGGGCCTGGTACATTTAAAGAAGTGAAAAAGGCCAGAGTTTACAGACTATACTGATGGAGAGAGAGTAATGTAATGAGCCCGGAGAAATGGAAAAGAGCCCAAGGTAGACTACATTATAGATGTTAGACTTTATCTAAGAGCCAAGGAAAATTAACATTAGAGTTTAAAGCTAGAGAGTGAGTGGCTTGAACAGAGCAGCTACAGGGAAATTCATTTGATCAGCACATCTCAAAGTGCAGTCTGTGGGCTTCTACAGGTCCCCTAAAGACTTTAAGGGGCTCCACGAGGTCAAATTATTTTTATAATAATGCCAAGACATTATTTGCCTTTTTAACAACTTAACACATTAACAACTTGCACTGATGGTGTAAAAACTGCTGGTGCCTAAATGTCAATCAAGGCAGTAGCATCGAAATGTACTAGTAATTATTATATTTTTTGACTATAGTATACCTGAAGTAAAAAAAAAAAAAAAAGCCAGTTTCTCTTAAGAATGCCCTTGATGAAATAGTGATTATTAATATTATTAAATCTTGACTTTTGAGTAAACATCTTTTTAATATTCTCCGATAGTTCTTTTAATATTGTATGTGATGAGCATTTCTGCTATGTATAATGAGTGTTTTGAGGAGAAGCACTTATATGATTGAGTTGTGAGCTAAACTAGTCATTCTTTTCACAGAATCCATTTTGACTTGAAAGAATGACAAATAGACAAACTATAGTTATTAAGAGTTGAGCATTTGACAAACATTTTCTCAAGGTATTTATAAAATGAAACTGTTACTTAAAGGAATATATTGAACTTTCAACAGAAAATTAGAATTTTGGAAAATCTACCATTGTGAACTTGACAACTGCCCAATACTTAAAGAATTTTGTGATGACAACAATGGTGATATTAACAAATGAAATATTCAATTTTATAAATTGAAATATGTATGGATTCGTAAGATCTGAATATCTCAGTGAACCATTATTTTCCAAATGACCAATGCATATATTACAAAATCACACATGAGTAAAAGAGACCTATTCAAAGGGCAAATCAGATTGATATGTTTTTATGTAACAGAATTTTTAAAGGTCCCTGTTTTAGTTTTAGACTCCATGTTGCAACTAACTAATCCTTAAGAAATTATAACTTATTGAGCTCTGGTTTGATAAATGATGTATTATATAAAAATATTTTCTAGTATCAAATCATTTTTATATTTCTAAGATACTCTTCTTAATCATGATGAATTAGTTTATTTATGTGATTTCAAATTCTGTCACAATGGAAAGCATATGAAATTGGGAAATATTGAGTTTGAATCATAGTTCTGTTACTTAATAGTTTCTGTAGTCTGTTGCTTTTGCACATAGTAGGTACTCGATAAATGATAGTTATTATTTTCTAAGAACATGTAGTAGAGAATAAAGTATTGTTTAAGAGCTTGATAAGGTTATTGAAAAGATAATACTTCCTATAAAGTGTTTAGCACAGTCCTTGTTGCAGAGATAACATTTAATAAATGTTAGCCTTTATTATTTTCTTATTGTAATTTAGATTTTTTATTGACTTTAGTGAGGCCAGTCTATTTTCAATTCATGTGTTTGATAAATCTATGAATTTAACTTGCTGTGTGACTGCTTCTGAAAATTTCAAGAATAAAACTTACAAAATTCCTCATTTTATTTTTTCTCTCTGACAACTGCAATTTATCAGTATGATTTTAATTGGTTTAAAATTAATTTCAGGTGTGATCTGAGCATACAACTTATAATATTTTTGCTCTGGAGGAATTTTTTGATATTTACTTAGTAGTCTAATATATGATGATTTTTGTGAATGATTTATAAATATTTAAAAGAAGTTATATTTCCTACTCGAGGTTATAGTGCCCCAGAGTCTTAGCCACTAGTTTACTCTTTGAAATCCTATTTTCCAATTCTTCTTGTCCTTATTTTCTATGTTATTTTATAGAATAATAGCATTGTGCTAAAATTTCAATGCTACAATCATGTTTCTGTTCACTTTTCTTTATACTGGTAATTTCTTTTGCTTAATGTTTTATACTACTTGAATGTTAGCTCCATGCCTTTTATAATTTTATTGTAGATTGTACTTGTTTCTTATGTATATTTACCCTCTTTCTCAAATTTAACACATTTTCATTGAATCCTCATAGATATCAGTATTGATATTAATCATTGTAAATATCTCATTGATGTTAATATTGCCACCTCTAATTACTTTCCTTCACTGTATCTTCTTGCTCTGTCTTTGCCTATATATTTTTTTACTGTTTTAGTAGTAAGGAAGTATTTAGTATTATTTGATTGTAGGCTTTTCTCCCTATACAAAGAAATAATGGGATTTGTGTTTAAAGCCTATCAAGAGTTTTTTCTTTCAATAGGTAAGTTTAAGCAATTTATGTTTCTTATCTAAACCATTATGTTTTTAGGTCTCAAATTTATTGATTTATCTTTTACTTTTTGTATTACTTTTGTTTTCAACACTTTTCATACTCCCTCCAACTTCCCAATTGTCATTAATTTAAAAACTATATTTTAAAAAGCAACTTGAATTTTCTCTTAATTTTTGAATAAAAATCGTATAATGCTTTAAAAATAATTTTTTAACTGATTTTACTATTCACTGCCAGTTCTTATTGGGACTGTTGCTTTTAGTTAGCATAGTAAGTATGCATAAGAGACATAATATAAATAGATATGCATATGAATTTATGTTAATATATAAACAGATGAAAATGTCTAAAAAGTTAGTGACTCCTTTTTGTAGAAAATAAAAATATTAATTCTGAGTGCTCTTAGAATGGCAGTAAGTCCGATGTAGTATACTAAATCAGTGCCACATAGTCCAAATCTAAATATCAGAAATTTTTAGGAGTCATGTGGTCAATAATTAACTTGAATTAAACAATTCTCATTTTAAGATAAAGTATATGACTATAAAGCAATGAGTTTGATATTCTTGTCTAGCTTGTAAACTGACTCTGAAGACAATTCTCATCCTGGAATACAAAACCTTTTTGAAGGATGATAATTCTGTTGCCATCATTAGTCAGGATAGCTTCCAATATGTTTCCCAAGACTTATATTGAAAATGTAACAAGGTACACTTACATTTAGGAAAACAACTGAAAGATCTACGTGTCACGTAGACTATCTCTTTTTGATACCCTTCCCCTCCAAAAAAACCTTTAACCAAGAAGGCAGATAAAACAAATCTGAGCAGCAGGGGTTACTTCATCATGCCATGCTCTCCATCTGCTACTGTAGGCCTTTAATAGCCTTTAGTTGGTGATTCATTATTCAATGATGAACTGAATCAAACTAAAACAATGAAAGAATAAATATTTTAAGCAACATTCTTTCTCTGTACTCCAGGCCCTCATCTTTGGATTCTTGCCCTGGCTGGTGAGTGATGCATGCCTGCCTTAACCAAAGGTATGTAAACTCTGTGTTATACTGCCATCTACTGATATAAGTCAAGTACTAGCTTAGAGGCTGGATATATGGTCTCCCTTCCATAACTTCTAGCTGGGATGAAGGCAGGAAAATAGAAATAAAAGAAAGAACATTTTGATGTCCTGCCTCTTTTAAAACAAAGAAGCAAATATATAAGTGGAACAAAAAAATTTCTAATTCATAATAGCGATTCTAGTAGTATGAAATTTATGTTTTCAGATCCACATATTTATTCATCTTCTTACCCAAAGTAAATTTACACATATAATTGCTATATTTGTATGAAGAGCCTGATTTAAACCAGAAAGAGACATTTATATTCAATTAACAACATTGTTTGTAAATATTGTTGTTATCCCTGGGCTGACTTACATTGTATCAAGCACCACCCTGAGACAATTAATCAAGTTTTAATAATTGAACCTTGGGATGAAGGGGCTAAGCTTTTGGTTTCTGTTTTCTCCAAGGATTCTTGAGTTCTGATATTTGCTCACCCATCTTCCCCATCAATAACCTTCAAGAACATATCAATTTCTTTAATAGAACTCATTTACTGAAAGCATATTCTCATTGGACATTTTCTCTAAGTAGAATCACACGAACTATGTCATGATCACATGACAATGAACACTGCCTGTGTGGGCTAAAGTGATAAGGACAAATTGGCAGGGTTGGGAGTGGCAGCCAGAGTGCTTACAGTTAGGGCAGATAGCAAGGGACCAAGCACCAAAGTTTTTAGAGTTAGAAGAAAATTCACTGTGTAGGAAGATTCAGTGAGATAAGTAGCTCATAATGAGGTTAGAAAAGTAATTTTTTTCCAGCCAGGTTCTAAAACCTTCCAGTGATAATCAGAGGATCATTTTTAGAAAGCCAAATTATTTCATCTCCGCATCTTGGAGCTAAGTTTCTGATAACCTTTTTCAAGTAAGTTGGACCTGGGATTCTAGATCAAGACCAAGGTGGCTGATGGTGAGGAATTTCTGGGTCTCATTGTGAAGTTCTGAAGGAGAAAGACCATGAGCTGGGAACTGAGTAATTACTGAAATGTGACCTTTTAGCTACCTATCAAATTCAAGGAGGAAGATGGAAAGAAAGCAGATAAAACAAGTTAAGTCTGAGTAGCAGGGGTTACTTCATTATGGTAGGAAGCAGGGGGACAGAAATCAGGCGAATGTGGAAACAATTCAAAGCAGGGGGCAGACGTAAGGTGTGAGAAGATAGGACTGAGATTCCAGGTGGATCTATTAGAGCTCCAGTTGCCCCAGGTGAGGGGAAGTTATGGAAGGATCCAGAACTCTTTAAGGAACTACCTTCCGGGTATCCTTTAACTACTACTTGGTTGATCTCACCAAGCAGGATTTTCCTTTTCAGGGGAGCTGAAGAGCAAAGAGTAACAGGGATATTCACAGTTCACCCTAAGATATTTTTCTTCTAGACCTTTCTCATAGGATCCCAGATAGGAAAATGACTTCAGAGAACAACTGGGCCAAGCCTCCTAACTTCTCATACCCAGTCAGCATCACTTAGATAAATCACCTGAGACCCACAGAAGCTAAAGGTTTATCTAAGAAATCTCATATAACCCAGGTTTGCCAGGGCAATTTGTCTGCACTACACCACACACAAATTTTCTTTTCACTAAGTAAATTTTTTCTCTCTTCCCCTGTAGGAAATGTATATGACCAACAATTAAACTGTAAAGAACTACCTGAAACCCCCAGTACTATTCTCTTATCTCTCAGTGTATCCATCTAGAGGTTGGATTCCAAGACTGGCTCTGAAGAGTTACTTTCAACCAGCAATGATCATCATTGACCTTGTCCAGTTTTTAAAGCCCCATCTTTTAGAGGACAAGAGCAGGAACACTGGTGACATCAGTATGGCAGAGCTCTTCAAAAGGTCCAAATTTCTATTTTAATTTTCCATCTGATTGTAAATTTATCTAGTCATAAAGTGTGTGAAGTCAACAATTCTATAATGTAGACTTATCATTTTTATTGTTCACACTTTCCAATAAGGACAATGAGCTTTAGAAATATTAAGCGATGTATCTAAGGCCACACAGTTACCAAGTCATGAAGTAAGGATTCGAACCCAAGACAGTCTAACTGCAAATTCCAATCGCTCTAATTGTTATGCTGCATTATTGACAATGAACAGAGTTTCTAAAAAATAAAGAGGAGGAACACACATGTTGTCTTTTGTTTCCTGTGCAGTTATTACAACTAGCATATTTCTTAGAGTGTGACCCTCTCTGTTGGCATGGTCCAGCTTTTCCTAGAGGATTGCCAAATGTGCACCCAGGTTTCTGGGGATATGGGGATCTCTGCAGTATGTATTGCTGTAGCTGCCTAAAGGAGATATTTTCAAGTTGAAGCAGGATAGGCAGTGAAAGAGGCTAGTACATCCTGACTGACCCCCTTCTACCCTATACACATTGCCCAGGGAGCAGAGGTAAATGGATGAGATCTCTTGGCCTAAAGCATCCATGTAATTAACAACAGGCCAGAAGCATTGTCACAGGTTTACTGAGAGGTAGAATGGCATAGGAGGGGTGTGGAGTAAACAGCATGGCCTCAACCAGCAAAGAGCTTGAGCAGAGAGACTGGTTTGGTAGAAGGACCTCAAATGTCCGGAAGTGGGTGTGTTTCAACTATGCCGTTGGGAATCCATGTGACTCTCTTTTTAAATAATGTGTGAATACCCATGCCCTCTCCTCTCATGTTCCTTGCCTGGCTTTAATTGGTGGAATCAGATTTGTGGTCAATAATAAGCTGTCTCATTCACCAAAGTTATATCTTCTTCCCGCTGGTCACAAAATTAGCCTCCCTTCCCCAGTCTCTTTACAGTAAGGTATAATCATGTGAATGAACCCTGGTCAGTTGAAAGGTTGGGAGTTATGTTTTCTCTGCACAGGTCTTGCCCATGAAAACATGTCCATGTGATTTACCATGCTTTTTCCTTTTACTACTGAGTGATATAAACCCAAGCATCACAGCCATATTTAAAGTCATGTATCGATGATGGCAAAGGCATTAAATAGAAAGTACCTGGGTCCCTGAATCACTGTTTGGGGGTGAGCCAAACAAGGAATGCTTGCATTGAGGTGTTACATGAAGCGAAGATAAATTTTTTTATGTTCAAAATACTGATATTTATATATATATCTGTTTGTCCAGCTAACATTACCTTAACAAACAGAAGTCTGTAACAAAAGAATACAAAAGTTTTCCATAAGAAGTTATATTTTAGACTCTAGGCACAGCAAATACCCTCCAAAAAACCTGAAGATAAATGAAAAATGTATTATCATCAGGTTATTTATTTAATATAGAACTTACTTTTCTGAACATATTTGAAAAACTCAATATATTTGAAATAGAAAGTCTTAATTTTGATTTCATATATTTTAGAGCAAGCACAGTTAATAAAATGCAGATTACTTTCTTGGAATTGACAAACAATAACATAATTGATTAGTGTGTCATGATGATAATTTTCTTATTTCCTGATTTTTCTTTGAAATGTATAAAATAGGGGAAAACACGCTTGACTCATCTGGCTGACAACCTCCAAGGTACAGCAGCTGCATTCTCTTTTGGATAGCTGCTGATTCCTTGGAAGTAATTTTAGACAACCTTCCAAAGTGAGGACAAACCAGAAATTTTCTTCCATCTTCTGCTCCAGTTATTCCAGGCTACCTAGGGAGTAATTTAACAAGCAGATTTTACTCCAAGCCATACTGTAATCTTTCGTGTGGAACAGGTTGAAGATCTGATGGCAGAAACAGGTAGCTTGTGTCTTCTAGATGTTGATGTCTTCTATTTTGCAGCGAAAAAAATTTAAAGCAGGTCCTTGTCAATATGCTTGACTAAGAAGTGATCCCTTTCAGATATCTGAAAGGCATGAAGATTTCCTACTTTCCACAGCCATGACACCTTGTAGGAGCTGGAGCAAAACATAAGCAGCACTGTTAGTTTTTAGATTATTATGCCTTTGCGTTAAGTGACAGCTGACCGCATTGAAACTGAACGTGCGGCCAACGTTCATCCGCGCGCGCAAAGCTCCCCTCGCTGCGCCCCAACGGCCGGCAGGGGGCGCCCGAACTCCCCGTAACAGAATAACCGGCGCCTCAGACCCAGAGGGACCCGCTACCGGGTCCAGCGCCGCGCACCTGGACTCCGCGTTTCGGGGCAGAACCCGAGCTTCGCAGTCAGCTGGAGTCCGGGCCTGGGCGAGGCGCTCCGGGGCCGCGGCAACCGTGAGTAAACTCTCCGGTCTCGGGCCTGACTGCGGCGGGACAGCTCTGCCGGGCTTCACACGGAGCCTTTCATTCTCTGGACCTGCCCCTGCGGTGATCCTTTTCTTTGCCCGGGAATGTTTTAGCCGGACGGGTGTACGAAGGTGCCCATTTATTCAGGGGTCGAAGCTCGAAATCAGAGCGTGCTGTGGTGTGTGTTCAGATTCAGGATCGCTTTGGAGAGAAAGACATGAATTTAGGGGAAGGAGAAACGCATGTACGATCTGGATACAAATCTACGAAATATTGGGATCTTTCAGTGGAATGACTTAGAGACCTGGCCAGTGCCCAGCTGAAACTTATTGGAGCCTGAGGCAAACCATGTTCCCCTATATACTCTTATTATTTTTTTAATGGTTAATTTTTCCTACAGCGTTAAAGTAGTTGAAAAAAATTTTGAAAAATTGGAAAGTAGGCGTATTAAAATTCACAACACTATTTTAAGTTTAAATGTTTTATTTATACCGAAACCGGAATTCATTATTTTACCTTCTTCGCTCTAATAGAAGGAAACTAATAGTCTTTTCAAAATATACTTTTATGATAATCTTGTTTTTACTGCTAAAAAATTGTTGGTTTTGAAATTCTTTGTGATCTTAAATAATTTTTAATTAACGTCAGCTCAGTATAATCTAATTTTCAGCGTTCCGTTTTGACTACTATTCTCTATAAAATTTTCAGTCCATTTCCAAAGTTGGATTCATTTGCACTAAACCAAATTCGTGAATCATTTTAGAAGAACCAAATATGAAACCGATTTATATTACAAATTATTGATGTTGAATCTTGCCTCAACCCATTTAAAATGAAATTTCTACAGAACTTAAATCGTCAAAATATTTAAGAGCCAAGTCAATGGCTGCTTTTTGTAAACCAGTTGCACTCACTGAAAATAAATTTTCTCCTGTTAAATATTCAAACTCTGAAGGCACTTGGTTTAAATTTTTTTATATCTCCATTTCAAAGTTGGGATTAGGGTGTCTATAAACTCCAAAATTTTCAAATATGCTTATATCTTATAATAATTCATACTTGCCGTCAGTGATTCCTATGTTTTCAATTTCTTAACTTTTTTTCCCTTTTATCTTCGCATTCAGGAAGTGCACTCAAATATATTCTTAACATTTTACATTTATCAACATATTTTCAGTTATTTTCTCTCACATGTAAGCAAAAGTTTGACCTTCTATGAAGACAGCTGCTTTATTTATAGACTTTTTTTATTGTAGAGCTTTATTAACTTTCCCAATTAGTTCTAATTATCGTCTCACCAAATTAAATTGATAAAAATGTGTGATCTAGTTGTGACAAGATGCTTTAGATTTCAGCATAATGTGCTTTGTCACTTGATATTATATTTGGTAGAGATCTTTAGTTTGTGTGTGAAGTGCCATGATTGCAGTTGACCTTCATACCTATCAGTGTCTGTATATATTTTTAATGTGGTTTTTAGAACAGACAAAACAAAAAACGCATTTATCCTTTGGTCACAGAAGCAACATTGCTGCAGATTAAATCAACATTGAGTTGAATAAGGCACAAATTTAGCATAACCAAATGGTGAATAACCAAAATATAAGGTAAAATATTTTTCTTATATTCTTGGTAGTATTTCAGATCCTCGTAGCATTATAAATTTCTTTTCAATTTTATTGTACATTTCTTGGGAAAAGTATATAACCTACTTAGTAAAAGTCCTAGTAATACTGAAAATATCTACCTTACAAGTTACAAATATATTGAGGAAAAAATCAGATACTGTATGTAAAGCAATGAACAAACTTAAAACCATAAATGGTAGTCAGTGGCTATAACCTCAGAGATTCAAGAGCTTGTTCAGGAACAGCACTAATAAGAAGGTTGCCTTTTATATTTAATTTTAAACTCACTTTGATGTATAAGTTATATGTAGTAAAATGCACTAATATTAAGTATATATGTTGTTGTATTTTTACATATGTATGAGACCAGATAAATATATAGAACATTTTCAGAATCTCAGAAATCTTGCTTGTGCCCTCTCCCACCGAATAACTCCAGGCCAAAGGTAACCACAAATCTGTGACCTCTATATATTACCATATATTTGCTTTACCTGTTTTTGAATTTCATATAAATGGCGTCATACATTAGGTAACTCATTTATATCTGTCGTCTTTAATTCACTGTAAATGTAAAAGCTGAGGCTATAAATATTCTAGAATACACAGAAATAGTCTTAGCTTTTACATTTAGGTCTATGATTCATCTCCAGTTAATTTTTAGGTAAGGTTAGAGATGTGAGTCAAAGTTCTTTCTTATTCCATATAGATAGTCAATTGTCTAAGCTCCACTTATTGAAAAGACTTTTCCTTCTTCCACTTAACTACCATAATAATTGCAAATTAGTTGATAATATTTGCATGGATCTGTCTTTGCATGTTCTATTCTCCACTGTTGTTCTCTTTCTTATTCTCACATCGATACCACCACACTGTAGCTTTCAAATAATTCTTGCTATCTGGAAATATAATTTTTCTATTTTTATTCTTCTTTTAAATTGCCTTGGTTATTCTAAGTCCTTGACATTTCCATATGCAATTTAGACTCTTCTGTCCTTGATTCATTCATTCACTCCTATACCATAGCAGTTTCCTTCCACTCCAGTGTAGAAATCCCTGCAGTACCCTGCTCATCTACTCCCTTCATCTTCAGTGCCCATTCATGAAACTGCTTCCCAGTCTCTTTTGCTTTCTGGCTGTAAGATTTTTCCAAAGAGTAGAAATCTACAGATGAGGAGCCAAAGTTGAATCAAGGTTTTACAGAGATTTCTATAAAAGACTCCCTCCGTCCAAGTGTCTTAGGAGCTCTGTCCCAGAAATGGGACAAAGACGAAGTATATATTTCTTGTTATAAATCTCAGTATTATACAAGGAAAGATTCTCAACTTCACACTGTTGTGTTGGTTTCATTATTGTGTCTCAGCTCCAAATGCTATCCTGCTTTGTACTGATGATGCTTGACTTCTGTAACCCCCCTTTCACCTTTTCCAGCTCACTTCCTGTCAGGTTCTAAAGAAGAGGGAGCAGGCCTTACTGTTTTCTCACTCTGTTGTAATCTGTCAACATCATTCCAGTAACAACCATTGGTTGCCATTTTTAGCATGTTTCTACACTCATCTTTTCTGATTCCTCCTTATTTCATTTTTCAAGGTACCATAGCTGAGTCCTACCTCTGAATATATAGCCCTTCTTCAAATTCCAAGATATCAGTATCAGCAAGATAGCCATCCTTCCTCAGAAATCTGATGTCAGTTCTATGTGTCCCCTTCTTCAAGCTTGTAGGTTCTGAGAACCCCAAACTCTTCCCTTGGTTCCCCAAGCCTTAGGGTTGTTACTTTTTTCTGGTCTCCAACATATTTTTTGCTCTATTTTCTATATTCAATTCTCATTGTTAAAATAAGTGGTATAATTTTCATTTTCCTGACTAGAAAATGACTTATGCAACTAACTAGAGAAAGAAAAATTAAAATTTAAAAACATCATTTGTATATAGGATTAGTATGTTGTTGTGGAAATATTTATACAATGCTTTGAAGTTAGTGTAGTCTTTATATAGGACATATGGCTAATAATAGTTGCCAATATTAGCATTCAAAAAACAAGCTGCTTTACTTCGAGGTACCTAATTTAGTGTTATATTCTCTCATGAGTATAAAGGCACACTGCATATTTATTGCAGTATTGTTTGTACTTAAATATCTAGAACAGGATAACTATCAAATAGTAATTAAACTATGGTATATCCATTGGTCATATGAAATTAGATCAGACTACATGTAGTGAGGTGGAAATATTTTCTAAACAATATTAGGTAAAAAAAAAAGACTATCGACTGATGTTTTTGCTCTAGTATCATGTGTGTAAACACACACACACACACACACACACACACACACATTCTTAAAGATTACTCATCACTTGGAAAGGATTGAAATTGGGAAGTGATACCCTTTGGTCAAGGGCTCTTATTTATTGGACTTGATTGAATTTTGAAATATAAATATACACACACCTATCAAAGTAAATATTTTATGTAATTCTTGTGTAATTATAAAAATTTAAATATTCTTTAACCATTTAGGTCAAAAACAGCAAAAAATACTAAAGTAACTTCCAATTAAGAAAGGGCAACGAGCACGAGAAAGAGTGATTCAGAAGTAGGGAGTAGTTAAAAAATTAACTAATTTAAAAATATATACACACATATAAAGTAAAAAATTTAAGGAATTTGTGTAAGAAAATAATCAGGAGTAATTCAATTTTAGATAGTGTGGATCAGAATTTAGTAAGGAGGGTAAGACGTTTTCAGTGAATGGGTGTGATAGAGGGCTCTAGGATGGTGACAAACAGCTGATTCAGGGCCCATGTACTGGCTTATTAAAATACCCAAGGAGAACAGGTCTTCAGCCTTTGTTTATCAGCCACCTTCCCAGCTCAGATATCTCTGGCCAGGCCTCTCTATTATGTCAATGCAAACACGAAGAGCAATGCTGAGCCTCTGAAAATCTCCGATCAGATATACTTGATGTGTCCTGAAGGGTGGAGTCCTATCAAATGGAGCATGAGTGATCCTGAAGGTCTGAGCTTCTGTTCCTTTTCTTCAGCAGAAAACCTGATGCATGAACTATTTTTAAAGGACCATGTGCAGCAAATCATTCTGCACATGGTCCTTTAAAAATAGTTCATGCATCAGGTTTTCTGCTGAAGAAAAGGAACAGAATCTCAGACCTTCAGAGAAAGGTCAGTAGAAAATATTTTTACCCATTTTAAAAATGAATAACTCAGCAAGAATACAGATCTCAAATCAATGTAGAAGCCCACATTATTCACTGATAATGTCTGCTGCCTTCTTAGAAAGAGGAGAGTGAAATTATCTTAATAATGTCATCATTATTCCTGTCTTTCAGCATCAACATAGACGCAGGAAGAAAAAACTGGAGCCTTAAAGGGTAATGTTCTTCTGTTGAATTAACCTTAATGTCACTGTTCAATGAGGGCTCAGCTCTACAGTCACAGAGGAGATAGGTTCCTAGAAACAGGTCTTTTCAGAAAATAGTGACTTCAGAGGGGAACTTCTTAGGAGGGCTATCAGACCTGGGACACCTCCTAATCCCTATTCTGCCCACCCATGGATTTGTACAGTGATCAATTTAGGCCACTAGGTGGTGGTGTGAGATGTTATGGAAGGACTACTGGTTTTGGAGGCAAATTTTCTGGGTCCTGCCTTTGGACATACTCCAAGTTATTAACTTCCCTAAGCTTCAGATTCCTCGTTTGAGAGAGTACGGGGCCTGCAAACCTCATGAGGTCATTGTGATGATCACTTGGGACGATGTGTGTGAAAGAGCTTTAAAATAACATAGCACTAGACATATGTGAACCTTACTATGATTGTCATTGAATTTTTGACCTTGAATCCTAGTCCCTAGGCATTCAGAATCTAATCTTGAAAGAGTTTATTCCAAGTGGAACATTCTACTCAACTTCCTACAAGATCCTACCTTCACCTGATGTGACCCAGACTCTTTTCTCTGTTTTGAGCACTCACTGCAAAGGCACTATTTTGGCTCCAGACCTACTTTCTCTTCAGAAAAGGTGATTCATTTCTTTTGTTTTTTCAGGCTTACCTCTTCCTAGGTTACCTGTGGAATTCCAGGGCCCCAGTGCAGCCTAGAGTTGACATGAGAGGAAGAACCAGAGATAAAGGGATATGAAATCAAGCCTTGAAGTGGGGAATGAAAAGAATATCATGAAGTCAGATATAGGAGAATGTGACCCAGCCAGGCCAGCCTGTTCCCATTCTGCTTTTAAATGCACTTTGTGCTTCCTATCTCTTGCAGGTACCTGCACAAGCAAGCTTCCTTTGGTGTGGCAGCTTTCCAGACCAGTTACAGCAAGATCCTTTCTCTGAGGGGTGGGTTGGAACAACCAAGGAAGCAGACATTGTATTGTTCATGGAACCAGAAAGATGCTTCTCAGTGTTAGCTTTGGGAACCACTAAGTCATAGCCCACTCTGGCCTCCACCTTCTGACTGAGTTATATATACCACCCCACTTTCCTTTCTTTCACCATGTAACAGTTGGATTCCTGTCTTTGATCAGAGCCCCCTTTGTCGCTGGATTCCACATTGTCAGGACCATCTTTCATGCCCTTTCCCCCACTTAACTTTACCCTTTCACACCGAAAACACACTTAGATATGGGACCCTATTCCCGATCCAGATGCTGCTCTATCTTTAGACCACACCTCAGCACCTGACCCCATCTCATCCCCTGATCTCATTCTCTCTCAGGATCTCAATGACTCCCCTAATGTGATACACCCCATAGATTCCAGTGGTCTCCCTAGTCTTCAAAGGTTCCAAGTGAGAGCCCTCAAAAAGTTTCAGTCATATGAAGCCCTGGATAATGGCCTCATGCATGATTTCAAGTATATCCCCATAACCCAGCCACAGACCCATCAGGCTATCCATAACCCTGCCCCACATTCTTCCTCAGGTCAGCCAGAAAGTTCTCCTGCATCCCCTACTCCCTGCAAAATTTCTCTCAAAGAAATGTTTTCATAAAATCAGAGGAAATTAATTGGTTCTCAATTACCACGTCCTCTGAAGTAGGTCGTCTCTGTTATATGTAGAAATATATTTCCAAAATATATTGGTTTTCTTTCTATTTGTTTCTTCTGCCTCAGCTACATTAAGGGAAGTTTAGGGTTAGCCAGGAGCTCTGGCTGAGAGTAACAAAGGATCAGCTTCAGCTTATATTAAGAACCAGCTTTGACTTTTTAAAAGTGATCGGGGTTAGGGAGGGATGTTGACATTAGCATTGCATACCCACCATTATCTCGGGTTCCTTCATTTGTATTTGCAAATATATGTCAATTATAAAATCTCATTAATGCAATCCTACCACAAGAATACAACAAAAAGTACAAATGCTCAGGGGCTTTAAAAGAGAAAAGCAAAGACCACAACCCATGTCCTAGATTAGTCCTTCTCTCTGCTTCCTCATTATCTAGAGCATCATATGGTCATGGGGTGGAGTAGTTGGGGCTGCGCAGGTATGATGGGGCCAGAAAATTTCCACTCAACCTCTAGGAACAGGAAAAGACAAACTTAACATATCCCAAAAATGGACTGGACTCTTCAGGCTTTAAGTTCAGATAGGAAAGAAGAAGTCCCCATGACCTTGAATCTTTTGGTGAGAAATAGCTTCCACCTACCCCCAGACTTCCCCTCTATTCTTGATGCAGGCTGAGGAGATGAGCACTACTTCCCAACAATTCTTATCTTCGCCTTAATGTAAATGTACAGCTGATCACCAACTCCCATTTCCTCTCCTCATGTGGCAGGTTTGAGAAGAGAAAAGCAGAATTCCTGGCTGTGCGTGTGGTTAGAAGGATCAGGGGAAGGAGAGTCAACTCAAGGGAAGGCAGAGTAGATATAAGGGTTTAGCAAACCTTTTTGAAAACAAGACACTAAATTTGGGGAAGAAACCTCCACATATCTTCAAGTGGCACTCTGGTCACTTCTAGCCATTGCAAAAGAACTGGGTTTAAAGCTAAGAACATAAAAAATGTCACCTTGCCCCACTTTGCAACCTCCACAAGACACCCATCACTGAAAGGGTTCAGAGATAATGTTTTCCTAAAAATAGTGGCTTTTGAATGTTAGGGAAACTCTCCACAGTGGATGTAGAACTGATTGAATTTTAGGGAAGGTGAATGTCTGGGAGATCCTGGGGTTAAAGTGGCAAGGCTAATGAACAAGGTAAGTGCTGCTTAGGGGGCTTCCATGTCTGTGGGGTTTATCTAGAAGAAAGCATTGAACACGACAGTGAATTCTCCTGTTTAGTGGGTACCCTGGGAGAGGGCGACCCTTCCCAGGGAGACTACATGCTACGTGGCTCAAAGACATCATTGCAAGGCAAAAGATAAAACAGCAATTGAGGGAATATTCGTAGTGCAGCCACAAAGTGACTGCAAAAAAGTGAAGTTTATCTGCAAGTGAAGAAGGGAAGAATGGGAATGTCACCGTCACCCGTCATGACACCTATCCCGTTTCCTCACTGAAAGAGGGTGAAGGGAAAGTTGCTGAGCTAAGTAACTTTGAAAATGAGTGGCGTTTGTAAGACTAAAGACAAAAATAATTCATAAGCACTCTACTTGGTAACTTTTCTCATAGGGATATGGGCTAACAATTCTGATACTGCTATACATGTATACTAGAACTGAAATAGTAAATTGATGTCAAGTGGTGTGATCCAGGTTTCTCACTGATGGAATGAAAACTTTCAGATAAGGTGATGAAGCTAGAATGATCTATGTGGAGATATCGGTATGAACTCATGTTTAATATAGACACACATCACCCATATAAGATTTATAGGTGTATATATATATATATATATATATATATATATATATATATATATACACACACCTATATATAACAATATATATATATTGTTTTTAACATATCTATTCCATTGCTCTGTCATCTGAGAAGACCTGAAAGCAATGATGCTTCAGTAGGAACAGGCACACTTAGCACTCAGATTAGGTCACTGGATATCATTTTTAATAAAGGAATCAAGGCTCCTTAGAGAACTGATGGCAAGACTGCAGCAGGAAGTATACATTATAAAGCAAGGTCATCATGCGGTGTCAGAAAGTGCTAAAATACAAACACATTGTTGGGATGTGTCAAGGGAACACAGAACCCACTAAAAGAACTCACAATTGCCAATTCTGGGAAAAGTTGAGCAACAAGATAGTATTGCATTATATTTCGAAGTATAAAATAAATACTCAGTATATGCTAACAAATCATTGAATAAAAAATACGAGAGAAAAGAAAAATCTGTTCAGAGGCATTTCAAATAATTTATATAGCTGTCATGCCCTCAAGGTGGTGGAGCATAATTCCCTACTCTCTAAGTGTGGGCTGCACGTAAGGACTTTCTTCCAAAGAGTAGAGTAAGCAAAGGGAAATAGAGTAACTGTACAATAAAAAACCTGACCACCACCACAGCCAGGTGATGAAGTTGAACATCAGCAGTGACATGTTAATAGTATGTATCCTTAGTATGGTGTGAATAAAATGGCACTTGACAAATGGTCTTCTCAAAAGCCTGTAACCCCAGCGTAATCATCAGAAAAATATCAGACAAGTCCCAGTTGAGAGACAAACTAAAATGCCTGACCAGTATTCTTCACAACTGTCAAGGTAATCAAAAACAAGGGCATTCTAAGACACTGTCAGGTGCAGAGGAGACTAAGGTGTTTTGACAACTACATGTAATATGATATTCTGGTAGAGATTGTGAAACAGAAAAAGAACTGGTAAAAACTAAAGGAACCTGAATAAAGTATAGACTCCGTGTAATAATATATCAAGATTGGTTCATTAATTGTGACAAATGTCTCTTACTAAATATAAGATGTTAATAATAGGGAAAAATGGGGATGGGTGATATGAAACCTCTCTGTATATTGAGCATGAGTATCCTCCTCCTGGTGCAGACTGCTACTCCTAGTGAAATCAGAACGTGGAAGCACCTAAACAGAGACACAGATGAGCTCCTGGATTCTTTACCACCTCACTGTGTATAGACTTGTGGGCAGGGTTCCCTCTATCTACTGTGTTTCTGAGAGGGGCTAGATAGTCTTGACCTCCAGTGAGCAGGGCTTGGCAAGAAGAGAGGGTGGAGACACAGCCCAGTTCACGTTCTCACTCCCTGTGCTCACAATACCCAGCTGTCTCAAGAGCCATGATCTCCTGTCACAGCTCCAAGGGAACCAGGGTGAGGGCTATGCATCTTTGTGCCCCTTCTCCCGTCAAGCTGCCCAGGGCCCACCTGTGCTGGGCAGATCTGTAGGTAGGGCCCGTCCACTGCCACCTTCCACCTTCACCCCACACCTCCTTCCTGCTTGGTTCTCTAATACTTTCAACATATATAACAAACTAGTAACTTCTGAATATGATTGGGATGTGGCTACAGAGATTTTTCAGGGTAAGGAGAGAATATGGAGACAAGTCATACAATTTTTGTCCATGGAACATAAAAGACATGAACGAAACAAATTCATATTACTTAGTGCAAGAAGCCAATCTGAAAAGGCTACATACTATATTAATCCAACTATATGACATTCTGGAAATGGCAAAACTAACGAGGCAGTAAAAATATCAGTGGTTGCCATGGGTTAGGAGGATATAGGTAGAGCAAAGAGGATTTTTAGGGCAGTAATACTATAATGGTAGATACATTTGCACAAGTCCATAGAATATACATCAAGAGTGAATCTACATGTAAACTATAAACTCTGGGTGATAATGATGTGTAAATGTTGGTTCATCAATTGAATAAATGTTCCATCTGGTGGGAGATGTTAATAATGCAAAAGGCTATGTATATCCAGGGGCTGGAAGTATGTGGGAAATTTCTAAACCTCATTTTTGCCGTGAGACTAAAACTAATCTACAAATAAAGTATACATTTTTAAATATACAAATTTAAAGGAAACAAGCTTCTTCCAGTAATATTGTCAATTCTTTCCAAGAAAGAGCCTTTTTTAAAACCCTAGAGATAAAACTGCAAAGGGACAGACTTCTGCATGGAACAGAAGCGGCCAGGTCTCTAGACTTCTCTGTCTTTGCTCATCTTGGACAGTTGGTGGCACTCTTCCTTTGTAAATGTTTTAATAGTCCACAGAGTTAAATGGATCCTACTTTCTGTTTCCCTTTTGCTACAGCTATAGCTACTGCAATGGGGACTTTCCCTCTTTCCAACAGTATTCACAGGAAGAGGAAAAAATGCCTCTCATATGAGACTTTCTGAAAAACCCAGAACTTTCACTCAACTTTGGCTCTCAATTGGTGGGCTTATAATCTTCAGAGAAAATTGACATAAGCCAGAAACCTTAATGAAAAAGGAAGCAGCTGTATGAATGTGAAGTTACAGCTTCATGAGGAGTGAATGAGAAGAGTATGCTGGGCATTTCTACACTGGGTAGAAAGGAAAAGTTATAGCAGTGAAGGAACGGGATCCTGGAAAGCAGAGGAGAAGGAGGAAGTGTGCCAGCTATCAGAATCAGCAAATGTATATGACATACAGATATAGATATAGGTATTATTGGAGGTCACAAATTTACATATGCATCTTTTCCAGAACCCTCACAGGTACAACCTCAGGTACCAGGGCACAAGACCACTAGGGCACGTGACCACAGCACCCTTCTTGTTATGTTGTTCCTGCATACCATTCCATCTCTCTGTGCTGTACATGTTAAATGTTAACTGTCTTTACCCACCAATGTAAAGGAAGCACATATTTTTCTAATTTGCTTTTATCCAGTCCTAGAGATTGCCCAGCTTTACTTTACCCAACCTCCTTATTCTACAACCGATATATTTCATGTCACCTTCCTTAAGATTTCTCCTTTGATTTTAAATGTGTAGAAGAAACTACTCAACTGACATTCTCCAGAGCATTTTCACAATCAATTGAAATTTGGCTTCCAGGTACATCCTCAAAACTTTGGCTCAAATAAACTCTTATAAAATATTCCTGTAGGCTGCACATTCTTTTGTTGACCTGTCCTTCATTCCAGCTTCCAGTGAGAGATTTTTTTGTCCTTTACCTCTTACTGTAACATGACAAATAATTGAAATTCATTAAGCATGATTATTGTTCTTATATCTCTTTCTCTTCCAACTTGAAAGCTCTAAAAGAAAAGGTTTTGCATTTGCTTTTTTCATCTCCGTATACTCAGAACTATCACATAATCTGACATAGAAATATACAGTTTTAAAATGTAACTTATTGGGAAAAAAGAGTTGAAGAGTTGAGTTCTCCAACCATTTATCAACAGGGGTTGCTAATTCAGATTATTTCTGTATTTAAGAATAAACAAAATCAAGATGACTTCTGGGGGAAGATTTTCATGAATTGCACCACAAATTTTTTGATTAAAAAAAGTGAACATGTTATTTTCACAATTAAATGTAAAAATATCCATGTCATAGGGATACCTGAAGGAAAACAAAAAGTTGAAGAGCTGTTTGAAGAAATAATGATGGAAAACTTTCCTAATCTGGTGAAGGAAATAGATATACAACCCTAGGAAGCTTAAAGAGTCACTAAAAAGATGAACCCAAAGAGGCCTACACCAAGACATATTACAATTAAAAAGCCAAAAGTTAAACAAAGAGAGAATCTTAAAAGCAGCAAGAGAAAAGCAATTAGTTACCTACAAAGGAGCACCCATAAGACTGGCAGCTGATTTCTCAAAAGAAACTATATAGGACAGAAGGGTTTGGCACAATATATTCAATGTGCTGAAAAGCCAGGATCTACAGCCAAGAATACTTTATCCAGCAAAGCTATCATTTAGGGTCAAAGGACAGATAAAGACCTTTCCAGACAAAAATAAGCTAAAGAAATTTATCAGTACCAAGCCAGTATTACAGGAAATGTTGGAGGGACTTCTCTAAGAAGAAAAAAATATATATCAAAAATACGAATAAAGAATGGTAATAACTACATTCCTATCAACAAGTAGCTCAAATGGAAAAAATAAATAAATGCTCCAAACAAAAGACAGAGTGGCCAAATGGATAAGAAAACAAGAAACCTACATATGCTGCCTACAAGAGATTCACTAAAGATTAAAAGACACACACAGAGTAAAAGGAAGGAGGTAGAAAAAGGTATTGCTTTGATGAAACTTGAGAATATTGTGCCAAATGAAATGTCAGATAGAGAATGACAAATACTGCATGATTTCATGTACACAGGGACTCTATAAAGAACAAAATAAACAACAACAACAAAAATGGAAATAAGCACATAGATACAGAATATTTTGAGGGCTACTAGATGAAGTGGGGTTGGGGGAACAGTGAACAGGCAAAGGGATTAAGAAGTACAAATGGATAGTTACAAAATACACATGGAGATATAAAGTGTAGCATAGGGAAAATAGTTAATTATGTAATAAATATGTAAGAAGGAAGAGGGGTACTAAATTTAGTGGGGTGATCACTTTGTGAGCTAGATAGATATCTAATCACTATGCTGTAGAGTTGAAAATAATATATTATTATATGCCAACTATAATTAAAAAGAAAACTCATGGAATTGTACAGTGTAATTACGAGCAACCAATTGTCTATTATATTTCAACAAAGCCAGGAAAAAAGTAAACTTATTTTGTTATATTTGAATACATTATAAAGATAAACTTGATATTATTTGAACAAAACTTATATCATACATAGTATGATGTAGATAAAGTAGGCAAAGGAATATATGAATACATTAGAGCCCTTAGCATATTAATGATAGTTATTTTAAATTTCTAGTCTAATATCTCATAATCTCTGTCATATCTGAGTCTAGTTCTGATGCTTGCTCTGTCTCTTCAACTATTTCTTACCCTTTAGTATGTCTTGTAAGTTTTTGTTGAGCGCTGTACACGATGTATCAGGTAAAAGAAACTGAAATTTATTGGTCTTTAGGGGGAAGTTTTGCTTTATTTGGCTAAGAGTTCAGCTGTGGTTACTGTTTGCTGTAGCTATAGGTATAGGTGTAGGGGTAGCTGTAGATGTAGAGGCTAAAATTTCTTCCTGAGGCCTTGCTTTTTTCTCAAACTGAGTTGTCTTTGGTTTTCCCTAGAAGTTCCTTCTTAAATAAAGCCTGACCCTTGCAGGTGTTGTTGGTTGTAATCCCATTTGTTAGACAAGAATCCAGCTGATGTGGTGGTTGCTGTGGGAGAGCAGAAGTGTTCTATTACCCTGTGGTTATTCTTAGTCCTTTAGTGAGCCTGTGATCCTGGGACGTGACCTTCACAAGTGCTTCTCAGCTTTTTTTTTCACCACGGGGGAAAAAAGATAAGAAAACAAGACGGGTAGCCTAGAGGGGACTGGAGTTAGGCGTTTCTCTTCCCACAGATGGGTTAGGCTCTGGTAAAAGAGTTTCTTTGTGAGAGCAACCCTTTGTTAAAGATGGCAGAACATTCAGAGTATTTCAGAATGACTACATTTTCCCTTCCTCTGCTAGAAGAACCAGGACACTTTTCTGTGATCTTCATGGTGAGCACCTGATGGAGTTCCTGAAAATGAGTTCTACAAAAAATGTGCAGCTCCACGAACTCTGGACTGCTGGAGGTTTTCACTTACAAGTTCATCCATGCACTTCCAGCAATTTTGCAATTACAGTTTAAGCATTTCTACCAGTCCCAGCCCCAGCTACAGGTTTTTGCTCCAAATCAGGTGTGATTCTCTGCATCCCTCTTCCTGTCCAGTTATCAGGGCAGGGGTTTGCCCTGTGACCTCAATCCTGATGGCTCTAAGAAAAATTGTTGTTTTTCATTTCATTCTGCATTTTTTATAGTACTGTTGTGAGGTCTGGAATGATGACTTCCAAACTAGTTAAATGTTGCACGTTGAATTGGAAGTTCTACAATATATGCGTACATACATAACATCAGTATAGCTTGCTCTGAAGGAATGATGTCCCTAGAGTTACTCATTTCAAGAAAAACATTCTAACAACAATTTTGAACAACTTAACTCAATGCATTCTGTGACAAAGCAGAAATAAGAATCCTTAAAATGACTGCACGTGAGCCCTTCCTGTATTAGGTAAAGAGAATCGTTTCAGTAACTGTATTTGTTAAAGAGGATCATTTCCAGGTCCCCTTCCTTACTTCTTCATCTCTTTGCTGATGTAATGATAAACAGAATGACCAAATGATATGTATTCTGACCAATACCTGTATATGGAGAGTGTACAGCTTTCCAATCTCTTCTCATTATAGCATGAACCCTAAGTAATATTAATTTCTAATATTAATTAGTATTAATTTTTAAAATGGTTAATATGTAATTGCCTATTAACTAATTATTGTTTTTAGATTACTTTCCTTACAAAAAACAAAGGCACAAGAAAACAAGAACTGTATTTCTCATGTTGAGAGTAGAAAACTAGCAGAAGAAGTTTTCACATTAAATATAACAGTAGAGCAAAATGAACAAAAAGTTACACGCATAGATGTATACTAACTGGCCCAATGGGTAGCTCAATAACAAATCCTGTACTGTGAGGTATGGATGATTCCCTAAGTTTCATATTATGTGTTTTTGTCAACATTTTTAAAATCTGAATTTATGAAGTCACTAAAGTCTTTCTTTTCCATGTTTTTGTTTTGTTTTGTTTTGTTTTGTTTCATGGCTAATGTGATTTTTCTGCATTTGTTTAATATTTGTACTTTGGCCAGTTTGGGGGAAAATGTTGAACCAGTTTCTTCTATTTGTTTTTGTTATTTGTCTCATTGCTGTGAAAAGTCATTTTGGTTTCCACAAATGTGTATGATGTTCATGAAGCCAATGCTGGGACCTTAGAATAGTTGTAAAGTTAAGAAGGAAAAAGTGCCAGTACTAATATAAAAAACAGAAAGTAAATCTTAACCTTAGCTAACTCAACTTTAAATGAGTTTTAAAGTATCCATAGTAAAGTAAGTATAGCAATAATTAAAGGTTATAATCATATTAATAAAGCAAACAATCTCACGATTACCTGTATCATCAAAATTACCTACGTTTAGGGTCAAGATGTGTCTGTTGTCAAGAATTAACATTTCAGTATAAAGGTCTCATGAAATTTCTATCAGAAATCAATGTAGATTACCATTTTATATCACAGATTTAAAAAGCTGCTAGTGGAATACTGAATTTAATGTAAAAATGGATTACCGAGAAAGGGATCTGAATGTGTGTAAAATCAAAAGACGAAAGTGATTAGGGGGAGGCTTGGTTCTATGTCCTAAGGAGTGCTTGGAGAAATATACAAAAAACTTTCCAGCTCTTTCTACACAGGCCAAATTAAAAACAAGCATCGATCAGAAAATACAACCCTAATTTATAGAAAATTTTTATGTCAGTGATTAGAAATCATAAATAATATGTGACCACCATGAGACTAGAATAAATGAAGTAACAGATAAAAGAAAATGAATTCTGATTGAAAAATTTGTTGGAAAAACAACTGCAATTAGCAAGCAAATGGCTTACCATTGAAATTCACTACAGAGTGACATTCATTAGAACAATGGGAACTCATTTTTTAGCCAAATAAGCGATGCATGAGTTTAAGTCAAACAAGTCAAACCTTGAAAATGTTCATATATTTTGTGCCAATTCAGCTGGTCTATGAAAATGATTCTGAGAAAATAGGAGTAAAGCTGTGCAGGGGCCATGGTAACCCACATTCTCCTCCAGGCACCTTCTGTTTCAATCCTCCACTCCACAAACAAGTTTACGAACATAGTTTTTATACACAGTGTCTTGAATTCTCGTTCTTATGTTTCTTCTTCAACCCAGTCCCATCTGGTTTGTGTCCCGTTCATTCTACTAATCCAAATTGTCCTAAGGATACCAAGTGTGTCTGTTTCCAGGTCCCGTGGGCAGTTTGTCTGCACTGGCCTTACAAGCTCCACTGTGTCTTTGGAACACACTTCTTCCCTTCAGGATAAACAGGGAACACACCCTTCCCTGTTTAGGTCATGTTTAGGTCATTTTCTCATTGTCCACTTTCTGAGTGACCACATCCATTCTGATGTCCTAATTACCATGCAATATGTAATAAGGCATCCCCAATTCATACCTCCCCATGGCAGTTTTGTTCATCGTACATCCATATTCCCAACTGCCAATAAGACATCTGCATGAACCCGTCCCCCAGGATCCCTAGAAAGGACATCTGATGTCATTTTTCCTTTTTAACCTCCTTTATACTTAAATTTTCTGGCATGTTTCTTCTTCATTCCTGTCTTTTCTTTCTCTTCATGGTGTTTAATATAATTGAAATTAACATTAGTACTGTTTTGGGGTCCTTTTCTGTGACAAACTTTCAGCACAACAGGAACTATACCTATTTACTCTATTTACCTGAATTTCTTGACCACAGTTACACAGTTTGAAATTAGACGCTCAACTTCTACATGTCCTCTGAATGAAATGAATGAGTAAAGACATTTTGCTACTCATTTTTCACTATCAGTTACAAAACGAGGGTTTGGATTTTGATTTTTTTTAACTTTTTAAAAATTAAGTTTATTGGAGTAACATTGGTTAACACAATTATATAATTTTCAGGTGTATATTATAATTTGACATTTGTATATCTATTGTGTGTTTAGCACCAAAAGTCCAGTATCCTTCAACTATCATATATTTGATCTCTTTTACCCACTTCACCCTTCCCCTCCCCCCTATATTTGACTCCCTTTACACCGTCTACCTCCCTCCTCCTCCCACTCCCTACCCTCTGATATCCATTAGACTACAGTCCATGTCCATGAGTCTCTCTGTTTGTCCTGTTCATTTGTTGCCTTTAGGTTTATATTCCACATGTAAGTGATATCATGTGATTTTCAACTTTTTCTGTCTGGCTTATTTTGCTTTGCATGATTATCTCAAGGTCCATCCATGTTATCGCAAATGGCAGTATTTCATCTCTTTGTTACATTTATTTTTTTCTATTGTATTTTTTGTTTTCAATTTCATTTATTTCTGCTCTACTTTTGATTATTTCTTTCCTTCTGCTGACTTTAAGCCTCATTTGTCCTTCTTTTTCTAGTTTTTTAAGATGAAGCATTAGGTTGTTTATTTGGGCTTGTTCATGTTTTTGGAAATAGGCCTGTAATGATATGAACTTTCCTCTTCTGACCGCTTTTGCCATGTCCCTAAAGTTTTGATACATTGTACTATCATTATCATTTGTTTCTATGTATCTCTTGATCTCTTTATTTCTTCTCTAAGTTATTCTTCAGTAGCATGTTGTTTATTCTTCAGTAGCATGTTGTTTAATCTCCAAGTATTTGTGTTTCTTCCTGATTTCTTTATGGGTTGATCTCTGGTTTCGAAGCATTATGATCAGAGAATATGGTTGGTATGATTTCAACCCTCTTATATTTGTTGAGGCTATCTCTGTGTCCCAGTATGTGGTCGATTCTTGAGAATGTTCCATGTACACTAGAGAAGAATGTATAAGCAGCTGTTTTGGGATGAAAGGCTCTGTAAATGTCAATTATGTCCAGTTGGTCTAATGTGTCATTTAAAGATGTTATTTCCTTATTGATTTTCTGTTTGGATGATCTGTCCATATCGGACAGTGGGGTATTTAGGTCCCCTACTACAATAGTGTTTAGGTCTGTTTCTCCCTTTAGTTATGTTAGTAATTGCTTTACATATTTTGGGGCTCCCTGATTGGGAGCATAGATATTAATAAGTGTTATATCTTCTTGGTGCATGATTCCCTTTATCATTATGAAGTGTCCTTCAGTATATTTCTTTTCCTTTTTTATTTTGAAGTCTATTTCGTCTGATATTAGTACTGCTATGCCCACTTTTCTCTGAATTCCATTTGCTCAAAATATCATTTTCCACCTTTGAGTCTATATTTGTTTTTGGAATGAGATGTGTCTCCTGGAGGCAGCATAGGACTGGGTTTTGTTTTTTGATCCATTCTGCAACTCTGTGCCTTTTTATTGGTGAGTTCAGTCCATTAATATTTACAGTGATTATTGAAATATGAGGTCTTCTTATAGTCATTTTATTTTTTGCTTTCCGGAAGCTCGGTGTTTCCATTGCTTCCTTGTCCTTGTGTTTCTGTTTTCTTTATTTTGGTTGGCTTTTGTGGGTTTCCCCTCTAGTCCTTCTTGTTTTATGTTATATACTTCAATTCTGAATCTTTGGTGTGTGATAACCATTACAAATATATAAATGATAGGGGTATATATATACAGTTGTTCATTTTCTTCTGTGTGTGCCTTATCTCCATTCCCCTTTGTGAATTTGGATCTTTGAATCTTCCCCCTTTCAGTCATTGTTATCTCAATTTGTCCCTATGTATGCTGAACATTCATTACTATCTTGCTATAGTAATTGTCTTAGTATTATTTAAGCTTATAATGCCCTATTCTTAGTAAGAGTTACAGTCCTCTGCTTCTATTTACCTGATACTCACTTTATTCTTAATTATGTATATTTTTTTGTCATTTTGTTTTAGGTGAGCTGACCCCTTTCAGTATTTCCTGTAGTGCAGACCTCATCATGGAGAATTCCCTCTATTTTTGTATGTCTGGAAAAGTCTTAATTTCACCTTCATATCTAAAGAAGAGCTTAGCTGGATACATTATTCTAGGCTGGTAGTCCCTTTCACTTAATAGTTTAAATAATTGATTCCATTCCTTTCTGGCTTGTAAAGTTTTCACTGAAATGTCTGAGGATAATCTAATGGTTTTGCCTTTGTAAGGTACTGTTTTCTTCTCCCTGGCCACCCTGAGAATTCTTCGTCGTTGATTTTTGATAATTTTAATATAATGTGTCTTGGCGAAGGCCTTTTGGGGTTGAGATAATTGAGTTATGTTGACTTCTTGAATTCCAAGCTCCAGTTCATTCCCTAGATTTAGGAAATTCCTTTCCACCATTTGTCTGAAAATGCTTTCTAGTCCCTGCTCCTTTTCCTCCCCTTCAAGAATGCCCATTATTCTTATGTTTCCTCTCCTGATATTATCAGCTTGTTCTTGTATTTCTCTTTCATTATTTTTCATTCTTCGATTTCTCTCTTCTTCCTTCTGATTTATTTCTAGATTTCTGTCTTTGATATCATTGATCCTTTCCTCCATTTGGTCGACTCTATTTCCCAAGCTTGCTATTTCATTTTTCAAATCTTGCAGTGTGCTCTTTATCTCCAGAAGGTCTATTCTGTTCTTTTTGAGGGTTTCAATCTCCTTGCTAAAGAACTCATTCTGTTCATCTAGTTGTTTTTTTAATTCCTGAAATTGTTGATGTGATTCATTTCAGATCTCACTGGGTTTTTTCAGAAGTATCATCTTGAATTCTCTGTCATTTAAGTTGCATATTTCTATGTCTATAAGCTTATTTTCTGGAGGTTTTTCTCTTTCTTTCTGAGATGCCTTCTCACCTTGGTTGTTCATGGTGTTTAATGGACTATTTCTCCACGTGGGCATTAATGGAAGTGTATTTGCTGTTTTTCCAGAAAGAAGAATTTTTATATAAAGTTTTCTCTTTAGTCTGCTGCAAGGAAGGCACTTTTCTTTTGGTTTCCAGTAAGTGGTATCTAAGCCTCTTGGATTCCTGCTTTATATAAAGCCTTAATAATGCCTATTTTTTTCTTGTAGATATTTATTCACACTTGCTACCCTCAGTTTCAATACCTGTCAGCATCAGAGACAGTCTCAGCAGCATTTGCTCAGATTTCCCTGGGGCTCCCGGTGATCGGTCTCAGAGAGTATAGGAGAAGGGGCATTCTGGTTTGGGAGTTGGGAGCTGTGGCTCAGCCTTGGTTTTGCAACCGTGGCTGGAAAATATCAACTGTTATTTCTCTGCGGTCCCGTCTCGCTTCTCTGCTTTTGTCCTGATGACTGGGCCCTGCCGTCGGCTGTGTGGAACTCACAACTCTCTCAAGCAGGAGGGTTCAGGGAACTTGCTGTACCTTCTCCCCTCCCCCTCCTCCTATAGGGAGCTCTGGCAGCTGCAAGAGGTAACTTCTTTATTTCTCCCAGTCCACCGCCCGACACCCTGAGTTATGATCTGTGGTAACTCTTATGCGCAGATCCCACACTTATACGTGCTGGTGTGCAGTTTGGGTGTTCTTTGTTGCGTTTAAGTTGTTTGGTTTATTGTTTTTTCAAGGGGAGAGATCTGGAGATGTCTCTCACACAGCCATCTTTCTCCTATCAAACTGCATTTTGATTTTATAAATAAATTCAACAAGTTTTTTTGATAGAAATTTAATAAATAAATCAAAAGCAAACTTAACATAGAAAGGTAAATATGTTTTATAAATTTTAATACAATGTAAAGATGAACATGTAATTACATTGATTTTTAAATATTACAAATATGACAGATGCAAGAAGGACTGTAATAAATTAACTATAAATAAATAAGTAAAGAAACAAAGAAAGAAAGAAAGAAAGAAAGAAAGAAAGAAAGAAAGAAAGAAAGAAAGAAAGAAAGAAAGAATGAAAGAAAGAAAGAAAGAAAGAAAGAAAGAAAGAAAGAAAGAAAGAAAGAAAGAAAGAAAGAAAGAAAGAAAGAAAGAAAGAAAGAAAGAAAGAAAAAGCAATTAGGCATAAAACAGGCACCTCTTAGGGACTGATGCCCCAGGAGATGAATTTGTAACATAGTCTTGCTTAATACTCTGACAAAAGATTTGCTAAATTAACTTCATTAATTTCTGACTAAAGCAGAAAGACCCTTTGGAAATGACTGATGACATATGTACAAGTATGATATGGCACCACCACCAATGAGAATCAGTTCAAGGTGACCCCAGCTCAATTCCTGATTTTATAACCTTTCTAGCAACTTTGTTGATAAAGAGAAGGCTCTCCTGATTTCCACTCTGACAACCTCCCAGGCACAGTTACTGTATTGCTTCTCTTCGAGGTAGAGACAGATGCCCTGGATGTACCTCTTCATGGCCAATTTAGGGTCCTCCGTTCCCAGGGCAGATTCCGCCTCTTTCATCTGCGGCACTAAGCAGGTGCCCAGGTCTTCCAGAGTCCACTGAGGAGCCCGTGCAGTAGAGTTATGTTCCAGGCAGCAGAGTGCTCTGTGCAGAAGATGTTGGAGGTCTCCTGGAACATCTTGTGGAGGACAGAGATGGCCTGGGCCTTTTGGACCTGTCTGCCATCCATCATCTATGTCCTAGGGGAATCTAAAGTCCTTTATGTTTTTCCTACAATGGAAAGAGCTGATTCTCTGCATTTGGTGCATAAGCGTAATGTTCTCCTTGTTGACTTGGATGTGGTCCTGAGACAGGTTACAGCCCAGAGACCCACCGGGGCTATAGCTAATCACCAGCAGGGCTGTGAGTAGAGAGAGCAGGTGGGTTATGGGGAATCACAGAGTGCTGCTGGCCTGTCTGAGCTGCAAGTCTGGGGAGCCTTGGACTCTAGGTTCTGTGATGACATTCTTTCTAAGCACGGCCATTAAATAGGGAACACAATAATTTTCATTTTCTAAACATTTCTCTACACTTTTACTTCCTTTTTTATTTTCATTTATGTGTTCTCTGTGGGGTCAAAGAAGATGTCATCAATCTACACTATTAATTTTGCAATAGAAGTTTAATTTTCCCAGGAAACTTGGATGCGTCACTCCCAATAAATATTTATCAATCAATGTTTTTCTCCTAAAGTCAGAAGTGTGTGTAGGTAGGTAATTACATGAACACATGCACACACTCATGTACATTTCTAATACATAAAAAGTGGTCTTCTCTGTGTTCTAAACACAATTTGGCATCAAACCTTGGCAGCACTTTAACCTTTCTTACTTTACATAGGATGACAGGCTGCCTCAGCCCTATGAGTTTGTGTGTTCAGTACCAAACCATATATAGTGAATAAGCTCTTAGAACCATGCACTAGGATTCATTTACTCTTTTATTCACAGCAGAGGCTGAAGATCATGAGTGAATGGGGTTCTGGGATGTTTCTCTTTCTTCTAAAACACATTCTTGAAGGTCCATGTGGTTATGCTTCGCTGGGACCACAAGGTCAAAACTATGTCATTCGCTGCCTTTTCTTTCCACCGTGTGTAACTGGTCTGCGTTGCTACTCATCCATGACGATACTTCAGCAGGAATCCTGTATCTTTTCTGGTGCATGTAAGTGTGGAGATTATAATCCCAAGATTATGTTATTTTCCCAGCACTACCTGACTCAAGAGGGAAATACTACTTCTAGTAACACTTTTTCTCTGGAGTGACAAAGTGTCAACCCAAACTCTACTGGACTTACTCCCTGAGGGCAGGCAGACCACATTCTGAGGACTCTAGAATTCTCCTGCTGTGGAGGGTTTGTG
Source organism: Pteropus medius (assembly GCF_902729225.1). Taxonomy (NCBI): domain Eukaryota; kingdom Metazoa; phylum Chordata; class Mammalia; order Chiroptera; family Pteropodidae; genus Pteropus; species Pteropus medius. Next base: position 92,769 of record NW_024340692.1, on the reverse strand, counting down.
TCACTGTCAACAAAATAATAACCTTGCAGCATCTTTGCCCTTCCTCCTGGAGTGTTTGTGTAAAGGACCCTCATTGTCAATGGTGACCTCCTCCTCTCCTGACCCATGACTCCAGGTATCAAAGTGTCAAAATGCTGAAAGCAAAGTTAATCATGTCTATAGGCGGGGGAATTAGTTATCTAATTGAAATAATTTTACCTTTAATAGGCAGATAATTTTCATTTTGCCTATACAGCTTTTATTGTAAGACTCGTTACCTAAATTTTTGAACATTTGTTATGCTCAAACTTTCTGAGCTGAGCACAGGAGATTCAATGATGACATCTCTCTGTTGAAACTTAGAGGACAGAAACTAGTGAACTTCACTTGCTCTTTCAGTCTGGTATTTCTATTAAGCAGCTTTGTTTGTCCTCTGTATCATGCTCAAACTGCAGGATACTGAGGCTCAAGCTATTATGTCCAAAAGAAATAGCATTCATTTTTACTTATTTGTGCAATTTTGTTTTAAATTTAAATAAATGCAATAACAAGATCCTTAATAACTTATTTTTCCATAGTGGTTCACAGGGCATAGTCTGTCTTGCTCATCTGGCATTACTTTCTGTTTCATCCTGAGGTTAATGCAAACAAGGGGAAGTAACAGAATTGCAAAGGGGCTTCACCATTTTTTTCTCTAACTTTCAAGACTTCATATTTTTTTATTTCACATTTCAACTTTTCTAGAGAGCAAAACTGGACAGTTTTTGTGGACAAGAAATAAAACAAATGTAATTCTGAATGTCAGAAAAGTGAAAGAAGGAAAATAACTTCCTGCTGACAAAATGACAAAGTCTAAGTTAGCGAAATTTAGCAAAGCAAAGATGGGGAACCTGGTGCTGTGGCAGAGTGGAAGGATGAAAGCCAGCATGGAATTACACAAAATCGGGAAATGGTTGCCCCTGCCAGAGGCTCAAAGAAGACTACGTTCTGTTCAATGACCAGCTTTCTGCTTTGCAAGACCAGCCACTCCATTCCTCTTTCATTTTATCCACAAGAAATCAGATCTGAGAAGAAAAGGGAGGAGTTACATCAACCAATTCTCAAGACTGGCAACCTGAACCCAGGTGCCAGAACACTAACAACCGTCTCTGGCAGGATTGTGGATAATAACCTATGCCTGCAGTCTATCTAGTTAAGAAATCCACTCAGGCAATTTAAAGATTGCCTGGAGACAACTAGAATTAAAGAGAGGGTATTAAGAAAACAATCTGCTCTTAACCTGCAAAATACTGATGATGATATTTTTAAAAACACCAAAATTTATTGCATGCTAACCATGGACCAGATACTGTCCTAAGATCTTTGAAGCTATTAATGCAATCTTTTCAAGAACTCCATTTGGACTGTTGGGAAAGAAACACAAATTTGGAAGGATGGATTATTCCGAAGGTACTAAAATCCAAGGTCAAAACCTTCAGGAGATTTCAGAGAATGACTTGTCTGGAAGGGTTTGTTAAAAGAAGTGAAGGGTTGAAATAGACCTGGTATTTATGATCCATGGAGAGGCCATGGCATGAAATCAGAAGATCGGGGACGGTGTGGTGGTAAAGGGTTTTGAGTTCCACTTCAAATGCCAAAGGACTGTTGTCTGCTGTTTTATATGGCAGCAGGGGTGTGGTATAAGTCACTAATGACTGGCTTTAAGTGCTAAGGAAAGTAGACACCCTTCCTTTGAAATAGTTATGAGGGAGTAGATTTTTCTGCCAATGGAAACAGAAGTTTGCAGCTGGCACTGGAGAAACCCTAGTTCCTTCCAACACTCAGCAGGTGCTGTGGTATCAGAGTCACGGCTCCAGGGACACTGTTATTGGCCACGTCTCGGTGGGATAACTCTATGCTCAGAGAATCCACTTGGATCTCCTCCCCATCTGAATAGGAATGATCTGGAGAAACAGCTGACTCTGTGCTGCCCGTTGGAATCCTTCTACCTCCTGAGGGCCTGCCTGTTCCAGTCCACACAATAAACATCTCTGTACTCCTTCCAAGTCCTCAAGCTGCTGCTGACTTTCATCTCCTTCCTGTTTCTAAATGTGTGCTGTTGCCTTTGAGCAAACATGAGTCTGGGTTTATCCTCCTCATGGAATCAGACGTAGAACCGCCTCAACAGGGGCACAGATGAGCTCCGGATTTGTTCCCAAGGAAAGGGTGTAGAAGCATGGGAAGAGCTCCCAGTTTTCACTGTGTTTCTATGCAGGACTGGACATCACAGGGACCTTGATATCTATCGTAGAGGAATCAGCTGGCCGGAGGGTGGAGGCTTGACCACATCTGCACATGCTTTGGTTGGTGATGCTAGAAAACCTTGGTGACTTTTAGCAGGTTCTGCACTGTGATCCCTCAAAGCTCATCCAGTGGCACTGGGGACCACTTCTCACACCTCGGGGTATAAGATTGCCCTGTGCTGAGGGACCCATGAGAGGTCTCGGGCAGCTGAAGCTCACTCCCCCTTACCCCGCCAGCCATCCAGCCTGCAGCTCAGTCCTGCACTTTCGAATACTGAGTAACTCTGAGATATGAAAGAGGACATGGCTGTAGAGATTTTTAGAGAAAGGCAACAATGTGGAACCAAATCATAAACTTTTGCATCCAAAAGTATAAATGAAAAACAAAAACAAAACGGTAAAGTTACAGTAAAAAAATAAAAAAGAAAAGAAAAGACGAAAGAGATAAGAAGAAAAGAAAGAAGAGAAATGAAAAGAAAAAAAGAAAGAGCATCAGATAGTGGCAGCAGTCATCATATTTGTAAGGTGGTAGGCAATCACAAAGACAGAGCCAAGTGAATCCAAAGTCTTTGTATTCTTGCTCCTATATGATCCCCTACAAGTGGTGGAGAAACAAAGAAAGGCAAGTCACAAAAATCATTTAATATGCAAATTAGAGCCCTTTAACCCATCAGAAGTTATATAAAGATCGAGTCTATAACCCGAGGTAGAAATTTGAAAATGAGATCCCTGCAAACTGAGCAACTGGCACACACTTCCTGATGAACTTGTTCAGTTACAGTTCAGATGCCCTTAATACCTCTCGATTCTACTCAAACAGATACTTCGCAGGCCTGTCATTTGGCAACAATCATATCCTCTGAAATTTCTTTAAGCTATGCTTCTCTTACTACTGAGTCAAGGTTCAAGGGATGCTAGTGGAGTCATTACACAAAGTGACAAAGAATTTTCTCCTGATTATGAAGTCAAAGGACAGGATCTGGGTGTAGGAATGGAATTGAAATGTAGAAAAATCAGACTGGCAAGATACCAAGCACCACTCAGAGAGTTGGAGAACTCAGGTTAATATGCCGGCCATCCCAGAAGAGTTAGCGCTCTGAAGATCTGGGCCCCGAACTCAGGGGTAACTTTGCTTTTATAGGGCTTAGCAACCAAAGGTAATGCATTAGTTATCTAGACAGAACAAGCAAAGGGGATACATGTTTTATCTAGACAGAACAAGGAAAGGGTTTACATCTGTTTCCTGGACAGAACAAGCAAAGGGGATACATTCGTTATCTAGACAGAACAAGCAAAGGGGAGGGTGAGTCTTCAGTTGATCTCAAGGTCACTCCGCCTTTCGGCCTATGCAGCAAGCATGTCTACAGAAGCAGAACAAAGAGCTGATTACAAGGTTAGCCATTTGAGTGGAAAATTCCTCTTCAATGCCCCCTTTCCATGCCCTTTAAATTCTTATAAGGCTTCAACCTCTTGATTATAGATGTATTGAAGAGAGGTTTTGCCTGAACAAGCAAGAATCGAGAGGATCCCGACATAGGTTAAATAGGTCAGGGCTAAAGTGACTCTTTGACTCAGGGTCCAATCTGCGGGTGCTACTGAGGCCAACCCTGAAGCAAGCAGCAGGACAAGTATAACTAGGGGTTAGGGCTAAAGGATGATAACAATACATCTGGACAGTCTAGGTGGTTGATCCCCAAGCTTCTGCCATGTGTAGATCGGCCAGCTTCTGGGGGTGGCCAGAGCAGGGCCAAAGATCTCAGGTGCATCTCCGCTGCCTCTGGAACGTGACTTGGAGCAGCTGATAAGGAAGAGGCTCTGCAGACCAAGTCTTCTGTTTTTCCAGAGGTGACACTCTCTTTACCTGAGTGTTGTGGATCCACAGGATGACACTTGCAACCTTAAAGCAGTGGGAGTTGCTAATATAACAGTGTGAAGGCCAGTCCAGATTGTCTGGAGTGGCTCCTTCTTCCCATCTTTAATCCCTACCTCATCTCCTGGCCAATAGGGGTCAACCCAATTTCCTAAGGGGATAAGGGCTCTTTCTAGGGTTTCCTGGGTGATGTGGGGGAGGATCCTCCCTAGGGCCCGAAGGTGTCGGGACATTTCTAGGTCAGCTATTAGTCAAGGGTCTACTTTTAGCTTCCCTATCACTGGGGGAGGTCTCCCATAAAAGGTTTCAAAAGGGCAGTAGCCAGAAGGACTTGGGGTGCACCATGCTCGGAGTAGAGGCAAAGGCAGCAAGTCAATCCATGGTAACTGGATTTCCTGACAAAGCTTAGTTAGAGTGGTCTTGAGGGTCTGGTTCATTCACTCAACTTTCCCTGAACTTTGTGGCCTGTAGGCTGTGTGGAGCTTCCATTTGATTCCTAGAGCTTCAGACATGGTCTGGATTATCTCAGACACAAAGGCAGGTCTGTTGTCAGATCCTTTAGAGAGAGGCAGCCCGTATCTTGGGACAATTTCCCTCAGCAAGGTTCTAGCTACTTCTTGTGCCCTTTCAGAGAGTGTAGAGAAAGCTTCAGCCCATCCAGAATAGGTGCAAACTAACACAAGCAATATCGGTGGCCCCAGCAGAGCTTGACCTCAGTGAAGTACACTTCTATGTCTTCAAAAGGCATAATCCCAATTGTTTGCAACCCTGGATTGGATTTTGGCCTTTGGCCAGGTGGTTTAGTGCACAAGTTACACACCTAGCCCTAATCTGGGTGCATAGGGTTGGGAGCTTGGGTTTCTGGAAGCTACCACCAGCCATCCTTTCTCAAGGTTCCCCCTTCATTTAAAGCCCATTGTTCTTCCTTTGTATATTTTGGGGAACAGAGGCAATTCTCAGGCTGAGAAACTTGGAGACTGGCTCAAGACCCATTGTAGCTGTTGATTGGTTGGCAGCCTCCTTAGCTGCCTGGTCTGCCAGTCGGTTTCCCCTGCTGACAGAGTTGGTTCCTCTCTGGTGGCTATTGCAGTGAATGACTGCCACCTGAGAAGTCTTCCAGACTGCCTCTAACAGTTGAAGAATTTCTTCTTTGTTCTTAATTTCTTTTCCTCCTGCCATCAGTAGTCCCTTCTCTTTATAAATGGCTTCAACATGTAAAGTAGCAAAGGCATACCTTGAGTCGGTATAGATATTGGCCCATTTCCCTTTTGCAGTGCCTGGATGAGTGCCCGCTCTGCCGACCAGCCCTGTAGCAGAGCCTCAGCTCTGATTACCTCATCTGTATTGCATAGCTGGCTTTGCGCTGTCCTTCATGGATAAAGCTGCTCCCATCAGTGAACAATACCAGTTCTGGGTTCTGAAGAGGAATGTCAGTCAGGTCCAGCTTGCTCGAGTAGGCTTCATCCATGACCTCTTCACAATCGAGGTCCTTCTTCAGTGGGCAGAAAAGTAGCAGAGTTCAATGTCCGCACAGTCTCAAGGCAGACACGTGGATTTTCTCAAAGCAGTCCCTGATAATGAATTATCCTGGCGTTGGTCAGCCACTTATGTCCTTGATTATTCATTAACGCAGTAACAGCATGGGGAAACCTTTATATTTACATTCTGTCCCAGCATGAGCTTGTCCAATTCTCTGACCAAGACTACCGTGGCAGCTAAGGCAAGGAGGCATGGTGGCCATCCCGCGGCCACTGGATCGAGCCGTTTGGACAGATATATAATCAGGCACTGCCATGGCCCGACTATTTGTGTGAGGACCCCCAGTGCAGTATGATTCTTCTCATGTATGAAGAGGTTAAAGTCCCATGTCATATCCGGTAGTCCTAATGCTGGTGCTCTGGTCAAAAGTCTATTTCTCTGAAGGCCTTTTCTTGTTTGGAGCTCCATTCCACAGACCCAGCTGTGGCCTTGTAGAGTGGCTTGACAATTTCAGAGAAATCTGGTATCCAGATCTGGCAGCATCTAGCAGCCCCTAGGAATTCATGGACCCCTTTCTTAGTGTTTGGCCAAGGTATTGAACAGATGGCCAGTTTCCTTTCATGTCCAAGTGCCCAATGTCTTTCTGAGATGATGAACCCAAGGTATCTTACCTCCTGTTTGCAGATTTGAGACTTCATCCATGATACCTTGTATCCCATGGAAGAGAGTAGGGCCAACAAGACTCTAATACCTTTCCAGCAGTCTTCTTGGGTGGGACTAGCCAGCAACAGGTTATCTATGTACTGGAGTAGAGTGTAGTTCAGTCTCTCTGAGGAAGGCAGCAAGATCTGTGGCCAGCGCTTCGCCAAACAGGGTGGGTGAGTTCCTGAAGCCCTGTAGCAGTCGAGTCCAAGTAAGTTGTGTCTTTCTCCTGGTGTGTGGGTCTTTCCACTCAAAGGCAAACAAAAGCTGGCTAGCCGGTGATAACCAGAGGCAGAAGGCATCTTTGAGATTGAGGCAGGTGAACCAGCTTGCTTGGGCAGGTAAGAGACTCAGGAAGGTGTATAGGTAAGAGACTCAGGAGAGTGTGTGGGTTCGAGACCACTGAGTGGATGGTGACCACTGCATTGTTAATGGCGCAGAGTTCCTGGATGGGGCCATAGTCATTCCCTCCTGGCTTCTTGACCGATAAGAATGGAGTATTCCAAGATGACTGACACTAAACTAGAATTCTGGTGTCACAGAAACACTGGATGTGGTCCCAATTCCCAATGCATGCTTCCTGTGGCACTGGATATTGCCTTTGTGTGACAGGAGTGGCTCCTGGCCTCAGGTCCACCACGACGAGTGCGTGATTTTTGGCTAGACCTGGGAGCCCCTTTTCTGCCCAGACAGCAGGGAACTCTTCTGGCAGACTGGTTGGATTTATTTGTTATCTTTCTGGAGAATAGAGGCGCCATTCATCTTCTCTGGGCACAGTCACAGCCATCTTTAGAGCAGTTTGGTTTCCCAGGGTAAGACTGGTAGGTTTCCTGGGGGCAAAGGTGATCTGTGCTCCAAGCTTCATTAATAAGTCTCTAACCAAAAGGGGGATGGGGCACTCTGGTAGGTACAGGAACTCATGAGTCACTAGGTGGCCCCCTAACCAACATGAGTGGGCTTTGCAGAACGAGTGGGCAGCTTGGTCCCCATGGCCCAACAATAGTTGTTGTTCAATCTGTGAGAGGAGTCACAGGTGTGGTTACCACAAAGTGTTCAGCCCCAATGTCTACCATAAAGGTCATTGATTGGCTCCCTACTTCTGTTGTGACTGTAGGCTCCCGGAGGTCCAGGATCAGAGAGCCTGGTGGCCCCTAGTCTGACTCTTCCCCGGCCAGACCAGTAAGGTCTTGGATGACTGGCTCAGGTTGGTATTTTCCTTTACGAGGTTGATTGAACTTCTTTGACCCTTCAGATGTCCTCCCACAGTGGGGGCACTCGTTTTTCCAGTGGCCGGTCTCTTTGCAGAAGGCACATTGTGGCGTAATGGTGGTCTTCTTTTGGTGTCTCCCTTTCATGGGGTAGCAGTCTGTTGTACCAGGCCTGGGTTTCCTAACGTGGCTGCCAGCAGGGACACCGTTTATTTCATCTGCTTATCAGCTATCTTTTGGGCCTCCCAGTCATGGTTCACAAACACCTTGTTAGTGACCTCCAGCAGCTAGGTGGAGCCCTCTAATTTCTGAAGCTTGTGGCGGATGTCAGTGTAAGATTGACTCACAAATGCTGTGTTGACCATGTGTTGGTTTTCTCATGCTTCGGAGTCTAAAGGGGTATATATCCAGAACACCTCGCATAGTCTCTCATAGAACTCTGGGTAACTCATCTGGCTTCTGGAGTACCTCTGCTGTTTTGGTCATGTTTGTCGGCTTTCTGGCCCCAGCTTTCATCCCCTGTAGTATGGCCTGCTGGTACCTGTCGAGACTTCCGTTCAGGACATTGAAGTCCCAATTGGACCCGGTGTCAGGTGCAGCCCCCAAGGCCTATGCTGCAGGGTCCAGTGCACTGTCTGGTGCTTGTCCTTGGAGCCACCCCCATGCTTCTGACAGAATTTGGCATCGTTCTTCAGGGTTGAAGAGAGTTAGGAGGAGTTGGTGACAGTCATCTCAGGTAGGCTGATGGGTTTGGAAGATGGACTCGAGCAGGTCAATCATTGCCTGGGGTTTATCCAAAAAGGACGGGGTGTACTGTTTAGTTGAGGAGGTCGGTTGTGCAGAAAGGCTGATAGTAAAGGACAGGGCGGCCTGGCTGGAGTGTGCTGTCTTTGCTAATCTCAAAAGGGCCTCGCGTTTCTCGAAGGAGCATCTGAAGGGCCGCAGACTGCTAGGCTGGTTGCGTGGCTGAGCAAAGATGCCATGGACTCGGGCTTGGCGGCCACTCAGGCTGTTGGGGTGGCGAAGGCACTGATAGTGGAGGGCTGTCCGGTAATTGGGGGGTAGAGTGGCTATTCAGGGACTGGCAGAGCTGTTGAGATGTAGAGCGGTGGGAAGATAGGTTTTTCCTCAGAGTCCCCTTGGTGGATGACTCTTGCTGGCTCTTCCTTGTCCTTCCCCGAGTCAGTTGGGCCACAAGTACTTTACTTTGTCCTTGCCTATTTGTGCATATCCAGGCCTGGAAACTGGTCTGGATGCCCAGGGGTCCCTGTCACTACCTGGTACACAGCTCTAACAGTGGGGAGGTCAAAGGTCCTTTATGAAGGCCATCCTACCTTGAAGGTGGGCCATTCAAACTCACAAAGAGTACAAAGTTTTCCTGGGGTCAGTTTAACCCCATGATCCCTGGGAAATATTTCTTAAAAGTTTTCAACATACAATTTAAGACAGTTGGCTTAGAGGAATCTCCATCCATATTGCCTTAGGGAACTTCCTAACGGAAGGGGAAAATAGACCTTACAATTTCAAGAAAATAATTCGACAGAGGGCCTCTCTGTCAAAAGGGCCATTTAGAGATAGACACAAATTCACACCTGACCAAGTCAAACTGGCTAGGCCACTCAATTCTTAAGCCAATTCAGTAATTAATTGTCCCCCCACCCCCACCCATGTATCTCACCCTGTGTCGGTGGTGCAAAGACAAACAAGGCTAGATGCCTCCTCCAAAGAGAAGACCACTCAGGTGCTCGTCTGGCCACGTCCCAAAGGAGCTTAGGTAGCGCTTGGCCTTAGGGGACTCAGCTTTGACTTACGATCGAACACTAGTCCAATGCCACCTCGAATGTATGCTGTACATCACAGAGTCGCAGACGAGCCCACTCAGACACCATAGCCTTTAGGAGACCTTATGGGTGCCTACCCATGGAGCCACAAACTCACACCTGACCAAGTCAAACTGGCTAGGCCGCTCATTCACTCACACATTCACACACCAGAAGTTAAAACATTGCCTTTCCCCTTTTGGAAGGCCCTGACCTTTGTCTTCCTCCACTGGGAATATCCTGATGTCTTTCCTGTTGGGAAGACCCTGACCTGTGTCTTCTAACTGAAGACTTTAGGAGGTGATCAAGCTCCTCTTCCATCTGAAGACAGAATTTGACTGGGGTGCTGAGACATGGAGCCTTACCTTATCCAGTGGCCGTTCCTGGTGAGTTAGTCCATTCTTCCTTTGATACCAGTCGGGGCTTGGCCTTCTAGAGAGTCGGAGCGCCAGTCCGAAAGAGAACTCAGAATACCATCAGGTGGCGTGAATCCTCATTTGTCTTGGAGCCCCTCTATCCCGGCCCAGCCGAGGCACCAGTCTGGCGGATCAAAAGGCTGGCATGGTTGGAATCTTGCTGGGACCTCCAGAAATGTTACAGAAAAATCAGACCAGCGAGAAACCAAGCACAACTCAGCACAACCTGAGTTGGAGAACTCAGGTTAACTATACCGGCAATCCCAGAAGAGCTAGCACTCTGAAGATCTGGGCCCCAAGCTCAGGGGTAACCTTACTTTTATAGGGCTTAACAAGCAAAGGCAATACATCTGTTATCTAGACAGAACAAGCAAAGGGGAGGGTGAGTCTTCAGTTGATCTCCAGGACACCCTGCCCTTCAGCCTATGTGGCAAGCATGTCTACAGAAGCAGAACAAAGAGCTGATTACAAGGTTAGCTATTTGAGTGGAAAATTCCTCTTCAGAAAAACTGCCAACTTACTATTAAGAACAATTTTGTACACCTTCAAATAGGACATATTTCCTGATTTATCTTGCTTCTCCTCATTTACCCAGAAAGGCAGGCTTTAAAGCTCCAAGTGGCCTACAAGGACAATAAAGGGACACATGATTCAGGAGGCTCTGGCCAGCTGAGCAGCCTGGAGGCAAGAAACACACACATTCTGACCCTTTCTCCCTACGTGGCTGCTGTTTTCCCATAGAGGGCATGCGCTGCCTGAAACAGGGGGCATTTTCCCTCCCCAAGATCCAAACACTAAGGAAGTGAGCTTTGACAACTATCTTCAGAAATCAGTTCTTTCCAGGACAGAGTCTCTTTGCAGCTCTGAAGAAGTGGGTGAAAGGGCTCAGCCTTTTTGCCCAGGACAGGAAGAAGCCTGCTCTCAGCAGATTTGGTCGATGTCTTTGTTCACCTTGGCCAATAGGTGGAGCGCTTCCTCTGTAAATGTTCCAATAGTCCCCACAGTAAAAGATCCCACTTTCAGTTCCTTTAGCTACAGCTACTGTTACGTCATTGTAACAAGGAAATGTCTCATTTCCAAAAATACTCATCAGAAGAGGAAAAATTGTCTCTAAAGCCGGAGTTTCTGACAACCTGGAACTTTCATTTAACTTTTGCTTTTAATTGGTGGCTTTGTGCTCTTAAAGGGAAACTGGCGGCCAAAAACCACAGAAGAGCAGGATAGGGCTGTGTGAATGGGCAGTGCAGGTGAAGGCATGATTGAGGAGAGCAGCCTGGGAATTTCGACCTTGGAAAGGAAAGAAACGATGTCATATGGGACTAGCAGACTATGATTTAGAAAAGCAAGGAAAGAAGGCCGAAGTGTGCCAAGAAATATTAAGACGTGCGATATATGTTTCACTTCAGTCTAGAAGACCAGCTGCTCCTCCAGATATTTAAGCAAGCCGCCATTTCCTAACTGGATATACAAATGAGACTTATCTTCCTTGTGAATAGTGACAATAGTCAGTCTGCACAACACTTCCCAGGCTTTCATTTTGTAGCTGTCCTGTTTTTGCAGGTCCTTACTGAGAGATGGAAGAGTTTGCTGTTCTCATATATATATATCATTATAAAAAAAAAAACTAAGAAAAGTTGCCAGATTTAAGCCCTACTTCTGTGGAACTCCTATAAGTGTTTTAATATGTTTTAGTTTGTTGAACACTAACACTAACCCTAGAAGTATTTCCACCTTGTTTTAACTTTGAGAATGCTGTGGCTCAGAGAGAAAGTTAAGTGAATTTCTCGAGATCACATAATTGCTGGAAAATCGATATCCAAACAATAATCTTATATTGTGTATTAGAGATAATTGGAAAGTTTCATATCTTAGAATATCATTAAATTTTAAAATAGACTTTGTTCTTCAAATTAAATTCCCTTGTCTTCTTTTTATTGGTGCATGCTATTATTTTGCTTTGTTTTGCTGATTTTCACCTATTGTTTATCTTAGATGTTGTGGACGAGAAATTCCTTGATCCACTTTGACCATTCAACCTGGTGAAGGAATTGTCCCAGACTATTCTGTTCTGGCCATTTGGTTATTAGTCCATCCCCAAGAGCCTGTGGTTTTCGTGAAAGGGATGCTCTCCACATTCTGGATGAAGTACGCTTAATCAGAAGAAATGCAAACGGTGTTGGAGAATAGAGGAATTCTTGGCACATCTGTCTCATCTAAAAAAAGGATGTGAAATTATAGTAGCAATACTAAAAGAGTGTGATAAAGGGAGAAATTGAGTAAACTATTAAAGCACGTGTTGTACTATCTGAAATTGTATTATCTGTACTAATTAATTTAAGTTAAAGGATATATCTGTTACAAATATGATGAAAAGAAGTTTTCAACAAATAGTTAAAGGATGATTAGAAATCTAGAAGAAATCAATATAAAAAATCTGTTCAAATGTAGGCAGGGCCCTGACGAAGCCCAAGCTGGAGAGGAGTAAATCCAAATGTATGTGGTACTTAAGGGAAGGATGCGATACCTCTCCACATTTGGAGGCCTCCCTGTGCCGTCAGCAATTCACACACTTCCTACTGAAATACCTCAATGAAAAGATTGTGCTAATTATAGAAATTCCTCTCAAATTATACCAAAGTGGATAAATAAATAAAATGTCACTAGCGCTCAGATAACAATGACACTATTTATTCACCTTCCTTAGTTTATATCAGACTTCTCTCTTTTGTTACCTATGCAGAGGTTTTACTATAGAGTAAAAGAGATGTCAAAATCGTTATTCCACTTGACGATGAGAATACACTACTAGTTAATAATAATTGAAGTTAGATATTAGGAAAGAATCTGTGAAACTAAAATGGCATTATTGAGAGTCATTGAATTAATGTTGATGAGATTTTCCTGATTACCATTGAGTTCCATTCCCAGATTGGCAGCTCTACCTGCCCCCAGAGTCCCATAGCACGTGGAAGGTGTAATTCATAGGGAGGCTGCGGTCTGCCTCCACAGAGTAGGATGTAGAGAGGAAACACATCTTTCTCTGTCCCTTTCATTGCCAGAACCTGTAGAGTCCATGCCCTGCCTGAAGGTGGACACTTGGAGACTCTTTGTCTTTGTAATAGACAAGGGGTTAGGAAACAGGCTGTTGACAACATTTGAATCTACTGTTGCCAAGAAGTAGCCTTGTTTGTAGCATGAAGGGACATCCCCAGGCTTGACAAGATTTCTGCCTACAGCAGCAGCTAGCCCTCCAGTCTTGGTCACGGCCCTTGTCCCACGTGGCCACCAGGGGGCTGTGTTCCCTGAGAGAAGTTGCCTTGACCCACTCACAAGCTGGATGCTGCTTTCAGTTTCCTTTTAGCTACAGCTAGTATTACATCATGCTCCAGGGACTTTAAGGAGAGTCCCTACTGCAGATATTTCTGCAAAACCTAGAAATTATATTTAACTTTGGCTTTCTACTTGTGATTTTCTGCTTTTTAGAAAATCTTCTAAGCTGAAACCACAAGAGAACAGGAAGCAGTTAGTTGTGTGAATGGGCAGAGAGGTAAAGAGAGAGAGTGCATGACCCTGTGGGGCTTTCTGCCTTGGAGAGGAAGGAAACTACTGTGATATGGAAATATATCCTGGCTTGCTGGGAGGGAAGGAAAGAAGGAGTGTGCCAGGGGCTAGAATCTCTTTAAATATCATGTTCTTCTACCCTTTAGCTAGATGTTTATTTCACTCTCTCAGATATTAATACAAGCCACCATTTCTTCATTGAAAAAATAAGACACTTCTTTGAATGAGGAACAATTTATGAGTCTTTCCTTGAATTCCTGACAGAATTCTGATTTTTAAGGCTGTGTCCTTTGGAAGTTAGTTACTGAAAAGTACAACATAGGGCCTAAAAATTTTGTAGAAAGAGGCAAATCACATTCTCATAGTTAGCTGTCTGAAGAAAAACAGGAAAATACCTACCATATTTTAAGTCCTTTCTCTATGGAAGATGTGATGCTAAGTGTCTTAAAATGCCTGTATTTATTTAATAGTCCTAAAATCTATATAAATATTCCGAACCCATTTTATGATGGGAAAACTGAGGCTTAGAAAGATAAAGTGGGTTGCTCAACATTGTGCTTTATGTCCAAGCAGAATGGAATTGCAATGAAAACGCCTTTCTTGTGAGTTAAGGGTGACGTGTAACTTTTCCATTCTGGATTTCTGCTATAATTGTAAAATCTATTTATAGTCCCGAATTCTGTACAAGTGTCTCTTGCTCTACGGATTTCCATTGTTCATTTTATATTTTCAGTTGATTTGGGCCATTTTTTTTTTTAATCTTAAGTGTTGAGAAAGACATTCATGAGCTTCCCACCTTTTTTGTAGGAAGTCTGTTTGTCTTAATGTCCAAGATAATTTGCTTATCTTAGAATTCACATGCATTATCATATTCATGAAATTAAGAAAAATTGCTAAAGAGTCATATTAAAAACAGCATATCATACGTAGCTTTTCAGAAAATCAGATGTGTTATAAAGTTACTGTAGTTAACCAATGTCACATGATGTAAGTTAAATAACTTCACTAATAAAGCCAATAATTGTAGGAATCATTGTATTCACAGTAGTAATTAGATATTTTGATGAAGGATTAAAATAGTTATCTATTCCTGCCTAACAAATTAACAAAACCGATCAGCTCACTTATATACAAAGTAGTATTACTAAGACATGATAAATTATCATTGTAGGAATTTAATAAATCATGATTTAAAGTAAATACAATATTAAACACATTAATATGATTTTCTAGTACATCCATTACATGAAATTATCCAGAAACTAATATACAACCTAAAAGGGAAAACAGATCACAGAAAGACACACCCACATTTTTTCCATTTCCCACTCTTGCCTTTCCACATCAGATTCACTATCTTCTCTTTTTTTCTTTATACTTTCATTGACTTCGAAAATGGTTTCTCCACCAAACCATTAAGGTCATCAATGCCTTCCTTTTCCTGATGTGTTGGGCAGTTTCAAGTTTCATTTTCCATGAATCCATTGATGTTCTTGTAAGCACATTTATTTTCTTAAATGTACTCTTACCACCTTTCCATCTTGTCCTTCAAATGTGCAGTTGACTTACTTCTGTTCCTATGTAGCTCTTCCCTCCTCTTCTATTAAAGATTGATGGGCCTCAGAATCAAGTTTAAGTCTTCATCTCACTCTACACTGTCCACACACCTACACACATGACCACATGCATTTCTGGCTTTCTCTCACCACATATGGACCTCCAGCCATGGCATTCCTTGTAAATTGAAATATACTTGTCCATCTGTCAATGGACATTTGCACTTATTTCATCTACCAGTCAACTCTAGAGGATATCTACTGCTTTCATTTTTATTTCCTGGCATTTGTCACTCTAGCTGCTGGTGAGAGAATGCATTCGTTTTTCCTTTTTCTTATTATAGCATTGAACAAAACTGATATTATTTTGATTATTGTTCTTAGGCTTCTTTCCCCCACAAAAATCAAAGGTACAAGAGAGCAGGAAATATATTTGTTTTGTTCACCTCTCTATCCTGAGGGCATCACACAGGCTGGCTTAGAGAAGGTCAATCATTACTTATCATTTGAATATAATATAATGAGAAACGAATTGTGCCATCCATTTTTCAAATCCAGCGGCACAAGCAATCTTGGTGCTTCTTTTTAGAACAAACAAATGCAAGAAATCCACAGTGGTAAATTTTTAATAAACACAAAAGTAAAAAAATGACTAAATAAAAAGAACATATTATATCATCACAATATAAAGACATACATGCATATTATATGAAAAAAATAATTTAAATACAATAAATGATAAATATATACATAAATGAATAAATAACTATTTAAATAGATAGAAAAATAGATACATCATCAGGGACATCTGTAGAGTTGAACATGACGTTGATTAATGTTCCTGAAAACTTTTGACAAATTGATTCCCTTCATGTCATGATTACAGCAGAAACAAAACAAGAAGGTCTCTGACATGTCAAAGCAAGAGGAAGTGTGACATTTAGTCAGTGAGCACCATGTCCATGTTGAACCGGTGTTAATCCTTACTCCTTGATCTTTCCTTCAAGTGTGTTGATAAAGAGTAGGACCTCATGATCTCTGCTCTGACAATCTCCCAGGCACAAGGGCTGTGTTTCTTCTCCTGCAGATAGAGGGTGATTCTCTGGAAGTATTTCCTCACAGCCAGCGTGGAGTCCTCATCCAGCAGGGGAGTCTCCTCTGTCCCCACCTCCTGCGTCTGACAGGCTTCCAGGTGGTTCAGCTGCTGATAGAGTCCAGTGCAGAATCTGCCTAACAGGGTCTCATCCCAAGCTGTGGACGAAGCCTCTGTGCAGAACAGGAGGAAGGTCTGCCAGGTCACCTCATGGATGACAGTGATGGCTTGAGCCTCCTGGAACTGGTTGCCACCAAATGCCCCCTGGAGGAATCCAAAATCTTCTCTATCCTTGAGGCAGGAGAAAGGGGAGATTCTCCTCATTTGTCCCAGGAGCATCAACGCCCTCCTGTTGACCAGGCTGTGGGTCTGAGGCAGGTCACAGCCCAGAGAGCAGATGGAGTGGCAGCTGAGCACCCCCACGGCCACCAGGAAGGAAAAAGGCAGAGCCATTGGGGATCTTGCAGATGAGGCCGGCCTGGCTGTGCTGGATGAGACTGCCAACCTTGGCCTCTAGTCTCTGAAGACCTTCATGTGTCATATATAGGGAACATGTGAATTTTCGATTGGGAAAATTCAGTATTTATGTACTGTATTTTATCTATACTTTATATAAAGGGAAACTTTCTACTTCTGCTTTTGTTTTCCTTTATGCACTTTCTAAATGGGTTTAGAGCACTGCTTCTCAACCATTTTTTTTTCATAGTTGGTCCTTACCCATGGAGTTTTTCAGATGTTTTCCTAATTGACCATTAGGAACCTTAACACAGATATATGGTATAAGTATTTATGTACTGTATTTTATCTATACTTTATATATAACAAACAAATTGTAAAGTTTACTCTTTTTATTTAGTGCAGAATTAAACATAACAAAATTTTTATTCTACAAGGTAAATTTAAAACAGTTGGCATTTAATGTAATATAATTTAAATGTCCATTTAATTAACATTTGAATTAATTTTAAATAATTTACTTTACCCTTATAACTAAGTTTGCAGAATGACTTTTAATGTAATGTATTTACTATAATAATAGTAAGGTATCCCATTGCATGTGCAAATAAAAATATATATAATCTTATAAAATAATACCCATGTATAGATATATTTTAAAATCATTCAAAATTGCTCAACATTATTAAAAAATTAAATTATTTTCTTAACATTTACTTTAGGTAAGTACTTAACTTTCAATATTGCTTCATATCAGAAAGTAATTTTTAACTTCACTGACTGTTAGATATTTATCTGCATATGTCAACAGTTTTTTCTGTTTAGACTTTGACATAATTATTGATGTGTTGACTGGCTTTAGGAGAGCTAAATAATAAAATATCAACTGCGTTGAATTCTCAAAGTGCACGTCACAGAGAGGCTCAAACATAAGCAACGTCCACAAGGCAACCAATGGCAACTCATAAGTAAGCAAAGGCCACCTCTCACAAGAGAACTTTGAGATAGAGCACATGATGGAAGGAAAGATTCCAGTGAGCCATCAAGGCACCACAGGTTTGCACCATTGATCTTGCATACATTTTCTCGATCTCCCTTGAACTCAATGTTAGTGCTTCTCATATGATACACGAGAAAACACAAACCAAAAAATAAATATTAAGGAAGAAGACTGGATAAGGTTGAGCTTTGGAGCACCACAAAGCATCGTAATATCTAAGATTTGTTCACACTCATAAAAAGTAATTTTTGTACCCTTGGGAGCAACATTATGCCCAACATGAATTCAAGATCCTGACAATGCCATTTAGTTGAGAGATACAGGAAGGCCTGAGATACATTTGTCACCTTCCTGCCATTTGAGGATATAGGAGAAGTCAGTAGTATGCAACCAATAAGCGGGCTCTCACCAGAACCCAACCTTGCTGACACCCTGCTTTGAATTCCAGCCTCTAGAATGTGAGCAGGAAATGTCTGCTCCTTACAAGCTATTCAGTCTATGCTATGTTGTTAATGGAGTTTGAATGGTCTATGACATGACCTGACCTGTTTTCTTTTGCAGTACATCCAGGAGTCTGAAAAATACCTAAAGAGAGGAAAATCCTTTTACCCAACTGTGTGTCCTAGGTATGTAATCCAGTCCCTATCATTTCAGGAGCTCATTAAACATTTATGATGAGTATAATGAAAGTAATAGTAGAGGAAAGAACAACATCAACGTCTACTAGATAGTTATGAATCGAGAGAACAGTAGATCTAATGATACCTTGTAAACTATTCCTAATCCTACAAAGGAAGTTATGATTGTATATTGTGTAGAGTAGTACTTAAAAACATTGTTTGGTTGCAGATATATTTTCTTCAAATTTCTATTTTCAATATTTGGGATATCAGGATGAGAATCATAGTCCTGGTCATAAGTGGAAGACTCACCCTCCACTTTGAAATCAGTGATCCTCAAGTGCCTGCAAGGAGCAACCTGACCATACTTCCTTGTCTTCGTCAGTGTGTAGTGAGACCTAGTCTCAACACTGCTGGAGCCACTTTTCAACTTTTTAGCTTGTGCCTTTGGGAATCCACCTGAATGTTTCCTTCAAAAGATCAATGATGTTGTGAACTCTAACTAGTTACACCCATGTCATCTCCTGCAAAGTTTAATTTCTGGGAAAAGACTTTTAGTTCTTGTTTTTGGGGTTGTTTCTTTTCTTTTTTTTTTCTTTTATCACCTAAAAGAGCATTGGTACAAATAGCATAAAAATAAAGAGTGGTCTTATTCACTGAACTTGTCTCCTCTTCCATTAATCACCAGATTAGAGTCTATTGCTTGACTTCTTTGCATTTTGGCATCTCTTGAAATAAATTCAGTTAAATCAATGTGAACATAACTGTTAATGCTCTGTACGGTCTTTGCTTTTTAAAGTATTTCATTTGATCTACCATAATGGTTTCCTTTACAACTGAGTGGTATAGACAGGTACCACAGACAAATTTGGCATCACATGTTGAAAATGGCAGTGTAATAAAGTAGAAGGGACCCATTGCTTTGATCCCTATTAGCAGAACAGCCAACCAGAAGAGTCATCTGATCAGGAATGCTTGCATTGTGTTCTTACACAAAGGAAAAATAAATGTCTATAATGATCAAAGTATAGATAATTTTCTGGATAGTTTTCTGTTATTCAGTTAAAATAGCTAGCATTAACTTAACTGACAAATGTCTTTAACTAAATACTGTCTTGAAGATCTTTCCATAAAGCAACAAGATTTTACACTTTGAAAATGCCACATACTCCTCTACAATTTCTCGTGTCTCTATGCCAATCTTAAATAATTTTTATTTACTTTTACATTACCGAAACATCTTTCACAGAACTCTATATTTACTATATTGTTAAAAAGAAAAGTTAGTGCTGTGTACAAGCAGTTGAGGATATTTAATAGGTTAGATTTTTTTAACTTTCCTGTGACAGAAAGAGAAGTGTACAAATTAACCCTTGGTGTTCAGCATTTTATATAGACTAAATGGAATTTGCCATTTTTTTTGCACAGCACCCCCTTCCTTTGTAAGACTTTCAGGAACTTGCAAAAGCAAGATGATTTCATGTCTTTAAAATGTTAATCTTTTGTTCATCATAGATGTTTTGGCACTAATTTTCTATTTTAGTATTGCATTAAAATACTACCTTGATTACTTATATTTGGTGCCTTCTCAAATTCTGTGCTTGAGAGAAGGACTCATTTACTTTATCCCACTGTTAACCCAGGAAACAGAATTAGAGTGTTGTAATCTTCTGTGGTTAAAAATCTAAGAATATCTTATTTCCCATCATCCAACCCTCCCCTTTTAATTTTTTTTTACTGTTTTCCTGGACTTGACAACTTTTTAATTTAATCTATTCCTTAACATAATATCACCAGAGGGAATCTGAATATGAATATGAGGAAAAGGATTATCAACTCATTCATACAATTCACAAAAGAACCATATTTTCGGTCAGACAACTTTTCTCCACAATGATTCTCTACAAAGAGCTTTAAGTGGGCTGGAAGGTTCCTATCCAAATGTGTCAGGCACTGATCTATGATTGGAAACGGAGGCTCTGTTTCATCACAGTCCTACAGACAATCCCTTCTCCTAGAGTTTTCGTTTGGGGAGACCTCAACATGAACATCCCTGAGACTGTTAAAGGAGCTGCACTCAAAGCTCCTCTTGCCTTGGTTTGGCTGAACATGGACTATTCTGATTATTGTGTTACATTAATACCAAAGGCAGCTGTCATTCACTATGTTCAGATTCTCAGCCTGTCATTTGCAAATTTTATTCTATTTGATCTTTACAGTTTCCCGTGTGACCACTACTGAAATTGTCTCCATGTTTTAGAAGAGGAAATGAAAATCTGATGTCATTTAAACTCAGGAGCCATAATAAAGAACTTATACAACTCAACAACAACAAAAATAAACAATCCAATTAAAAAATGGGCAGAAGATCTGAACAAATACTTCTCCAAAGACGAAAAACAGATGGCTAATAGACATATGAAAAGATGCTCAAGGTCGCTAATCATCAGAGAGATGAAAATTAAAACTACAATAAGATATCACTTCACAGCTGTCAGAATGGCTATCATCAATAAATCAAAAAACAACAAGTGTTGGCGAGAATGTGGAGAAAAAGGAACCCTCATACACTGTTGGTGGGGTTGCAAATTGGAACAGCTGCTATACTGTTATGGAGGTTCCTCGAAAAATTAAAAATGGATATACCTTTTGACCCAACTATTGCACTGCTGGGTACTTATCCAAAGAAAACCAAAACAATAATTTGTAAAGATCTATGTACTCCAATATTCATGGCAGCATGATTTACTATAGCCAAGATATGGAAGCAACCCAAATGCCCATCAACAGACAATTGGATAAAGAAATTATGGTTGATATATACAATGGAATATTACTCAGCCATTAAAAAATGAAATCCTACCATTCGCAATGATATGGATGGACCTAAAGGTTATTATGATGAGTGAAATAAGTCAGAGAGAGAAAGACAAATACCATATGATTTCACTTGTGAGCGGAATCTAAGGAACAAAAAGAACAAACTAATCAAAAACAGACTCACAAATATAGTGGATAATTTTGGGACAGGTAGAGGGGAGGCGGATTAGGGGGCTGGGAGAATGGGGTGAAGGGTTAAAGAAGTATGAATTAGTAGTTGATAGCTGGTCACAGGGAGGAGAAACACAGCAGAGGGAATGTAGTTAGCATTAATATGATGGATAGGTGGAGGGTCAGGGGAGGGAGGGAGCAACTGGGGGGCATCGTTTTATAGATGTCTAACCAATGTACTGTATACTTGAAACTAATATAAATAAATAAATTTTTTTTAAAATTCAAGAGCCAGATTTTTGTCAGAAAGTGAAGCTTTCTATTGCCTTCCAGTCCTCCTTTTTCATTATTTCTAAGTATTTGCTCCTAGCAGCCCTGAGCATGCTGGTGCTTCATTAATCCTCATTATATCTTTAATATCTGTCTCCCCTGTTCCCTGGAGGGCAGTCATCATTCCTCTCTTACTTTTTCTAAATCCACACTGGAAAGCAATATGTCACATATGTGCAGTCAACACATTTTGGGAAACAGAAGGAAGAGAACTGTATGAGTTAACCCTTTAGTGTTCAGTTTTATGCAGCTCTTATCTGCAGACTGTATCAGAAAACATGAGCTATAGATCCTGTAAAGAAGTGTGGAAGAATTGATATCTAGTGCATTAGCCTCTTAAAAGGAAAATGCACAGAGGTGAGACCACTTCGATTTCAGTGCAATTTAAGAAGTGTTGCAATAGAGTCCAGGATCAAAACTCTAAGAACTCTTATTAGAATTAAAAACAGAGATAGATTGAGACGTGGGTGTTTATTTCAACGTTGGTCTCATTTTGGTGAATACATCCTATTGGATTGAGACCTTTGTCATTTTCCATTCATGAGTCTGATTTCCATTGTAATAAAACAAAAGAAGTATTGATATTATGACATTATCTGAGGCCCACAAATACAAGAGAGTTGGGGAAAAAGTATAAACACATTGAGACAAATACAGAAAATGATAATTGTGGCCTATCAGAGGATCTCATTTGTAAGAAGGTGCTCAGAGCAGCCGCTAAAGTCTCCCACAGCCAGTCATTTGTTTCACCCAGCTCACCAGGAGCCCACCTACCTCTTCACTGATGACACCGAGAATGATGTTCTCCAGCTCTGTCTGTACCCTTAGCTGAGACCTAGCCCAGAACCATGGCCTCCCAAAGCAGGAGACCTTCACAGTTCTACACCAAATGGGGGAGAATCTTGCTTGTTTTCCAGCCTTAAGGACAAGAATGTTTGCAGGTTTCCCCAGAGGGAGCTGGATGGCAGCCAGTTCCAGATCTCAGGCCACCTCTTTCTGCATGTGATGATCCAGAAGATCTTCAACCTCTCCAGCACAAACAGCTGAAATTCCTCACTGGATCTGATCAGCAGCTGGAAGATCTGGAGACTAGTTTGGTGCAGGAGATGGGAAGGAAAAGACCATCCAGGGCAATGGGGACTCCAGCCAGGCTATGAAGAGGTATTTGCAAAGAACCGCCTCTAACTGAAAAAGAAACTATACAGCTGCTGTGCCTGTCACATTATCAGCCTGGAAGTTAACAAATGAAAATCATAGAAAACCCAAGAAGTTGGAAAGGATACTTAGACCCAATCTTTCATGGTTGAGTCTTATCTACTTATAAGTCTTATCTACTTATAAACCTCAAGCTTATAAATTTTCACTCAGTTCAAAGAGTTTTTTCTACTCAATTGTAAAATGCATTGAGTCATTTTAGCTGATTGTTTTTCAAAAAACAAGAGGAAACAACTTTTGAATCAAGAGAAAGTGCATTTTTAATTTATAATAGAATTTTTCTATGATGATTATTGTATTTACAAAATTTGTTCTTCATGTTGTTTTTGTGGTCAATTTGGTCTTCTGCTTTCATTCTCTTAAGGGTGTAAAACTTATATTTTAAATGTTAGACCTTATTCATACTCTTAAAGAGATTCAAAGTGCCATAATACTTTAATCGGCCTTCAAATCCAAAGGGAACAAGAATAGTTCTATTGACTTCATTAATTCCTAAAATACTTTGAAATATCTCTGCTTTGAGTAATTTACTTGTGTTTGTCAATATATTGGTGAAGGAAACAAAGATATAACTTTATTTAATGGGGCACTCTGGCAGAGAAGACAGGCCTTAAAGAGTAAGTAATCAAGTGGAACCCTTCCTAGGGTCATGAAGGAGACACTATGACAGATTATAGCATCAGTTTTACTTATACTCTCTTGGCGATACCATGTTTGATGGTTGTTGACTCAGTTTCAGTTGTCGCATGAACTAGAAACTAAAGCGAAATATAGATTCATGAAATTTAAATTTCAACAAGTAAGTAGTGAATATACCCTCTATTTGTTAGTACTGTGGTGGGTGCTGGATACAATGCAAAAAGTAGACACTTTGTCTGCTGTCACAGAGCTTCTTCCAGTCTGGTGGGGATATGGGTAATTGTGCATTGTATTAAAGTGATGCTAGAGGCTGTGACAGGGAAAGCACAGGATACTGGGAACATATAAGGCTCGTATCGTTCAGAGAAATCTTCCAGAGCAATTAACTGCTAAGCTGGCATCCCAAGGATCTGTAGGAGTTAGCCAATAAATGCATGATGGTCACTTTTGGACATATTAAGTGGAGGTATTCTCGGGTAGCAGGTAGAAATAGGGTTCGCAGGTAATGACTAATGTTTAGAGATATGATTCTGGGTAAAGAAGTGTGGAAGTTGTTTCATAGCGATGGCATTTATAACTATTTGGGAGGTTGAGACTGTATGTGCAGAGAGGATGACATGTGACACCTAGTTTCAAATTTTGAGGAACACCGAATTTCCTAAGATTAGAGCAGGTAGTCAAAAAAGAAGGAGAGGAGGAGGAGCAGAAAAGCAGAAGATGGTGTCATAGAAACCAGATGAAGGTTTGAATGAATGGAGGATGTGGTCAAAATTGTCAGATGCTTCTGAGTTGTTGGCCATGATGGACTGACAGTGATCTCTCGTCTCTGTAAGACATAGTTTATTGTGAACCTTGGCTGAACAGTTTCAGGAGAAGAGGCCTGCCGAAGGGACATTACAGTGAGTTGGGAAATGAGCTGCATGTGAAGTAGTAGGGAAAGATATTGCAGAGAACATTTAAGAAGTTAGGGTATGAACAGAATGACGGGAGCAAGACAATACAGGTAAATTTCAGTATCACGAGAGTCACAGGGTTGAGGAATGGTCATGTTTAGGATGGAGAAAATGAAAATTAAGCACATTACTCTTGATCAAATCTAGCCAGTAAAAAGGAAAGTGTTGATCCAGGAGGGACAGGAGGTAAATGATAAAGCATACGCATCTTACTAAAGCCCCTCTGGTTTCCTTTCCAGGGAATCCTTCTCAAAAACTAAGCCTTCTGCAATTGTCCCTTTGGTGTCACAGAGGTTTTGCCTTTAGGTCAATGTAGCATGATGAGGCTTGGGATGAATAAGAGGGATTTTGTTTTATAAAGTAATATAAGGTCCAAATGTAAAAATGGAAGAGGGCATGGAAACTGGCCAAACTTCCTTCTTTCTTCTCAGGCAGATTAATTTTTCTAAAATGTCTATCAGTGTTGAGGATATAAAAATATGTTCTTTAAATTCATGTGCTTGCATACCCCTGGATTAATCATGTACCCTCAGGGATACCAATGTCTAGGTTTGAATACTATTGTATAATGGAAGCCAGTATACTGTGGTGTCACTGGTCTTTACTTACCTAGAATACTTTCCTTTGCACCACAAATAAGAAAATCAAAACAGTGATTTTGGAAGATTTAAGACATTGTTTCCCTCTAGAGGACGACGCAAAAATTTTTTAAACAATTTTTATTCTTTATTTTTTGAAAAAAGATTGATGGCCATTTCATCAATTGTTCTCTAACCATGGCCTGGTCTAAATATTTGCATCAATCGTTTCTTTAATTAATACCCAGTCATAAAGGGTGCAGTGAAAATAGCCACTTGCTGCACTTCATGTACCAGTGAAAGATAGTAAGGTTCAGTATTTCAGGAGTCAAAATATTTTTCCTTAATTCCTGCGTTTTCCTGTCATGGATAACTGCAGAGCCAGACTGAATAGTTAGACAACTCTTTCCCTAATCTTTGAGCCTATTTAATGCCTTCAAATGTATCTGTATAAATGTGATTTACGGAAGTTTTTGTGAAATCTGTTTGTGATTTTCTCATCTGGAGAAGGATGGATATTAATTTTTAAAAAGTCGAAGTGGACGTTCTGCCTAGTATGATTAAATGAATGTTATTATGACTAAATTAAATTAGGATTTTACATTATGTTTTGGTTCATGATTTATCATGAATTAGAGTTTTTATGGATTATGACTTCATTTCTGGAAGAATGCTTTGACTTCTAAGTGATAAACTACACTTCCCAAACAAGCTAAAGTGGTTTGACTCAGTCGAAATTAGACCTGCTGCCCATCCACACGTACGTAGACTCTGCTGGCTGGCTCTTGGGTTAAATGAAGCAAAGAATGATAAACCTCTATCTCTATAGTAACAGTTTTCTGGAATATGGACCAGTAGAGACAGAATACTCTCTGGACTTACAATTGGAGAAGGGGCTGTACATGATGACACCTCTGAGCTCAGGTCCCAGACCTTGGCTGCTATCATCAGCTTTATACTCATCTTGTTCTAAGACTGCATGAAATATAACATTGTTCCTTCAGTTCTATCTAGAAGTGTGGGGCTATGTGCGCTCTAGATATCCTTCAGGAGGCGCTATTAAGAGGTCACCTGTTTTCAGTTATATTCCATTCTGAAGGAAAGAATGCTTAATGTGAGAATATTTTGCTCTGAGAGTGTTTTGGAGAATGAGGAAATGGGTAATTATGCCACTCTTACAGTTCTCATGCCAAGAAACAGGCTTTCTTTGAGCCCATGGACAGTACGAAAAAGAATTTAGATCAGCTGGTCCAGAAGTCACTGCGTATCACACGTGTGCTTATGTGTATTGCTGTCTGGGCTAGATGAGAGCTATGTGGTTATAGTAGTGACCTGATCCTAGCATCTACATGGGGAAACCAACATAAAAAGCTCTTAGAACATTATAAGTTTGTCAGATTTACTTATATCTGGATATATTGCATATTACATTCTGTCATTGAAAAGATTTACTCTATCTTTATGATGAGGCTCTCTGCTAAAAAACAAAAACAGTAATGGGGAATCCACTTCAAAAAAAAATACCATATAGTAGATATAAATACTTAAAACCATATAGTAGATATAAATACTTAAAATCTGGATGAAATTTTGATAATATTCAAATTATATTAATTTATCAATAAAATAAAGGGCAAAGCAATTTTAATCTGTATTTTTGTTATCGAAAAATGTTCTTTGATTACCTGAACCACTATGTACACCAAAAGTTAGCATAAGTTTTTTTCATATTTATGTAACTTCAGTATGATCTAAAGATTTTGAACTTTCATATATGCTATAACAATTTCTGCTGGGTTTACTGTTCTGTTTAAAAGGGTTTCATTATCTGGAATCTATCTAAAAGACTTTTAATTTCAACCAGTAGATGGCAGAATAATATTAGCTTCTTAGAAAGTGGTTGCTCAGAGACCATTCCCAAGAAAACAGAGAAACTATCATTAACGCATTGGGTTAAGGAAGTCAACTTCAACAGTTTTGCAGTGGGCAGTCATCTTTAATTACTATCTAAGTCTTTTTGTTTTAACCATCATTCAGCCATTCGAATATACACTTAACAACAGATAGTAGAGACACAGACAATGTATCAAAAATCAGAGTGGGAAGAATTCAAAACAATTCAGTTTTTGAAGTAAATTTATGGAACGTCTGACGGGATCACATTAGGAAACAAATATCATGCTGAGATGACCATTTTCTGGCTTACTTTTTTTTTTATTATTAACTCTAGAAATACACTGAATGCCCAAAATGTATGAAATTTGGAAGATAATCTTTTACTGTTCTTGCCAAATTGCTTTCTAAACTATACAGACTAATAATGTACTCAGCAATATGAGTATTTACTAACCCAGCAATTGGGGAAAACTAAAAAACTCTTCTACAGTATCTGAAAAGAGAAAAATTAAACTGCCACCTCAATAAACTTTAAGTATTTGTGATGAAAATATGAATCCCTCACTTTAAGACACCCAGTTAATGAGGAATAAGCAAATATTTAGGATCGAGAATATCTCTTTAACAAAGGAATCTAATACTAGAATTATCCTTATAAAAAATACCTATTAGAGATAATGTCTGTGTCACTGTAATTTTGCTCAAGTATTAACCAATGTTTTAAGAAATAATAAGAAACAAGGTTTTTATACTATGCAGGTAATATGATTCTTTAAGGTAAAAATACAAAAGAATCTACTCCAAAAAACCGTTAAGAATCAATGAGAGTAAAGTTTCATCCAAAAAATTGTAAGAATGAATGATAACAGAAAATCCACATGCTAAAACTATGTATTTCCTATTACTGTGATAAAGTTTGGAATATAATGTGAAAACAAAATACCATTTAAAACAGCAATCTATATAACCAAGACACCTTGAATAAAAGACCATTGGAACTGAAGAAAAATACCCTAAATTGCCTATATTATATGTGAAATTTTATTATAATTTTTAAAAGCTTAAAAATTAAGTGAGAAAGTGAAGATTATTCAAAAAGTGGTGATGGAACAATTGCATAATTTGAAAACATACATTAAATTTTATACCCTAAGTCTGGTAAAAAGTTATATCCATAACGAAAACAGAATACTGGGATAATTACACCATCTTGTGATGGGAAAAAATTAAGCAAGAAAGCATTAAAAAATAGCAAAGGAAAAACTAACTTCACTACATTACAAGAAAACCAAGTATGTTAAGACATATACTTAGAGAAAAAAGATGGGAAAATATTTGCTGTAAACAAAGATTACTATTCGTATTTAAGAATTAATATTCTTAATATAAGAGGAATTTTTATAAATTTATAAGAAAATTCATCTCCATTTCAATCAGGAAGAAAAGCTATTTAACAGGAGACAAGCAGTAATTTCGACCTTAGCATGTTAATTAGCACTGACAAAGTGATACATAAAGGACAAAGACTGTGACGTCAATATTATCTTAAAAAGAAAGCAAAATTACCCCAAAAGGTCAAAATGCAAAAAATATGGACAAATTTGATCTCAAAAATTAACTGAATGGTCCTGTCTTTGTAAAACTGTAATAGATTGAGAACAAATATCAATACAAGCAAATGCCAGTTAAATTATATTTATTATATAAAGAGATCCTAAAACTTGATATGAAAAACAAAGCAATGCCAAAAGGTTAAGGACATGAACATCTGATCAAAGAGGAAACACTGCTACCCAAAAAACACAAATATTTAACCTCATTAATAATCAAGTAAATTATGGGGATGCCATTTCTTGCTTAGTCAATGCACAAGGTTAACAGCAATTTCTACTTTGTCTATTTTCTAAATGTACTCAAATGTGTTATTTTTATTAATAACAAAATAAAACTGAGTCATTTTAAAAAAACATAGAAAGTATGAAAATTTCTGCCAATGCAGAAGTCATAAAAAGCATTAAAATGAATCAACACTTGTATGGGCAGTACAGTTCACATTCCTGGAAGCCAATACCTTTTGTCTTGGTTCCTGAGTTTTATTATGGGACTGTCAACAAAGAAAAGGCTGTTCCTAATACACTATGACAATCTCCCAAGTATAGGAATATATACATATATATGTAAATATATGTATGTAAATTTTTTCTTCAGGTAGACATTCCAGGAAACTATTTCTTAAGAATCACTCAGTACAGAGGATTCCTATGATTGTTTGCTGATAAGGTCCCATTAAGATCTCCCAATGTGGTTCTCAACCAGCAAGGATGCCCTTGGTACTGAAGAGGCTGAAGAACTACTTTAGTACTGCCTGCAAGATAGCAGTGTAGTTGCCCCTTTAGGGAATTCTGTAGTTGGCCCTTTAGGGAATCTGAAGTTGGTCCTGTCCTTTAGACATGGCCAAAAGGACATTTTTCTGATTCCATGCAGAACACAGCACATCTCCTGCTTGCTCATATCATAGCATTGAGGCAGATCACACAAAGCTCAGGATGCACATGGGCTGGAGAAGCACCAGGGCAAGCACTCTGAATCAAACAATCTTGTTAGGATAACTAAACTGGGAGACTGAACTTAAAATTCTATAGCTTTGTTCAGCCTATTTCTTTTTTTGCTTTTATGTTTTACTATACACAAAGTAAAAGTAACAGAGCCTAAATTTACCGAGCAAAAGCAATTCTCTGAAACCTGAACTTTGCTAAATATGTAAAAAAGTAACTCTACAGAAAATAATATATAAGCAGAAAAAGTAATACGTTTCATCTGAAGTAACAATTTAGTCAAATGAAAAACTCGGTTGTCGATTTAATGTAGTGCTTATCTATCTCAGTTCACTATGACTATACAGACCTTTATTCTCTGGTACTTAATTGCCATTTGAATAGAAATAGCTGCTAGGTAGGAAGAGAGAATTTAAATTTAGAAACAATTTCACTTTATCTGAAGTGCCGATCAATTTAAAAATTATGTGTATGTGTGTATATACATATGTGTATATGTACGTGTGTGTGTGTTCTCTCTTCTTTTCCCTCTCTCCAGAGATACAAACTCTGATTTAGGGCTATACTATTTTTTTGGGTTAATATGTTTTAATTTATTATTTCTGCTGTCTGCTTGAGTAACTTTACATATTCTGAATAAACCCACACAATCTGGTAAGCTGGCAGCTATATCAAAAACTCAGAAAAAAGGGAGGTAGCTAATACTTGGCAATTTTATTTTAGGTTAGAGCTGGCAGCCTCCCTTTGATGTTCTGAAAAGATGAAAACTTTCAACTTTGAAGCATAATGAACATAATTATACTTACTACAGTCACCTACACTTTGACTTACACATCACCACAAAAAGACATCTAACATTTTTTTAAGATCTTTTTACATTTGTTAAAACAGCTGGCTATGTTGAATACATTTTCAGAAGGCATTTAATCGTTTGGTAAACATACTAAGTCAAACAGTACAAATAACATCAGTTACCTTTTTATCTAATACCTTTAACAATCCTTGGAAAAAGATACAACTGAGGGAAAATATAAGATCACCACGATGCACTGTAAAGATATAACACCTTAGTCCTAAGAATGATCTGAAGGTGCTGAAAGAGGTGATTCTCTAGAAGGTGACCCAGGGTTTTCTTCAGGTGGAAAAACTGTGAGAGTACAAGCTCGAATGCCACCAAGTGACTCTGGAAGGTCAAAAACTTTATGCCACTCATCCTTTTCTGGGTCATATTTCTGGACAATTTCTACCATACAACGATTATTCCAAGAATATCCACCTACAACATAGATTTTATTTTCAAAGACAGCAACTCCAACATCACTCTGACCTCTTAACATAGCAGCGATTGGTGTCCACTGGTCAAGGGTTGGTGAATAGTATTCACAGCTTAGAACATCATCATAATCACTTGTTCCTCTGAAGTGATTGCCACCAATGACATAGAGCTTGTCTCCAACTGTACACATGCAATGCAAACCTCTGACTGTAGTCATTGGAGCCTTCTGCGTCCATTTGTCTGTATCTGGGTCAAAACACATGAGCTCATTTTGGAAAGTATCGTGTGTAATTCCTCCTGAAATATACATTAAGCCTCCATACACTGTTCCAGCATGGCCATAGTGGGGTTCACTCATTTTTGCAACATAGCTCCACTCATTCATTCTTGGATTGTAACATTCTACTGTGGCCAGTTCACCAGCTGCACTTCGCCCACCAACAGCATACAAATGTCCTTTGAGGGCACTCAAGTGGAAGAAAGTACGCTTCTCATTTAATGATGCAACCTGCATCCATTTATTATACCGAGGATCAAATCTGAAAACTGTATCGACAGCAGTTTTTCCTTTCGTATCATAATTACTTTGACCACCAACCACATAAAGAAAGTTTCCAATGACAGCAATGCCATGCTGGTACCGCGGAGCATCCATGGGAGCTAAAGATCTCCACTCTTGTGCCCTTTCATCATACATCCTTAATTCTTTACTGACAACCAGCTGCTGCCTCAAAACTCCTCCTAATGTAACCAAATGTGTTGAGTCCGATCGAATGGCAGTTCTATCTGACTGCATCACCGGCTGCATGTATGGCATCATTTGGTAATTGCTAGCTTCCAAAAGCAAATTCACACAGGTATTGTCTGTTCTCATGAAATCTACCGTCTGCACGTAATTAATGAGGTCCTGTGGTGTCATCAGTGGAAAACGAATATTCTTCATTAACTTTGCAGCATAATCCATCCGAGGGTCTTCTAACCTTAGCCAGCGACAGGCAGCCTTGAAGAGCTCAAGTTCAGTACAGTGCTTAAGACTATTACTGGAAAGCACAAAGGCAAGCCGTTCAAAAGGGAGTTTTAGAAACTCCCCAGTGTTCAGTAATGCAGGAAAATTCTTCAGGATAAAATTATTGACGTATTTATCCACTTCTATAAGATTATAGGTGTTAGCTATTCGCCCAACTTCAACACAGTTATCTAAAGAGACTCCTGAAATAAGAAACACTTTACAGAAGTCCAAAACAGGTAAAATTTGTAAAAAGCTAGCAGCTTCGAGTGTGTCCTGAAGATTATCCATATTAAGAGAAAGTTTTGCAGTATAAATAAAATCAATTATTTTCTTCAGACCAACTTTGTTCACCCCATGAAGTTTAATGCACATTAGATCTTGTTCTTTCATTCCGCCTGTGAACATAGCCTTGAAATAATCACTAGCAGACGCCATCATAGCTCTGTGAACGGGGAAGATTTCATCTCCATCACCCGGTACGAGAGTCACATCACAAAGCAATCCTTCTATTCTAAGCTGATCGAAGCCTTGCAATACCACCGAACTGTGGGTATTGCTGGTAAAAAATCGTGTGGTTCCTGCCTTGCAAGGCTGTAAATGGGAGGAGACGCCCATTTCGCCGTTACCAAGAGACACTTTCATGGGAAAGCCTCTTGCACAAAGATGCCGGAG
Source organism: Pteropus medius (assembly GCF_902729225.1). Lineage (NCBI taxonomy): Eukaryota > Metazoa > Chordata > Mammalia > Chiroptera > Pteropodidae > Pteropus > Pteropus medius. Next base: position 60,613 of record NW_024340692.1, on the reverse strand, counting down.
AAAGAGGTTAAAACCGGAATGCTTTCAAGGAACCGGGGACAACCAAAGAGCAAGAGGGCTCGCTTCCTTCTCAAGGGCAAGCAGTCACCGTGGCACCCCTCAGAATACACCAGTCAGGCATCCACTTAAAACTGTTCTGCAGCTGGACCACAAAGGGCTGTGGTCCTCAACTCTGACTGTTGTTATGCAGATGATTCATCATCTAAAGGCAGTTAAGCGACCCGGTTCACCTTGTCCGGCCTGCGCTGCCGCTCCTCCAGCAGTTCCGCTCCGGGCCAAGCGGCAGGCACCGCCACGTACTGCGGCTCCGCGGCTCGCTCGGCGGCGAGGCCGGGAACCTCGGCGAGCGGCCCGTTGCGCCCTCCGCTGTCACCGGAGCGTCGCCGCGGCTACCGGCCAGTCTTGGAGCAAGGGTCTGGAACACGGGCCTGGAACACGGCCTAGCCGCGGACGCCCAGCCGGTCCTTCCGGAAAGGCCTAGTCCCAGGATCCCCCGGGCTAGGAGCGGCCGCAGCAGGGACTACGGCTGCGCGGCCTCCGGCCTCGTCAGTGAGTGGGCGGGCGTGTGGGGAGCGGGGAGGGGCGATGCTGGGAGCAGGATGGGTGGGGTTGGGGAGCGGAGCTGCGCAGGGTGGGCGCGAGGGGGACATAGTTGGGTCACGTTGTGTGTGGGACTAAATAGGACGGAATGGGTGCATGTCTGTTATGCTGCACGTTTGGTGTTGACTCTTCGTAGCGTCTGAGCTCTCTTGCCGCAAATGCATACTTTTTCTTTAAGGTTTACGTTTCCTGGCTTCTGCTTTTTGAATAACAATGAATATGGCTTTTGTATAAATTGAAAAAAAAAAAAACCAGAGGCCATAGAGGGAAGATGCTTAAAATTTTCCTTCTATAAAACGCTTTGTATCCCGCAGCATTTAATGGACACCTCGATTATAACTGGTTCATATTTTCAAATTTTTAATCATTTAAGAACACGTCGTTTTTTTCTTTACCAAGTTGTGACCGTGCTGTGTATATAATATAGCCTATATTTTTTTGCCTCGCAGTGGAATTCCAGCGTCAGAAACTTTTTCATGTTTTTGTTTTCAGATTTTTAAATGGCTACAATTGTCCAATAACATGCAAACTCGTTTTCCTTTGCCCATTTTGTGTTCTGAATATACACCTTCTTGTCCTCCATTGTTTTATAGACTGTAATAAACTTATAGAGAATCTGGGCACAAAGCTTTCCTCTGTTTTTGGATAAATTCTAAGTGCAAATACTAATTCAAGATATAAAAATTTCTTTCTAAAACGTGTCACCAGAAATGTTTGCGCCTTTCTCCTCTGTTGACCTTTCCCTTTATAGGTATTTTATTAACTTGCATTTCTTTAATTGCTAGTAAATTTAAACTTGGAGTATGAATAAATGTATACTTTGACATAATGCTTCCCGTGTTTTCCAGTTTGAAGTTATTGCTATTTTTTAAATTATTCTGGTTTCTTAATGCATATGCAAGCTAATCAGAATATAACTATGTGCTTTTTACACTCCCTATTTTTATAAAAAGCACACCATACTCACTGTTCTGCACATGTCTTTTTCACTTGGGAAATCTTAGAGAACTTATTTATCTTTTTAAACAGTTCTGTTGTTTCCCAGTGAATGGGTGTGCCATAAATTATTTAACTAATCCCCTACTCGTGGACATTTATCTGGTTCCAATTGTTTTCTGCTGTTTCTGGTGGATGGCAGCAAGGTCTAGAAGGCTCAGACCACTGCTGTCCTCCACTAGATGCTTCAGCAGATCTTCGATCTGCTCAGCATAAGGGGTAGATTAGAATGATATTGGCCTGGAGAAATTCTTCACAGGATTTTATAAGCATTGGGAAGTCCTGGAGACCTGCTTGGTGTCTGAGTTGGGGATGGAGGGACTCTCCTGAGCTATGAAGATTCCATACTGATCTTGAAGAGGTTCTTCCAAGGAATCAGTCTCTCCGTGGAAAGGATAAAGCAGAGCTGCTATACCTGGGAAGTTGTGAGAGGAAGAAATCTTTATCTTTCTCTTTATTATCAAGTTTACAGAATGATTAAGAGCTATGGAACCAGACCTATGCTCTTAATGAAACAGTAGTTATGGACAGATACGATTCATCATATTCCCACATGTTTAGTCATTTCGAAAGACTATTTTTTTCTGCTTTCATCATGAAACAAATTGAACCAGATATGTCACAACACTTATTGGTAGTGTTACTGAACCACCTCCCAAAATTCAGGTTCGTGTGCCCAATGTACTAATAAGCCCAACACTGAGATGCTGGCACATGGAGACAAAAGTTTATTCAGTTTGGCCAAAGGGACACAAAAGTAAGATCTCTCAAATCCATCTTCCTCAAAAAGCAAAAGCAGGGAGTTTTTCTGGGACTAGAGAGTAGAGAGGGGGAGTTTCAAGGAACTGAGGGAGAAAGTCTGTATTTCTTCAGCTACAGATAACATTTTGTGCAACCAGACTTCTGGGCGTCAGCATCTGGTCGCAACTTTTATTCCTTTTGTAAGACAAACTCATAAATTCTCCTTGTGACCCTGGAGTTACCTCCTCCTGCTTAACAAAAACAGTACATCAGCAACTTAAAATTATATTATGAGAACAAGGAGTGCTGGGTTGAAGAACTAAGATTCTGCAAAAATATAATTGTGCATCAGTGACATTATCTTTAAAGCAAAAAGCAGAAACTAGACATCTTGTGATCATTGCCATTGTTTAAGGCATAATTGTTTTGTTCTTAAATAGCTGTATTTTCTATTATCTCAAGTAAAGGATACTTTTAAAAATTTCTCCTAAAACTTTCTTTACAGGCAGGCCTTCATAACATGTCTATAATCTCTGACTATAAGCTGTGTGACAACCAAAGCAATTGAAACATTTAGTTAAAGCCTATACCTATATCTCTAGACTCTATGATCTAATACCTAAACCTGTTTATTGTTAACTGCCAGTTTCAGTAGTATTAAGCCGCTCTAAGTTAAAGCATCCAGTTTACAGGAGGCACTAGCCCATTGTAAATGGCCTCTTTAATGTAACCATCTATTTTACTGTATTTATTGTATTTCAGTATTTTTGCTAGCATATCATGCTCACCTGTACATAGAGATAATTATACAAAGTGTTTAGCTTTATATTTTTAAATTATTCTCTTTATTATTTCAAGTTTACTTTAAACCTTTTTTCATATGTTTGTTTTTAATAAATCAATTCCAAGACTGATTTTACAGCCTCAACTGAAGGATGGAGTTGCAGTTCATTCACTCATTTCATTCAAGCTACATGTAACACTTGAGTATTTAAATAACAGGTTCTATGATTAACAGGTTATAGGATAAAAAAGAGAAGAAAGAAAATGAAGTGTCAGCCCTCTTGGAACTATAGAACGTGTAGGCTTCAGTTGCTAAAGGAGAGAGAGAAAACAAACAAAAATATGAAGTACAGCCCCAGACACCCAACTTCCTGGAATGACTGGCAAAGACTTGGCAGGAATCTCTGCCTTCACTGTTTCGCCCTTGGAGCTCTTGAGTACATGCAGGAGAGTAGAGGCTTAGTAGGAAGGACACATCAGAGCATAGCAGGGTTGATTGCAATAACGTGTCTTATATTCTAAACCATTTCCCCAAGTCATTAAGTCTTGAGTTTCCCTCCTCTCTTTCATTTTAAAGTTAGCAAACAATTGAAGTTTGGGCTCACTTTTCTTCCTAAAATAGAAAAACAGCTTGGTAGGTTAAAGATGGCCATGATTTCTTTGACACTCTTTCTATTCCTTTTAACCTGAAGGGGACCTATGACTGCTTTGACCAACCTGTTTAGCTCAAAATGCATTCACAAATGATCTGGTAAAGTCCTACAGAAACTCTAGGAAGTGGGCCGGGCAGGAGGTCATATAGTAGGCATGTCTTCTCTCAGGTCAGGGCTCTTTCTACTGTCTCACACTGTTCCCTTTGCCCTCCTCTAGGATAATTACAGGAGGAGTTGTCTTACTCACCTAAGGTCTAAGGGTCAAGATTTTCCCCTAGCCTGCCATAAATGCTCACTATGGAGATAACTGCCTTGAGACAGACAACAAAAGGGAGTGCCTTGCCTCTAGGATGCCTGTGTTACTCTTCCCTAGAAGGCAAAGAGCCTGGAGTCTTTCCTCAGCAAATTAGCTGATAAGATTAACTAATGATCCCATCAGAAGGTTAGAGAGCCTTGAGGCAACAATAGAAGGGGAGATGTCAGGAGTCACAGAGAAGCACCAGTTGCTTAGTCAGGCATAACAGAAAGCTGACAGAGAGGAGCCAGAAGGAGCTCTAGAGTGAAAATTTGAAATAAGGATCTATGTTTATGGAGACAAGCTCACTGATTTAGGACTAGGTACTGAGAAGCAGCTAGCAGTACATCAGAAGGAAATAACTACAACTCAGTAGTAAGAAACAAAATGAATAAAACCGGTTTAATTTACCTGAACCTTAGGGGTTTTTGTTTGTTTGTTCTGTTTGTTTGTTTTGCCATCAGCCTGCCTGAGCCTCAATATTCCTACTTGTGAAATGAAAATAATTCCATTTTGGGGGGATGTGTCATGATGTTCTTCTGGGAATCAAGAGCGATTATGTGTGTGTGCACTTAGGAAAAATCAGGGTGCCCTACCACTTCTAGGCATTTTTTGGAGGGAGTAGTATGATATAGCAGCAAGACTTGTTTACTAGGTATCAAAGGCCTGGCATTCTGTCCCACTTCTGTCTCTTGCTAGTCACTAGACACCAGACAAAATGCTCAACTGCTTCATTTTCTATAAAATGAAGTAACAGTTGTGCTATCCCAAGAGGTGTGAAATACCAATGAGAAGCTTGTGGGAAAGTGCAATACAAACTATTAATTACTATGTAAATGTAAAATAATATTAGGATTACGACACATGTGCATTTCCAGACAAACCCCTTTAGTTATTTGTGGACTTTGAGCTCTTTAAAACAACCTCTATAATGACCGTATCATTGTTGATACCAGTCTGCTTTTATTTACAATGTGAATGCATTATCTTGTAGTCCTCGTGACTGCTCCCCAATATCTGTTCCCTCCCAAATAATTTGCTCATGCTATTCACAGTTATATCATTCTCTTTGCCACTGTCTGGTCAAAAAATTGGCAGGTGGTCCAAGTCCTGGCCAGTGAAGCATGTGACAGATTCTGCTGGGAGCTCTGATGTCCTTGCTTCTAATTAGGAGACAAAAAAAGGATAATCACTTTCTACCTCTGGACACCTTGGTGCATGACTGTGATGCCTGGAACAGCAGCAGCAGTGTCTTGAGCCCATGAGCGAAGATGCCACGAAGTGCCGTATAGTACAACTGATGCATTGTGGGTGTCAGAGGGAAGACTTAGAAAGAAAGAACCTTAGACTCTTGAGAATCATTGAACTGTTGAATCAACCATCCCTGGAGCCATCCTACATTTAGACCCCTTGTCTCCAAATATAATACACTTATTTTCCATTTGAGTCAATTTGAAAAGTTTTTTTTAAATTGCTGCAGTCAAAGGCATCTTAACTGATAGACTTTGTAATTTGACCAATAAGTTTGTAAAATTCTTGATACTTTTTCTTATTAGTATTTTTACTTCATAAAAAATATCATCCTCCTTATTATAAAAGTGGTAATTGTTAATGATAGTGGACTTGGCAAATATGAAAATGTTTAATGAAGAAAATATAAATCATAATGACCTCCCAGCTTGGAGACAGCTGCAGCTAACATTTTGGTCAATTTCTCTTTGGAGTTCACTTTGACTTGATTTTACTTGTTTGAAAAGAGTGGAGAGAGAAGGAGGAGGAAACTCACAATAGAATTTGCTGGACTGTGTCCTTCTAGAAGGGATGCTGAAAAAGGGATAAGGGTAGGGGAAAATCTGGGAAGCCTTGTTGGAAGGAGATACCAAAGAGTGCAAGAGGTTTGGGAAGAGAGAAGTGAAAAGGAAATTCTCAGAAACAGAAAGTTACCTTCAAGATTTTCCCCAAAAGTCGGTCATGGCCCTCTGTCTGGATCTCCTTGTCATGATAAGGAAGAGGGGCCTTTCCTTTTCCACTATCTTCTTCCTGTGGGCTAAGCCTGGCAGAGACTAATCCTGAACCCTCTATCTGGAAGAGGTGAACACTGGAGCCAGCTGGCATTTTGCTTATTTGGAGCAGCTCTTCCAGATGCATCTCGGTGATCTCATTAACGGAGGTGAGAGCTGTGCTTCCAGGAATCAGGCTGTGAAATTTACATAATGCTCAGAATTCAGAAAAAGGCAAGAACTGCAAGATTTAGTTTATAGGAGAGTTTACAAATTGACAGCCTCTGGGCTGCTTGTGACCCATACATGCATTTTGTTAAACTGCACAGTGTTGAAAAATTGGGAGATTTTAGATACATTCCCAGATTTCATTTTCTTTTTCTTTTCTTTAAATGTGAAGATATGTTGAACTTGCACTTAGCTGGAGTTAACTTGGCTGCTTCTTCATCCAGGATATATGCTCGCATGTTCAGCATACTTATATTAGGTGTGCAGATACTGACATCCCACCTGTTTTACTTATTCCCATGATCAGACTGATCCCTGTTGGAGGCATTTGAGTTTTTGTTCTATAAGGTCTACTTACATCGCTTGTCAGATTTGATCAAGTGATATTGGCTCCTAAAGGGTTGTATTGAAAGAGATTTTCTGGGGCTCATTAGAAATGATCCGCTATTGATTGGTGATGTCTGCCATGGGCAGCAGTCAGGGGGCTCACTGTCATTGGTATTCTAAAGGTCAACCGCTAAACATTTTGAGAGTTTCCCAAATAGTTTGGAAGAAACAGTGCACACCAGGCTTCCTGAGTTCTAATTCTGATTCTGCCACTGCCTGGGCAGGATGATTCATTATTCCAGTTCCCAGTTTTTTCACTCACCGATGAGGTTAGTGATCCTTTCCCCATCTACATCACAGGCTTGCTATGGAAATAAAGTATGAAACTGCACATAGAGGGCCTGGGATTACCATAATATGTGCTGCTATTGTTCTCTCCTATTGATTTGGTTTAAAATCATTTCTTGTGTGTCTTCATTATTTAGCAAAATTTAGAAATGGACCTCTGACCAAGATAACTTCTTTGTTCGAGTTTCTCTGTCGCTAAGAAAATTCTATAATACACATTTTCTTTTATTTGAACATGGAACTGGGGGAAGAATCTATATAGATCAGTCTATGTCTGTGTAAGGCCTATTTCCTGATTCCAAGGAGTCAGTGTTGAGAGTCAGCTCAGGTGCTGTGATCACACCCTTCCTTACTTCCTATTAGACATAATAAAAATCATAGTAATAATGAGGATAGCAGATGATATTTTCTCAGTGCTTACTAGCAGTGAAAACATTTTGTATGGATTATCTCATTTAATTATTTTAATAAACCTATAAGGTATTCATTATCGCCCAGATTACAGAAGAAGAAACTGAGGCTCAGAGAATTTAAATAATCTGTCCATAGTTCATGGCTATAAAATATTAGAGCTACGATAATTATGATCACAATTAACATTTACTGAACACTTACTGTATGCCTGGCACTATCCTGAGTGTCGACATGCACTATTTCATTTGATCTTAGAGAAAACCAAGTCAGGTAGGTACTTTATTATCCATGTTTTTATATCAGAATAAAAAAACTGAAGCTCAGAGAGGCTAATTAACTTCCCCAAAGTCACACAGCTTCTGTGACTCATAGGCAGCAGGCACATGACTCCAGGGTCCATCACACTTTGTTGTCTTGGTCTGGAGCCAAGACAGGACTGCTGCATCTGAGCCTGTGCTTTGTCCACTCTGCTCTCTGGTCTGTGCCCTCTGCAGCTCTACACTGAGCTTCTAGGAGAAAAGGGAGAGAGATCAAAAAAAGGAAGAACCATGGGCAGATCTCTGGAGAAAACGACTGTTTAGAGGATCCTTTATTGTTTACAACGGCCCTATAGGAACTCTGCCATGTAGGTGCCTCAGTAAAACAAACACCAGCGATACAGTTGTACATCAGATTGCAATTGGGTAGTCATCTTATTCCTGATAGGAGGAGAAAGGAATTCTCAGAATTCTGCTTGTGAGACAAAGCCAGAGAAATGCTTTGGGGGGCGATTTTCTCCAACATGTATTATGCAAGATGGAAACATTCCTGACCCATAAAATGCACATCGTGGACTGGTGGGAACACCACAAGAGTCCACTGCATTCACCTCTGGTCCAGCTGCAGATGCCTCCCAAGCCACTGCTTAGATTATTCTATTCCGTTTCAGGAATCTGAAGCCGAGTCTCAGAGAGGTTCAGTTGATCAAGAACACACACCTAGTTGGTGTGAAAGCTGGGTCCAGCATCCAGATTTTCCGACATCCTCTTTCATGTTCTTTGCCTCATACACATGTGGACAGACAGGTGGATCTAATTAAGCCACATTTCTTGAGGGCTTACACTGTGACAGTACCATCTGAACACTTTGTATGTAATAATTCATTCTCATGAGCACATCGGGACGTGCTATTATTATTCCCATTTTACAGATGAGGGAACTAAGACTCACAGAGTTTGGAAAACTTTTCCAAATTCGCACAGTAAATGAGTTTGGCTGCGAGCCCATGCTCTTAGCTGTTATGCCATGTGGTCCCTTGGTTCTTTGTGACAGTCACCTGAAAAGGCTCTGAATCTGAAAAACAGTTTATGATGAGAAGACGGGAGAAGCAAAACTGTGCTCTGTGTGCTTAGAGTTTCTGATAAGAGTCTGTTGTTACTGAAGCGAGAATGACATCACCATGGGATTTACTTGAGAAGAAAATGATCTCTTGATCCTTCAGTGGGCAAATCTGTCAGTTAATGCCTTACCTAAGGTATATATTCACGGAAATGCCTTGATTTTTTATGCCACTGCTGAAAAATATTTTCAATATAGAACTCTATGATGATTTAATGAGATAATAAAGTCAGCTTGGGTACTTAGCAGAAGGTGCTATTTAAGTTCAAGATATAAATTGTCTCTAATGTTGTTTTTCTGTGAAAGGAATCTCATTTTATAATGCATACTGTATCACACAACACGCTGTACAGCGGTCATTTGGCACAGAGAAACAATGCAAGAAAGCCGTGTTCTCTGGAAACAGATGGAGATCCTGGTGCCGCTCTCCCCTTTAAATGGCTGAGCTAGAGCAGCTTTCACTCAGCAGCTGTGTTTGGGGGTGGCAGCTATAGCAAGGTGTGGTGTGAATGCAAGGAACCCTCATGGGCGCTCCTGCCAGGCCACCCAGTCTGGGACGTGTTTGTGAATGGCGTGCCTGGTTGTGCAGATAGTATAACTGAGGCCCAGAGACCAGGGCAGACCAAAAGTCCTCATGTTCCCTTCCTCCCAGTGTTCTCGAACTCTGTGGTTGAATTTCTCCCCTCTTTTCCTGAGGGGGCTCCACATTATGTTTACGTGTGGTTAACCCTTCATTACTGATGTCTTCCTGTTAAATGCCATCAACACAACTGACTGAGATATATTTATTTATTATTTCCTGAGCCCAACACATGTGCTGAGTGCTTCATAAAATCAAAATGAACTCTTTCTTCCTGACTGAATTTTTACACTTTTATTGAGTGTTTTGTTATAAGAAAAGCCAGTATGAGTAATTCCAGAATTGCAAAAACAGGTACTTAGGGGGTGATTTATTTGTTTTATACAAGGAGCTATCTCTCAGTTATTTAAAAGAGTATGTGTTTAGCTAGGTGATGAAAATTAGTTGCTTTACTAAAATTTTGTATACTTTTATATACAAAGTATACATATACTTTGCATTGTGAGAGCTCAGTAAATATTTTGACGGTGTCATAACTCCAGCTCTTACACAAGGCCAGGTATGTAATAAGTGCTCAAGAAATAGTTGCTGAATGAATGAATCTTTCTCCAAGTGCCAGACCTATTTTTTCCAACTATTTATTCAGCTTCTCTGTCTTGATATCCTGCTAGCAACCTCAAAATTTGCATATACACATGATCTCATTTCTTTGTCTGAAATATTATATCTCCTCTGTGAACAGTGTATGTACTGAGTGTCTGGGAAGACCAGGTGGCCTTCTTTTGAATTATGGCTTCCTCATTTACTAATTTGTGACCTTGAAATATATAGTAAACCTCTTTTCCTCATCTGTATAGTGGGTATAATAATAATGCCTACCTATAGGGCTGTTGTGAGGATTAACTTAAAATGGGCAGCATGGATCTGGCACATAACCCACAGTAAATGCTAGCTATTGATATTTCCATTTTAGCTGAGTACTTGGTTAGCAACTTTGTTAGAAACGAGCTCACCTCCTCCTCCTTCTCCTCAGAGCTAATCTGACTTCGTCTCTCTCTGGTTTTGTCCATCCTAACACTGCCATAGTTCAAATGGTCCTCCTGCAAATCTTGACCCCACCCCCACCCTCCACTTCTCTTCCAACGCAACCTCTGAAGACAAGGATGTTCTTTCTAAACTGGTTATTCCTCCCCCCATTGCTTGGGAGTCCACCTTCCATAGTACAGCAATCCAACCCTTTGATAAACTGCTTTCTGGCTCCAAACCCACATTCCCAGCTCATCTTCAGCCTTTCCTTGCTTCTCCCTGTCTCCATACTCTAACCACACTGGACTTTTTACTGCTTCTGGAAAATATCACAGATCCCACTCCTCCTGGCCTTTGTTACTTCTCTCTGGGACTCCCTTACCTTTCTCGTTTCACCAGTATCTCCTATATGTAGTTATTCTTGACACAGTGAGTCCTACAGAAATAATTGCTCCTTCACATATACCCCACAGAACTTGATACCTAACTCAAGTATAGCACCTATTACTTTGTTTTCAATGCAGTTATTAGTTTACCTGCCCCCTCCACCTGCCTTATGTCCACCAGAGACCATGAGATCTATCTTTATTGATTTTCGTGTTACTGAGGCCTCATACATGATTGCAGTTCAATAAATTATTTTTTTATTTTCCTATTATAAAATTAAAATATCCTTGTGGCAAAAAAAAAAAAAAAAATCTCCATAGGAATAAATGACTGAGAATGTGAAAGTCTCCTATAATCTCTGTACCCAGTGATATCTCCTGCCAAGGTTTATAGCTATTTCAGACATTTGCCTAGCAAACACTAACACAAAGAAATGTTTTCAAATAGAATGGGAGTTAATGTGATGACACCCTATCAAAAACAGATTTTTTTTTTTTCGTATAGGAGGGGTAATCTTTTACAGTGTTTAGATGGACTTCAAAGCAAATTTCATGTCTCTGTTTTAAAGAAAATATAGAAAGACTTGCTTCTATGAAAAGCAATACTGCTATTTTGAATACCTTCCATTTTTATAAGATACTTCCCATCATAATTTCTTCTTTCCACTTAAAGGAAAACAGTACCAATGCACAGAGAGAGGGTGGGGATAGTAATTACTCTTTTGAAAGTAAAGAGAAAGCACATGCTTCCACCAAACTTTCATTTAGCTTTGAAGGCAGAACGATTTTTCATTTAAAACAGAATTTCAAAGATGTTCAGCGCCTGTGCTCCCTCTCTGTGCCTCTCTAAAGGCAGAGTGTAAATCTGGCAGGCTCTGAGCGCTGCAAGCATGCATTTCACAGGAAGGCAGTGTGTTGGGCTGGGTGGGTCCTCTGGCTGGCGGGAATGGGGGCGGGCATCTGGTTTGTTTTATATATCACTCTGCCTTACAGACTCCCTTTTTGATACTGCTCCTGTCTTTCTGCTGTTTCAAATGCTGAAATGACCACTGATTCGTCCTTCATTCTCACTGCCCTTAATTGTCTCCTTGGAAGCTCATAAAGACTCATTTTGGAGTCTGGCCCACAGTTGTTTTCAGGTTCATGTTTAAAACTGATAGTTTATTTTTTCTTTCTTTCTTTTTTTTTTTTAGTTCATTTTTCTTCAAAACTACCTTGGCTGGACTGTGAGAGTCAGGGGTGCTCCTCAGAGGTTTGGAGCCTCTCAAGGCATCAGTCTCAAGCTGCCCAGACTCCCTGGGTTAACTTAAGCCTTCTGACATGGCAGGCTAGGACAGCAGCAGGATATACTGCTTGGGTTTAGCAATCCCTGCTTGGTCCCCTCCTTCCTGTTACTTTCTCCTCCTGTCCTTCCTCCTGCCCACCAATAAATAGAAAAACCTGAGAAATAATGACTTCTCAGGACTTGATTGTCACACTGTCCTGGAGCCAAGCCCACACCTGCCTCAGGTGAACCCAGGAGGGGAGCTACTGGAAGGCAGTCAACGCACCCCCAAAGTGAGGTTACTAACCACCCCATCCTCAACAAACTTTCATGTGGTCTGCCTTCAGCTAAAGGAAAAATTAAGTCTTCTAAGACATTCTTTAGGCCAGCAGTAAAACTCCAGAATGCCTTGCTCATATATATGACAAAATTGAAAGAGAATGTGTGTATACATGTAAATTTTGTGTGTGTGTGTGTGTGTAAGCATGTTTACAACCTGGCTAGTATTATCCTAGGTTGAAGGTCTCCTCAGTTTCTAAAGGTGATATTTATCCTTTCTACATAGGTTTAAATATATTTAGTATGTCAACATAAGAAAAATCCAAACCTGTAGAGAATTTTGATGAGTTTATTTGAGCCTAACTGATGACAATTGCCAGTAAGCAAAATCTCAACAGATTAGGAAAATTCCCCGGAGAATGGCAGTTTTGCAGCTTATTTTATACATTTGAATCAAAGGAGATGTAAAGAGAATTCACTGGTGGTTAAGGGGGTAGGAGAAAGCAAAATGGGAAAATCTCTGGGATTAGATAAAAAATAAAATGGGGGGACACATACTTCTTTTACATTTGTGGGTATGGGAATTAATAATTAACATTTACAGCTCATAGAGATGATATGTGAAAAACAAGATAACCATAAGGGGTGCTCCGGTGCAGTGGGGTCTGGAAAAAAGGGATTGCTCTGACCCTCCAAGGGTGTGTCATCTTAGATGCAAAAAGACAATAAACAGGCTTACTTAGGGTAAAGACTGACCTTTGTCAAGAAAGCTCTATGCCCAGGATGTGGCTACCTACCATGACCTGCTTTTCGTTAGAAATTTTTATGTTCAGACCATCCTATGTGGTTACTTTCGGTCTCTGAGTTTATAGGGACCACCATGCTGGCCTCCCCTGAGCTTGTCAGGTTTAATATGTGGCCTTTTTGTTCATCCACAATGTGGGTGCCAGGCCTGGCTGTTTCAAGGCCTAGCTGATCCAAAGCCTGGCTGGCCCAAGGTCTGGCTGTGATCCAGGCCCATAGGTAGAAATAGGACCCCAGACTTAGAAAATATGTAAACATATTTCAGCTTATTGTAGCACGCATGCGTGGCTGAAGCCACTTTTGTACTTTACTATGTGAGGAGCCATGCAGTTCCCTGGAGAGCAGAGAAGGGGAGAGCAAAGGAGAGCAGAAGGGGAACACAAGAAAGGGAAGCAGAAGTGCACACAAGAGTGCTTGCCCCGTGCAATAGACTGCACTCCTCAATAGAACTGCACTTCCCAATAGAGGTGCACTCTGCATAATAAAGTTGGTGACTGCCATCTCATCCTCATGTCTGCCTCTTGTGCATTCGTCCAACTGAGCCTCACACCTTGAACCTTCCCTTCTGGGTCAACAATACCCCTGACCCTGACACACAAGTACTTATGTATGTAGATATCTACAAACGATATCATATACTGTTTAGTAGGCTATCTTGTTTTATGAATAGCATCTCACCGTGTTAGGTAACTAGTCTGACAAGAGCAACAGGAGAACAAAGGAACAGAGACCCAGCCCAGAGACCACCCAAAGAAACACCCTATTGATAGTTAAAGAATCCCTCCTGCATCCCCAGAGGCAAAGTACTGGAGTGCCATAACTTAACTTATAATTGGTTGAATCTGGCCACAGATGGTGCACAGAAGGTACTACCCTAACCTACCCAAAACCTCAACCTCGTTATACCATCATTATAATACCAAGTTTATGCTCAGAAGTTCATGAATCTAACTATAACAGACTGAATTCTGGGTAAGCACATGTGCACGAGGCAGAGTTATATAGCAGCCAAGTGGCAATCAAAATGACCTCATGTGCCAATCACCTAGGAATGCCTTTGTAATCACCCATATGGCCCTAATATAATACAGATCTTCCCGCTTCTGTGTTGTTACAGCTCTCTTTGCTGAAAATCTGCTCTTCTCTTGAGGTATACTGTCTTTTATTTTATCTTTTCGCCTCCCAAATTCCACAAGGCTGTAGTCTTCCTTAGCATGGCCCATCTCCTTCTAAAATATACCTTCAATAAATCTTTTTCTCGATCTCGCTGACCTGTGATTCTTTGCTGTGTCAGGGGGAAGAACTGACTAAAAATGCTCATTGCACATTGCATCTTTCTCCTGCTCCCACCCCACCATGATGCTGGGGCAATACCAGAGTTCAAATTGCCACCAAATGGTAACAATTGTATGTATCAAATATTTTATAAACATAATCATAAAAGAAAAAGAAAGCTAGTATGTCAGTTTTCTGGTTATGCTCTTTTTTTTTTTCTGATTGTAATAATCTCATCAAAAGGGAATTTTAATGCATTCTCACTTGAAATACAGCAGATCCCCACCACGAAGAAATGAAGTTACTAATTTATAGGTTTTTTTAATTGTGCAGGAAAAAAAGTAAAAAGAATATAAGTGCAAACATAGCAATATGAGAAGTGAAAACACAATGTGGGGGTAAGAGTGGAGTCCTTTTGTCTGTAACCAGGGAGGTCTGTAAGAAACCACAGAAGCTTCTGCTAATTTGAAATTCCACCAACTGAGAAATAAAACACTGCGGGTTATTTTAAAAAGGTCTTAGGATCTTTGGAAACATGGTAGAGTGAGAGACATCCCCAGATCTCTCTCCTTGAAACAACAATCAGCTGAACATCTAAAACTCAACAAAAAACACCGAAACTGCACACCAACACGTCTGAGCGTGGGATCTGCACATAGGAGCTACCACAAGTCAGAACCCTGGGTGTCGGCCGGTGGATCGAGAGAAATAAAGAAGCTGCCTCTAGCAGCCACCGCAGCTCCCTGCAGGAGGAGGAGGAGGAGGAGGAAAGGAGGAGCAGTGAGTTCCTGCAGCGAGTTCCCCTTGCTGACCATTGCTGACACTGACGGAGATTGAAACTGAGCCTTGCCAGGGAAAGCTGCAGAGCCCGGTCATCAAGACAGACAGCAGAGAAGTGGGACAGGACCACAGAGGAACAACAGTTGATTTTTGCCTGTTGCATTTGCAAAACCAAGGCTGAGCTGCAGCCTCCAACCCCAAACCCATAGGGTCCCTCTCCTTATACCCTCTGAGACCAATCACCGCCGAGCCCCAGGGCAATCCGAGCAAACATTGCCAAGACCATTGCTGACACTGACAGAGATTGAAACTGAGGGTAGCGAGCGTGATTAAATATCTACAAGAAAATTTTTAAAAGCATTATTAAGACTTTATATAAAGCAGGGATCCAAGAGGTTTAGATGCCACCTACTAGAAACCAAAAGAAAAGCACTTTCTTTGCAACAGGCTAAAGAGAGACCTTTCTATAATAAATCTTCTTTCTGGAAAAACAGTAGAATACACTTGCATTAATGCTCAGGCAGAGAAATAGTCCATTAAACACCATGAACAACCAAGGCGAAAGGCATCTCAAAAAGAAAGAGAAAAATCTCCGGAAAATAACCTTACAGACATAGAAATATGTGACTTACATGACAGAGAATTCAGGATGGTACTTCTAAAAAAAAAAAAAAAAAAAAAACTCAATGAGATCCAAAACAACTCAAGTCAACAATTTCATGAATTGAAAAAACAACAAGATGAGCACAGCAAGAAGATTGAAACTCTCAAAAAGAACCAAATAACTTCTGGAGATGAAGAACACACTGCAAGAGTTGAAAAATGAAATAGCAAGCTTGGAAAATAGAGTCAACCAAATGGAGGAAAGGATCAGTGATATCGAAGACAGAAATCTAGAAATAAATCAGAAGGAAGAGGAGAGAAACCGAAGAATCAAAAATAATGAAAAAAAAAAATTCAAGAACTAGCTGATACCGTCAGGAGAGGAAACATAAGAATAATGGGCATTATCGAAGTTGAGGAAAAGGAACAGGGATTAGAAAGCATTTTCTGACATATAGTGGACGAGAATTTCCCAAATCTAAGGAATAAGCTGGAACTTGGAATTTAAGAAGTCAAAAGAATACCCAATTATCTCAACTCAAAAAGTCCTTCACCAAGACATATTGTATTAAAATTATCAAAAATCAATGAAAAAGACAGAATTCCCAAGGCAGCCATGGAGAAAAAATGGTAACTTATAAAGGTAAACCCATTAGATTATCTTTGGACTTCTCAGAGCAAACTTTACAAGCCAGAAAGAAATGGAATCGAATATTTAAACTATTAAGTGAAAGGAACTACCAGCCTAGAATAATGTATCCAGCTAAGCTCTCCTTTAGATATGAAAGAGAAATTAAGACTTTTCCAAACATACAAAAATTGAGGGAATTCTCCACTATGAGGCCTGCACTATAGGAAATACTGAAAAGGGTCAGTTCACTTAAAACAAAATGACCAAAAAAATAATAATAATTAGGAGTAAAGTGACTATCAGGCAAATAGAAGCAGAGGACTGCAACCCTTACCAAGAACATGGCATTATAAGCTTAAATAATAAGAAGAGAATTGTTATAATAAGATAGTAATGAATGTTCAGCCTACATAGAGACAAATTGAGACAACAGTGACTGAAAAGGGGAGATTCAAAGATCCAAATTTGCAAAGGGAAATGGAGATAAGTCATGTGCAAAAGAAAATGGATGACTGTATATATATATATATAACTATCTTTTACATATTCGTAATGGTAACCATATGCCAAAGATTCAGAACTGAAGTATATAACATAAAACAGGAAAGACCAGAAGTAAAAACCACAAAAAACAAACAAAACAAAGAAAACAGAAGCAGAAGGACAAGGAAGCAATGGAAACACCGAGCTTCCAGAAAGCAAAAAATAAAATGGCTATAAAAAGACCTCATATTTCAATAATCGCACTAAATGTAAATGAATTGAACTCACCAATAAAAATGCACAGAGTTGCAGAATGGATCAAACAACAAAACTCAACCATATGCTAACTCCAGGAGACACATCTCAGCTCCAAAGACATATATACTCAAAGTGAAAGGGCAGAAAATGATATTTCAAGCAAATGGCATTCAGAGAAAAGCGGGAGTAGTGGTACTAATATCAGATGAAACAGACTTCAAAATAAAAAGGTAAAGAAAGATACTGAGGGACACTTCATAATGATAAAGGGAATCATGAGCCAAGAAGACATAACACTTAATATCTATGCTCCCAATCAGGGAGCCCCCGATATATGTAAAGCACTTACTAACAGAACTAAAGAGAGAAACAGACCTAAACACTATCATAGTAGGGGACCTAAATACCCCACTGTCCGATATGGACAGATCGTCCAAACAGAAAATCAATAAGGAAATAACATCCTTAAATGACACATTAGACCAACTGGACATAATTGACATTTACAGAGCCTTCCATCCCCAAACAGCTACTTACACACTCTTCTCTAATGCACATGGAACATTCTCAAGAATTGACCACATACTGGGACACAGAGATAGCTTCAACAAATATAAGAGGGTTGAAATCATACCAGCCATATTCTCTGATCATAGTGCTTTGAAACTAGAGATCAACTGCAGAAAGAAATCTGGAAAAAACACAAAGACATGGAGATTAAACAGCATGCTACTGCAGGATAACTGGGTCAGGGAAGAAATAAAAAGGGAGATCAAGAGATACATAGAAACGAATGATAATGATAGTACAACATATCAAAACCTTTGGGACATGGCAAAAGCAGTTATAAGAGGAAAGTTCAAATCATTACAGGCCTATCTCCAAAAACAAGAATGAGCTCACAGAAACAACCTAACACTTCATCTTAAAAAACTAGAAAAAGAAGAACAAATGAAGCCTAAAGTCAGCAGAAGGAAAGAAATAATCAAAAGTAGAGCAGAAATAAATGAAATTGAAAATAACAACAACAAAAAAGATAGAAAAAATAAATGCCATATGACCCAGCAATCCCTCTACTGGGTATTTACCCCAAAGACTTGAATACCCATATATAAAAAGATATTTACACACTGATGTTCATAGTAGCATTATACACAGTGGTCAGGACATGGAAGCAACCGAAGTGTTCTACAACAGATGATTAGCTAACAAAGCTGTGGTACATATACAATGGAATACTACTCAGCCATAAGAAGGGATGAAATACTGCCATTTGCGACAACATGGATGGACCTTGAGATAATCATGCTAAGCAAAATCAGCCAAACAGAAAAAGTTGAAAATCACATGATATCACTTATATGTGGGATATAAACCTAAAAGCAACAAATGAACAGGACAAACAAACGGAGACTCATGGACATGGACTATAGGCTAGTGGTTACCTGAGGATTATAGACTAGTAGTTTCTAGTGGGGTGGGGGAGGAGAGGTGGGGAAAAGGTAGACAGGGTAAAGGGGATCAAATATAGGGTTTAGAGGGAGGGTGAAGTGGGTAAAGGGGATCAAATATATGGTAGCTGAAGGAAACTGGACTTTGGGTTTTAAACACATAATAGAATATACAGATGTCAAATGATAATGTACACCTGAAAATTATATCATTATATTAACCAATGTTACCCCAATAAACTTAATTTAAAAACTTTTTTTCAAATAAAAAAAATTTAAAAAGGTCTTGACACCTTAAGCAAGGGAAACGAAACCTCATTTTGCAACTGGCTTGTAGATTTGTTGTAATCTTCTCCCTCCTGTCTTTCAAAGGCTGAAAAGCAGGCTGAGGTTAGAGATGTGGTTTGAAGATATTGCCTAGTTGACAGCAGATTAACAGTGAAAGACTAAGTAGCCTAAGTACAATCATTTTGCTCACCTGGTGGTAACACTGAGATTTTCTTGCACCTATTCACATCAAAATCTATGAGAAACGACTCCCTTAAATGAATGCACAACTTTTCTGCTTGAACGAGTTCTGAAGTCCAATAATTAAGCACGCAATGCATGCAATAAAATAAGCACTAAGCAAATTACCAGTCAGTTCAGCAAATGTTTATGGAGGGTCCACTAGGGAAGTAGGCAGTTATGAATGGGCATAGGAGGAGGGTGGATCTGAAGAGAGAAGAGGGAGGCTAGAGAAAGCTCCACTTTTGAAGAAGTTAAGACTCATAAATCTATGCCTCAATCTACATGTATTGGCAGAGAGGCCATCAATACCGTGGTCTTTCATGGGCAGACACCTAACTTGGAACTTGGTTATGAGAGACCATCAGAGGTGCAGAAGAGGCTAGTAGAAGCATCATTATTATTATTGTCACATCAATGAACTGATTCCCATCTGCACACCTTCTTCAGAGCTCCTCTTCCTGGGGTCCCATTCCCATCGCTTGCCCCTCAATGCAGAACCACCCTGGCCTTAAGGGCAAGCGAAACCCTCTACCAACTCCATAGTTGTTTCATACCCTGTTACAATCATTTAAAACCCTGCTATAACCTGTGAAAGCAAGGAACTTGAATGCCTTAGAGTTAAAAAAATTTGTACTCTCATTAAATCACCCAAGTTAAAAAGAAAGATGCTCAGTTCAGCCAGTTTGTCTTCACTCCCCTACTGTCACTCCTGATTTTTAAGTAGAAAGACACTCTGGGTCAGATTCCATGAGGCTGTGGTTAGGAGTGAGACTGAAATAAAGAGAGGACTCTTAGCTCTCCTGAGGTTCTAAATTTATTTACGTCCTCCAACACTCAGCACTTGTCTTAGGGTAAGCTTGCTAGGGATGAAATTCTCCTTCAAGGCAGACTCCTCCCAAGACAGAACAACTCTGTGAATTGAGTGAAAGACTACCTCATAGCACCTCAGGCCAAGGAAGATGGCTGCTCTCTCTTTCTTTTTCCCTACTTTCTTGGAAAGGACAGTGCCCCACCTACCCACCAGGCCTTAGAGACAGGCGTGAAGAACAGTTGGGGAAAAAAGAAGAGAGGGAGAGAAAGGGATAGCAATTCCTTGGAAGGGATCAAGTTCCCACCTCTCCTGTAATACTTAGCCCCAGCCTCTCCTTACGCTTCACCAGTAGCTGTCAATGAATAATGGCCCTTTCCTAACCCAGGTGTGGGAAATGTTAACACAGACAACTTTTCCCAGTTCAGCTGAGGCAAATCAACTCAATAAAAAATAAGATTGAAAAAATCAAAGCATTTCCCTGGCATAGATCTCTTTTCAGGTTATAATGAAAGTGACTAGTATTGAGGCATAACGAGGTGTTGAGAATGGAGCTATGGTTTCTTAGAAGTATTCATTCATGTAAGTCTCCATTTTATACATAGTTCAGATAACTGAGGCTCAGAGAAATTAAGAGATTTTGCTCAAGACCCATAGTAGAGCCCCGATCTCTTTATTCTAAAGTTCAAACTCTGTTATTCTCTGTGACCCCTTCCAAGCCTTTTGTTAGAAGTAGCTGCCCTTAGATCTGGGGAAGAAGGGTCCCTACCATGGTTGCTCTCTCTGCTCCTAGCCTGTGTTTCTCCCATAACCTTCAAGCTAATAGCTCCTGCTATAGATGCGCTAATTAACTAGAGATATTCTGCTTGAGGCTTGAGTTTTTTCAATAACAGCCCCTGCCTCTCCTGAAAGGGGCTGGGGGGAGGATATATCTACAAAATAATAACTATTTATCAAAGACTTACAGGACCCTCAATACCTAACTCAGATGGGAGGAGGTGGAAGCGGGGGCGGGGACCGTGGTAAATGGACTGACAGGGAACAAAAAGATTTAGAGATTTCATGCTCTTCCTTGGATCTCTATTTGTGGTCCTAACCCACCTCTTGTTCTGCCCCTCTTTCCTTCCCTTGACACAAAAGCCTGAATTTGGGGCTCTCTTAAGATGGATTTGCAGAAGCTTTAAGGCCCTTCTTTAGCTGGCGCCTTTTTGATGAATAAACCTTACTCCAACTCTGATGTTTTGTTTATTGGCCTTTGAAGCATCAGGCATACAAACCTTGAATCAGTAACAGGCCCAGATCTTTAGAGGGACCAGGAGGCTCTGGTTATTCAGGGCCCAACTTCCCCTAACTGGCCCCCTTACATTTTAGACTTTCATAAACCAAAATTCTCAAAGAGGTACAGAAAAGGAGAGACTTCAGATTAGACAGTTTACAAAGTAGAGAAACACAGCAGTCAGTCAGAAACTGAAAATGTGCTCCATGGAGAAAAGTGGAAGCTGCCTTTTATAGAGAAGAGTTCCCATGCAGGTTCCCAAAAAGTCCATTTTTAATGCAAATGAGGTTTCCAGATTCACACATTGCTGATTGCTCAAATCATGTAGTTCTAATTGGTCAGTATCAAGCATTCTGATTGGTCATTATAGAGTAGTTCTGATTGGTTGGTATAGATGCAAATGAGGATATAATTTTGAAGTTCTGATGGGACAGGGCAAATCTCAGCCATTAGTAGAAAGACCAAACCAGGGCTTCTCTGCCATCGTTGAATCAGACGGTGTAAACAAGCAGGGTATAGTTTGAGAAGTGAGAGTTCAGTCTGAGGTTCTTCCTGGTATGCTGGGTAGTGAGGAGTCCTGGTCAGCAAATGACCACTAGACTTATTTAGAAAATGTGGGTCCTTTGTTAGCCCTGGTGAGTCTATGTCAGCAGATAGATTCCTTCTCAGGGTTCACATTAAATAACTTTCTTCTTGAAGTCCACACCCTTTTTTATGTTGAATACTTTTGGAACATGAGGGCAGCCCATGTAGTTCAAAGGAAGCAGGAAATGAGCCCCAGAAACTGTGGGCTAATAAAGCCCTTGCAGGAAAAAGAGTCCTCTGCTGGCCAAGTTTGTGAAGGGCAGGCTTTTGGTCTGTGAAATGTGTTCTTTTGGGGGAATTTTCCTCCAGAGCCCATGGGAGGCTCTCTCCTTGCAGAAATTGACCCTAATATTAGAAAAAACCTCTTACCATACTCTCTGTTACAAAGAGAACGAATCTATACCTATGGTGCAGGGGCAGCTAACGTGAGAAAAAGAGAGGCCAAAATGTGTTTCCTTCCTCCAACCTCTGTGCAGACCCAGGGCTCCTGATTGATAACCGGATCCACATACTGACCCTAGGATGTGGATAAAACTTAAAATGTAAGAAGCTGAGCTGCAGTGGTCTCAACAGAGCTTTAGCTGATCCCAAGGGAGCTCTGAAGTTGGGATGACCCCTTAGAGGTAGAGTGAAGAGGCTGGGTCTTTATACCCCCTCATTGACTGGTAATTAGATGAAGACTGCCCCGAGGATGGGGAAGTAACTGTGGGCTAAAGTAACTTTAGCTAAAAGCAATTTCCAGAGAGGCCTTATGCAGGAGGGCTATCAGCCAAGCAGTTCTATTAGCAGCTAGAGCGAGTGGGGTCCACAGGTCTTGAAGGGAGATTTGAATGGTACATCAAAATCTCTATTATAAATGCCCAAGTGTTGGATTTTATTTATAGGATTATGGGAAACAACTAAATTTTGGAAATATTATGACTTGGCTTGTATTTGTAAACTAAATATATTTGGCTCTATCCTTGGCCCCGGGCACTGCCTTGAAGAATAAAGTAGGCTCTCTCTGAGTTTCCTTAAGCAGATGTCATGGTATTTGGACAGGATAGTTCCACAGAATAATTTATAGTATTTTTCTGTAGAGATCTTTCCATCTACAGATTTTTAAGACATCTACAAAAATAGCACCATCTAATCTTATTACCAGGTACGAGACCTCAAGTCCCTTTAGTAAGTCTAACAAGATTCACAAGAAATATGACTGCATATGTAGTGACCTCACCTTTAGAAACAATAGGTTAAGGATAAGACATGGTACGTGCTAACCGCCATGTCTCACTTCTAGTTAGTTATCTGCTAAAAATTTATTAACTAAAGGGATTTACTGGCCGAATCACTGCCTATAGGTACAAAATATTTTAACAATGACGTATTCTGCTTCTGTACCCCTGCTTGCTTACCCACCTCTTAGTTATCAGTTAATGAATGGAGGAGATATAGTCTTTTGTGTAAAGATTAAGGATGTGGGGGATGGGATCGAGGGCTTAAAACCTTTGTGCCCCTGCGTCTGTCTCGGGGCTGCTCCTTTGCAAGGACAGCCGCCGGCTAATAAACTGTCTCTTGGACTAGAGCACTCGAGTTGGGCCTGGTTATTTCGGTCACAACACATAAACATGGCAGCTGAGGACTGAATAAGCAATGAAGGAAATGTGTTTGGGGGAAAAGAATATATACTATCAACATTGCCTCATTACCACTAGCAGAAATCAGTGCTGCAATATTATATGTTCTTTTTCTTGGATTGTACAAAAAATGAGCAACAACACTTTATTGTTCCTTTTTTTTAAAAAAAAAAACTTTTTTCTTCCTTTTGATTTTTATTCTTTTGTATGGATTTGGTTATATTCAAATTTTCAACTTGGTCCGTAAGTCGCCAAAAGGCATAACAGGATTGTGATGGACAAAGTGTACTTTGAGAATAATGACCTTTTTGATGTTTATTAGAAGCACTTTATGGATACAATATCTGTAGTGCAGATGGAATAATTGAATTAGGCACCTTTGAAATAGTGTGAATGGGAAGGATTTAGATACTGGGAAGCCAAGGGATGGAATGTAGTAGGCCATATCTGTTTTTACTGCCTTCCTTAAGAAGTGCCCTCCAGCCATGATATCAGCTGGGGAAGCTATATTGCTGCTGCCTACAGGTGCTAAAACCAGTGTGAGCCAATCAGAAAGCTAGTCTTAAGAATTTGACTCAAGAAAGCCAGAGCCTTAGACTTAGGAGCTAAATCACATTAATGTCATCGTTCTGAGGTTGCTGGTGTTTACGTGACTCTTACCTCTTCTGAGGCTTTATTGCTTAACCTTTATGAGGATTCTGTGAGATATCAGAGTATTCCTTTAATAATTACCTTGCAACACACACTGATGCAGATCGTCACATCTTCCTAAAAGCATGTATATGTGTGTGTATTTTTTTTATAGGACAAACATGATGTCCTTTTAAAAATACAAATAAATAAAATTTTTAAATGCTTCATCATAGATTTACTTATACATTTAAATGTTTTTTACAAGTATATACTTTATAATACGCACAGTATTTTATAACCGTAGTATATATACGTTATAAATAAAAATAAACATCGGAATTGTGTGCTCAACATTTTTTTCTAAGCAGCATATAAGGTGAAGTATTGAGTACCTGTATCTCCATTACTATGGGTACTCTGACTTCAAGATGTGGGTAGACAACCTCTGGGATTCAACATACATGCTAAAAGTTGAAAGATTTGTTTTGGTCATGAAGAATAGTACAAGATTAATATACATACAATTTTTTGACCGTGATAAATGTACCCAGGAGAGTTAGACTGCGTGTGAGTGTGTACCCACAGCATTGAGTAAATATCACAATCCTCTTCCCCAAGGAGGCTCTTGGCTATCAGAAAAGATCAAACACCCACAATTCACCTCTTATGGAGCCTCTGCCCTACTCTCCTTGGGCCTCACTTCTTCCCTCAATTCTCCTCTCATCCTCCTACATTATCTGCCCGGGTTACTAGCAAACCCATCAAAGGCAGAGTGTACTCTATCTCGGGCTCCTTTAAGGAGTCTGAGGGTTTGAGTAGCATCCAAATATTCAGTAGAGAGACAAAACCAGTCTAGGACTTCATACAAATTTAGCACCAACCACTTGAAAGGGGTGAGTGGAGCCCACTGCAGAGAAAGGATTCTAACTCATATATACAAGCCACCTTGCCTCAGTTTTCTCCTGTCATCTGAGACATGGAGAAGAAAATAATGGTCCCCAATCTGTCTTTTGCTCAAATCTGACCCTTTTCCTTACCAGCCATGGCCCTAGGGCAAGTCCTCACCCTTCTTGAGCTTCATGCCTCTCCACAGCTTTCTGGCTCGAAGAAAGAGGATATAACTCAAAGAATGTGTAAAACCATATGCAAATTGCTATGTGGAAGTGAGTCGCTATTCTTCAGCCCCTCTCTACCTGAACTGCATTTGAATGCTCCTTTGGGAATCTATATTCTCTGCCAGGTCCCAACAGCCTGGGGCACAGGTGCCAGGTCTATGGCTGTCATTAACTCTGCCCTAGGCTTCGTCTACGGGGGTGACCCTTTCAACTAGCCCGAAAAGTCCTATTCAGTAATCTCAGAGGAAATTTTTTCTCAGAAAAGTGTTTTATTACATTTAGAGACCATGAATTAATTTTTATGATATCGCATCCTCTGGAAAGGATGGTCTCTGATGCTCATAAGCAAGGACATTTATTATTCCCCCATCTATACTTATTTTTTCTAAAGGAGGGTGGTGCCATCTGTCTCTGTCATGTTTAGGGGGAAATAGGGTACCCCATGAGCTCGGATTTTGGGAAAAGAAGGGGTCGTTTCAGCTCTTACTGAGAGCTGGCTTTGGCTTACAGAGTCAGACAAAGGTTAGGAAAGGAAGTTGACAATGGTGTTGCTGAAAGACAAGCATCCTGGTTTCCTTCATTTGTAATGGTGAAGTCAGTTCACTTTAAAAATTCATTAATTTTTCATGTTGTCATCAGAAATACAAATATCTACTAAGCAATTGTTCAGTGCTTATAATAGTGAGAAATTGTAACAGAGACCACATGCCAGGATCTGGATCAATCAAGTCCTTTCCTTTGCTTCCCTCATTACCTTGAATATTATGTTATGGCATGGAGTAGATCAGATTATACATGCCTCATAGGACCATAGCTTCCTCACTGAGCATCTAGGAGTAGTAAGAGAAAATAAATTTCACACATCCCAAAAGCAGAACTCAAAATTTTGGAGTAGTAAGGCCTTGAGTTCAGAAGGGTGAGGAAAAAAAATCTATGACCATGAATCTATGGTGGGGCATAGCTTCTACCTGCATCCAAGGCTCCATTCTCTTCCCAATGGTGAAAGCTGAAGAGGTGAGCACTGCTACTTAATTTTCAGTCTTAATGAAAACCTATAGTTGATCGTACCACATCTCCTCTACTCATCCATGGGACATATTCTGAGCCAGTGGAGGACACAGACCTGCAGGCTCAGTATTTTGGTAAGTGGTGGCGGTGGTAGAGGCAGTGACCCAGGGTCTCAGCAAAGCTGCTGTGGATGTTGTTCACCTCCCTGCTCCACAGAAAAAGTGTTCACAGGTTATCTACTTTCCTATTCTATCTCTGCGCAAGAGAGGCTGTAGAAAACCCCGAATGAGTGGCACAAGTGCATGAAAGTGTACCGTCACCTCAGCCCTTGGATTGTTGGGAACTGTGGACCCAGGGTGTGTTGGGGTTGATAAAGCAGGGTAAGTCCTCTGCTCTTTCTCCCCATAGGAGGTGGCTAAAGGACAATAAATGGGTTTATTGTGGGGAAGGAGAATATACTGCATAGGGTTGGGGAAGAAATCTCCACATATCTTCAAGTAACACTCAGGTTACTTTGTAACACACATGTCACTGGAAGGGAACTGGATTCAAAGACAGGAACATGAAAATTGACCCATGACCTGGGTGACCTCATCTTCTGCCCAACTCTGAAGCCCAGCTCTGAAGGGGTTTATAGACAGAATAATTTTCCTTTAAAAAATGTCTTTTTAGATGTTAGCAAAGAGCCATTGTACAGTGGACACAGAACTGGGTGAGTACAGGGTAGAGGATGGGGGATATTGCTGTGCTGGATATTGAAGTGGATATGCTAAGGCCAATACTATGTAAGTATTAATTAAAGATTGGCTATATGTATGATATTCATCTGCTTTGAAACAAACTTTGACTGAGAAATGAGTTCTTCCTGCTGATTGGTCATCCTGAGCAAAGAAACAGCTCTTCACTGAGAGTACACGTTGCCTGGCTCAATGACAGCAATGTAGGGCAAATGGGTCACGTGGTCATCGACGATGGGAATGTTCACAGTGCAGCCACACAGCACCTGCAGAAAAATGAGGGGAGAGTAAAGAAAAGGTTGGAGGGCTGAGTGAATAGAAAGGAGGGAAACAAATGAAGTGGGGGAAAGAAGGACCCAGTGGGTGAGAAGGAATGGGAGCATCTGTCTCCATCATCACTAATCAGCCTGCTTCCTCCACTACCTGGCTCACACTCCACCTGCTGGTGACTGACTAGAACACTGAAAAGGATAGTCTTGGTGCCATCCTGGCAAGAGAGTGCATGTGTGTGTTCAGAGCAGTTGGTGATAGAGGGAAAGGGTGTCTCTGAGCACAGACAATGCCTGCAGGGATGTTCTTAGGCCTGCCAAACTCCTTTTTGGGCAAGTGCCTTCCTTCCAGCCATTCTTTCTTTCACTGTGCAGGATCTCGTACTCAATATAAACAGTTGGTATGTCAGGGCTTGAGTGTCCTCTGTGATTGTTGTATGCTTGGCAGAGTCATGGGATAGCTTCTTCAGGACATACACAGTGCATGCACTGTATGGTGGGTTCCACATTTTATGATAAGGGTACAGTTTTTCTGGGTACAGTTCAATTTGGACCACTATTTAGCCCACCGAAGGCAACATAGCCAAATGCTCTCAAGGGCTCTCCATGCTCCTCTATATCCATCTGGATCAAGGGCATTAAAGGGCTAAGTGGAGTGACTACTGAAAAAGAAGAGTCACAAAGAAGTAGCATCACCAAAAAGGAAGAGTCCCCATGAAACAGAGAAAAGAGGCGCCGAAGCCACTTGTGCCATTTCCACCTGGATGAGAGAAGAGGTTAGTTACGGTCAATGTAGCTCACCATGGCTCCACTTCAGTCTTTTCACCTGCCTTTGCTCCCATGTCTAGGCCTAGAGAAGCAGCCTTTATCTCCTACAGAGAGGTTCACACAGAGCAAGTAAAGCCTGGAAAGATTAATGTGTCCTTTATTTTACAACTAATGATATCACACATTAATTTTTCAAATTTGATTCTCCTAACTAGAAATTCAGACAGGATGAGTAACCATATAGGAAGAAAAAACAGGACTAGAGAACTTAGAAGAGGTGACCCTCAGGACAGTGACCTTTGTCATATTCCCATGACCAAACACTACTCATCCAAGGAGAGGTGGTGGCTTAAAGTGCTCAATACTGGCCATGGGTCATACAACAAGTTACACTTGACTCACGGATTTTTGCTCTTCACTAGGAGCTGCTCTGCATTCTGAAGTACTACAGGAATACAGTCTAACAGCCCACCCTCTGACCTCCACCTTCAGTTTCCCCAAATTTCCCTTCATATGCCAATTTGTCAGGACCTACATTCTACTGGTCCTTACAGTTTCTCCCTGTCCATTGGCAGCCTCTGGCCTTTGTTCTCTCTCTCTCCATGCTAGATGTTATGGGCTTAATTTTGTCCCCCATCTCTCAATTCATATATTTAAGTCTCAACTCCTCAGCACCTCAGAATGTAACTGTATTTGGAGATAAAGTCTTTAAAGAGATTACATTAAAATGAGGCTCTTAGAGTGGGACCCTAATCCAATATGACTGGTGTCCTTATAAGAAGAGGAAGACATACCAGGGATGAGCACACACAGAAAGAAGGCCATGTGAGGACACAGTAAGAAGGAGGCTATCTACAAGCCAAAGAGAGGCTTCAGAAGAAACCAAATTTATCCACACTTTAGTATTGGACTTTTAGCCTCCAGAATTGTGAGAATTTCTGTTGTTTTGTTATGGCAGCCCTAGCAAACTGATAGAGTAGATTTAGAGTAGATTTAGAGTAGAGTAGATTCATCACTTAAGCAACATTTGAAACACCCTCACCTCATTCTTGCTTCATCTTTCCTATCTGACAAAAGCTCAAACCCTCTGCCTCTTCCACATCTGACCTCTACTAAGTGGTTGAGACCTACTAGGAAAAATCACATCACTGAGTATATTATGCCACCATAGTTCTATGGTCTAGAGCTAATGGGCACCTCCAATACTGCATGGAATTCATACTTTTGGTCATCCCATATATTTTTGGTAAGTTCCTTCTATGTGCACTTAGGATACATAAGTGAAGAAAACTGACAAAGCTCTCTGCTTCTTGGAGCTTATATCATTGTTCCACGGTCACCTCTCTTGTCCTTAACTAATCTATTTCAAACATTCTTCACTCTGACAAATTTCTGTCTCCTCAGACCTCAGCAGATATGCTAGATGACACTTCACAGAGAAGAGCCACCAGGAGAGAACTTTTCTTTACTAGACTCAAAAACATTTGTTTTCCACCCCTCCTCTCCTCCTTCCTTCCTGTTAGAATGAAAAACATTTCCCAGGGTGAGTCCTTTGATCTTTCCAGCTGGGAAAGGTGCTTACTTCTCAAGTAAAGGTGTCTTTACGTCCCCAGGCATACTTTTTCATCTGGGTTATGACTTTTGGCTTAATTATCTATCTTCTTACAGAACATGGACTTCCTGCTCTGCCACCAGTGTTAGGTGCTTAGCTGGTACTCAAGAACCACATGGGAAATGGATGAGAAATGAGAGGGCTAGCTGGAGAGAGGGCCCACCCAGCATGTCCTAGGACAGAGCCACCAGAAAAGAGAGAGGAATCTTGAGGGGTGTCCACCTAAAGCTGTCAACTGGAAACCACCACAGTTTTCACCTTAGAAACCTGTGCTTTGTCGCCATGGCTTCTGGAAGGCAAGAGCTGGAGATTTAGAAACTCATACAGACGAGGTTCTGGTGGAACTTTCTGGGCATCTGAAGAACCTTGCTGTTTCTCCTGCCAGAGGGGACTGTTCTCATGGTTTCTTTATCACTGTTTGGCAGGCAGGGCTCTGCTTGGGGGCCTCTGGGGCTGCTCTACACAGCAGCTCTACCCAGGAGCAGCCGCAGAAACTCAGATCCCCCATGAACAGCGTCTGCCTCAGAATTTCTTCAAAGAACTGCTCACAGTTTGGGCCTGCTGGAGTGGGACCCACCTTCTTTGCATGCTGTAGATAGATCCATGAAGATAACAGTGGTAATAATAGTTATAATATTTAATATAGTAAACCGAGTAGTCAACTCCCAAATTTCATTTACTAGTGAGAAATATTCAAATATACTAATAACACGATTGTGAAGATTAAAATGAACAGGTAAGCATTTTATTCAAATTCAAAGCCTGACTTTGCTAAAGTTGCCTCATGGACTTGGCAAGTAACACTGTTCTAAGCCCCCAAGAGTCACAATGCCCTAGAAATATCAAGACTGGTCTAGAGGACAGCGAGACTTCAAGGTGTCTTCTATACACTAAAGCTAAGAGGTTGACATCTCAAACTATCTCTGCAGGACAAATGTATATTTTGGATATGCTTGGATATAATTACACCAAAGGCATCACTGTACAGTTTGATATTTCTTTATAATATATATCTTTGAAATCTTTCCATAGCAGTTCACATAGATTGACCTAATTTTGTATTTTGCATGCGATATAGTTTAATAGACTGACAATTTCTCAGTTGTTTTTAAGCTTAAGGGTCAGGAAAGTTAGCACCTCCCAAATGGGACAGAAAGTTGTCTGCAGGCTATGAAGGAGCAGAGCACAGGCCACATTGTTAAGGCTGTGCTTGGCACAGGAGGGAAATTACACAACACACTTGAAACTCTTTCTGGACAACCTGAATCAACAAGATGTTTGTCAGATCACAGCCATTCTGAAATGTATAAATAAGTGATATAAGTAATCTCTTCCCTCATCTTCATTTAGTTTCAGACCACTTTTGGTGATAATGTTTAAGGCATAGGAAAAACAATGGTATAAAGACAATGATAATTTGTTAAAAAAAAAAAAAAGTGAGGTATGGGAATGTTCTCTGATTTTCAAACATAATTTTCAGCCATGGAAAACCACAATATTTGACATCAAAAACTCTTTTCAGTGTGAGTATTAGGTTTAGGCAAGTTAGGAACTTGCATCAGATACAATCTGAAAGGGAGTGCCAAATGACTTAGTAATGAGGAAAAGTAACATATTAATGCAGTATTTTAAAAAAACAAAATGAATAAAAAATCTTTGATGGACAAAATATCAAAATTTTAAATAAAGACAAGATATGGTCCTGCAATTACAGAAGCCTAAAGGTTGTACAAGTTGGTGAGGGGAGCAAAGTGAAAAATAAAATTTTGATAAATCCCATTCAGTCTACAAATTTCTCATCAAAGAAACTGAAATGTACATACTTGCTAAATATCCTGGGCAAGTTTCACACCACACTGCTTAAAAGGGGTATGATTTGCTTATTTATGATATTGAAGCTTTCATAATAAAATTTTTGTCACTTTTCAGTCTCAAAACATACAGAAGCACTTGGTGAAAATTTTCATTTTGTCAAATAGAGATAGCCCCTTAAAAATGTGTCAGCAAGATGGTTATCATTGTTGCTAGCCAAAGAAAAGATATCGAATGTTAGCCTGCTATAAAATCATATTTTCAAATTATGCAACATCTCCTATAATTTGGAAATATATTAGGGACCAGTTAGAAAAAAGAATTTATGTAAATCAGAAATTTACATGCTGTTTGCTGAAACTATTTCAGTATGCCAAAATTAAATTATTTCGAATGGCAATTCTCTCAACTGAAAATGAGATAAGCAAAGAAGTATTTCTGACAATATTGATAAATTTGCTTTCAATAAAGCCCAGGAAATAAGTTCTGGTTTTGGTATAAATAAAACATTTAAAGTTAAAATAACCTGAGTTTTAATACACCTAATTTTCAATATTTTTCAACTAGTTTAACGTTATGGGAGAACTCAACTGTTGAGATTTAATAAAATCATGTATAGATAGATAGATTCATGTCCATACTGAAGATGCGTTTCCCCCTCCCCTGAATTCATGTCTTTCTCTCCAAAACGATCCTGAATCTGAACACACATCATAGCACGCTCTGATTTCGAGCTTCGACCCCTGAATGAATGGGCACCTTCGTACATCGGTCTGGCTGAAACATTCCCCCGCCAGAGAAAAGGATCACCGCAGGGGCAGGTCCAGAGAATGAAAGGCTCCGTGTGAAGCCCGGCAGAGCTGCCCCGCCGCAGTCAGGCCCGCGAAGGGAGAGTTTACTCACGGTTGCTGCGGCCCCGGGGCGCCTCGACCAAGCCGGGGCTTCAGCCGAGACCGCGAAGCTCGGGTTCTCCCCAGAGACACGGCTCCCAAGTGCGCGGCGCTGGACCCCGAGGCAGGTACTGCTGGGTCTGCGGCGCTGGTTAGTCTGTTACGGGGAGTTCGGGCGCCCCCTCCCTGCCGTTGGGTGGCCACGGGCTCATTTTCACTGTGGTCGGGATAAAGCACTGAAATCCTCGACTCCTGATCTCCGTCAATGGCAACGGTGATTGATGCTCTGCTTTAGCTATGACGGTTCCTTTGGTTGGGATATACTTTGGAGCCAGAGCCTGGAAAATAAGGACATCTTCGTGCTTTTAGGCATCTAAAACGGAAAGCCTCTAAATTACGTTCAAATGCCAAAGTCCACTTCAGGTTTCCTGAGAAAAGTGAAGATATCATCAAAATCCAAACGATATAAGCTCCCAGTTTCTGCCATCGGATTCTCCAGCAAATCTTCAACCTGTTAGGCATAGAAGACTACGAGCGCTGCTTGGGGTAAGATCCTCCTGGATAATTACCCTCTAGCCTTGAACACACGAATCATGAAAATAGAAACCCTTCAGATTTGTCTTATTTCGGTATTGCAGTCCAAATATTCTTCCAGGGTATCATTCCTTATCTGAAGGACTAGGAAGTTGTCAGAATGAAAACTGAAGTGTACTCCTCCATTATTAACAATCCCCACAGGGGGAAAAAAAAATCAGGAAATAAGAATCTTACACCGGATCATTTCTAATCAATTACACTATTGTTTGCCAAACGGGAAAAAAAGCAATCGAAAGTTCTTTCTGGGTACTTATGGAAAAGGAGCAAAGAAAATTGAAGCCAGGAACTTGTTTCTCATTTTGATAGTCTACATCTTGCAAATGCAAACTTGAATATTCTTGAAATCAAGTGGTTGTTTTTTTAAAAAACTCAAAAATCTTTTTATAACTTCCTATAAACCATAAATAATTCACATTGTGTCTTCTGATCAATTTTTATATTCTCTCAAATCAACTATATATACTTTGTGTTGGTATTATGCTATTTTTATTATTACCATGATTATTCTCTTTATTAATATTGCTTGAGCTCCTCCAATGTAGCCACCGGGCTAGATACCAAGGAATCAAGATTTCGTAAGGTGTTTTCTTGCCCCACAGGTATCTTACAGACTTCTGAAAAGAAAAATAGGACATATCTTCAAAGGTTATATCGATGGCTGCTAATGGTGAGAATATAGCCAGGCTTAGTTTGTAGAGAGGGCACATTAGCAGGCAAAGGAGTGGACCCGAAATAGTTATTAAATGCCATAATTTTGTAAGTTCAAACTGAAATGAAGCCTTCATGTGAATGGATGGAGGTAAGAAGTTTAGTGCTACGTCAATATGCAAAAGTCAATTACATGTGCCCAGCAGTGGAGGTGGACTTCACATCCCGAGTTGCTTCTGGTCAGCCTGAGAGAGTGCACACGGGAGGCAGGGATTGGCTCCTGGTACCCATGGATGGGCTGTGAGGGATCGCCGTGCAGCCCTAGCTGGAAGCAGTCGAAGTTTTCCAGCCTCAGGGGGGAGATTGTGAACATGACCACGCCTTCACCCTTTCTGCCAGCAGATTCCTGTGAGGCAGAGGTCAATCCCATTCCCCCTACACATCCCATCCTGTGACTTCAAGCCCGGCTCTGCAACACAGGAAAGACAGGGAGCCCTGCCTACATGTCTACACCCAAAGAATCCAGGAGCTCATCTGTGCCTTTGTTTAGGTGATTCCACCCTCTGATTCTACTAGGCACAAGACTCTCATTTGCTCAAAACAACAAAACAACAACAACAACAACAACAACAACACATCTAAGAAACACTGAAGAACTGAAAGCAGTAGACTGAGAACTTGGAAGGAAAACAGCTGTTTAATGCATCCCTTGGAAGAGTGGCAGATCCTCAGGAGATGGAACAACAAAAATGGACAGCACCAAGTCAGCCATTTTTCCAGATGATTCTGATTCAGAGGGTGAGAAGATTGAAGTGGATGTTGAGAACACAGAGTCCTCCCACAGAGACATGTCTAACAGCAGCGTCCCCAGTACCCATGACACAGATACCACAGCAGCCTGCTGATTGTTGGAAAGGACAAAGGTTACTCCAGTGCCAGCTGCAGACTTTCATTCCCTCCCTAGGAACCAGAAAGTCATCACAGTGCAAGAAAAATTATTACTGGGGCTAATGCAATCCAAGGAAGCTCTTAAATTCAGTTATGATGCAGTTCCTTTAAAAACAAACAGTATTTGACCAAAATTGTTACAGGCACTTATTTGAGTATATTTAGCAACAAGTAGGGTAGAGCCTTCCCAGCCCAACATATATATTACTAATGTACATATTGGACAATCACAATTACTAATAGTAGTAAAGCCTTTGTGAAAATTCATTTATTTAATTTAGTTAATTGAAAAGAGAAGATTAGTGGATCAATTCTCCCTTTTTGTCTTTTTTTTTCTTTTTTTCTCTTTCTCTTTTTTTTTTTTTTTTTTACAGTTGGTGAACACTGCACTGAATAGGTACATTTAAAGTCAGAGCTTGAAACCCTTCCTGAGGATCAGGGTCTAAAACGTGAAAAACATCAAACCTATGTAAATAAAAAATTAGAACCATTAGCCATTACTGTTAATATCTAAAAGGCTATTATTCTGTAGCCAGTAACAATCATGAATGGATTATAGTCTATAAAAAACAAACAAGGAAACAAACAAAATCTAATATCTAATATTAGATTATCTTGTTAGATATTAGGAAACTCCATGAAGCGTGTTAAGATCATCATCATGTGCTCAGCTTTCTGTGGATTCTGTGCCAAGATTGCTAGTCTTATCCTGCACTGATAGCAAGATAGCAGCACCAAACCTCGACAGCTGTCCAGACTCCTGGACATTGAGGTGATGGGCCAAGCATGAGGGATTTTGCCACACTCAGACTGTGAGTGTGGAGTCTGGGGCCAGAGGAAAAAGCACCATATATCTCTGTGTGTGTTACAGATTCTGGGCACACAGAGAGGCAGGCCAACACCTGAGCCAAGAGTTTCCATTTCAAACTTTAGTAACTGTTTGCAAAATCAAAATGGCATCTTGGTAAAGCTTACTCCTAAGAAAAATAGCTGACAGGCAAAATGTAAGAAAATCATCTATTTTAATGTATTATTTAACAGTACTAAAACAACCGACCCCTAGCATTTTACTCTGCACAAAATGAATGAGGTTGGGGCTAGGCAGGTCAATGCCAATGCTTTTAATTTTTTTTTTTTAAATCATTACCCTTTGCCAGCTCTTCATTTTTGGGGGGTATCAATAGATATGCTATCATAATTTTCATAGATAAGTTTAGCATTCATTTTAATGTAAAAATTACTTCTATTTTCCAATAGCTGTGTTTCTCAAAGTGGTATGGGAACTCCTGAGACACTTTCTGTGGATCCACAAAGTCAGGCTAATTTTATTATAGTAGTAAGATTTTGTCTTTTTCCCTCTCATTCTCCCACATGTGTCTGGTGGACTTTTCCAGATGTTGAATGTGTGATGATGTCATCACACTAACAGTTCATAGAATGTGTGCTTGTATAATCTTATGTATTAAAACTTTCTCAGTTTACATTTATTATGTGGCAAATATTGATAGATACTATTCACATAAACAAAAACTTATCAGGTCCTCAATAATTAATTGCTCATAATGTAAAGTGGTCCTGAACCGAAAAGTTCAAGAAATGTCCTACGAAGTCCCTCTCCCCTTCCTCATGCTTCCATTACATAGGATATGTGGTTTCTTTTTGAATATTGCAGTAAAGTGAAATTTCCAGCCTGCTTTTTGATGATGCATCTTTCCTTTGTCTTTATGCCATGACTCCCACCTGGCCCTCTCCTCTTGCCAGGAAACTTTCTTGGAGACCTCATCTCTGGCTTATTGAACTTTGTAGAGAACTAAAGTTATTTAAACAATACAAATAATACTTTTATTAATGGCTATTTTAACGATATGTTTAGTTCAGCCTGAAGCATTATTTTATGATTTTTAAAATAAGACATGGCTAAAAAAATAAAGATAACTAAACTAAGCAGTATGGCTGAGTTTGGAGTTCAGGCCAGACTCCCCTTGGTAAGGAGACCTTTAAAAGCACTCACTGCTTCTGTCTAGGATATACACAATACTCCTCCATCTTGGTCATACATAGGCCTCTTTAGCCCTCACATCGAAACCGCTGGTTGCAAAGATAGAAGAGATTCTTTACTGCACTCTATCAGTAGACAACAGGAAGTCCAGTTTAAGCTGCAGGTGAAAAACAGAATTGTGACCTCTGAGAATGAGAACCACTGGCTGGCCTGAAGAGATCTACTGTGGAATCAGTGAAGTCTTAAAGGAGAAAAGTCAGAGCTTATATGGCTGGGCTACCTCAAGAATGGAAAATTTTAGGTGCTTTTTGTTTATTCTTAAACTCACAAGAAAACCTAAGAGTCCAAAATAATAATTTCCAGAGTCAGCAGTTAATGGGTTAAAAAAAATGATTTCATTGAAGAAATTTTGGACTTTATGTTCAATTGGCAGAAAAATATATTCTCTTATGACTATTTAAAATGTATGTATCTACTTTTCATCAGTACTTAAAGTCAATCAGTTCAACTCCCTTATACCAAATTCTCTGTTATCCTACAAAGTAATAGACAGCAAACTCTTTGGCATTTGAGGTAGAATTCAGAATCCTTGGTCATTTCACTTTTTCTGCTACTCTGATTTAATCTCCTCTCTTTGGTGTTAAGTCCTGTGTCATTTCCATTTTCTATTTCCTTTATTGGGCCCTTTGAGACAAGCCATGATCTCTAAGGGTTTTGGGTACATTTGGAACAAATGACCTCGGAGATACTGTGGGTTCCATTCCACACCACCTCAGTAAAGCAAGTATTTCAAAAAAGTAAGTTATAACCTTTTTACTAGTGGAGAGTCTTGACTTCAATTTGTAAAAAACACAACTGTGAAGCACAATGAAGTAATGTATGCCTATAGTTCATCCCTCCAAATTTATAATTCTTTCCAGTGTTATAAATGAGTAGTAATATAAACAAATAGGTTTGTGAAGAGGACTGAGTCATTGCTTTGTGATCTTAAAATAGTGCCTGTCCCATAGTTAGTATGCAGTAAAATTTAATGTTATTTTTAAAATCACGATTGTTATTTTTATCATCCAGATTAAGAGCAGAATCTTTTGGGATCATCCATTTTCCTTTCTTTTAATTCTGGGTTTCTCAAAGTAATCTTTTCATTGTTTTGAGTGGATTTATCAACTAGGTAGAGTGTTCAGGCAAGGCTAATATCAACTGTTCTGCCAGAGAAGGTTGGTGTTCTAGCAGCTGGGGTTCTGGTGGTCAGTTTCTTGTGAGCTGGTTGGTGTGATTCCTCTTCTCACCTCAGAGCTCATCACATGTTTATTGAATGAAAGACCAATCAGGTGGCTGGTCTTGCAAACCTGAGAGCACTCCATTGACCCAGAAGAAGAGGAGCATAGAAGTTCTTGTTTGAGCTCCTGGCAAGAGCAGCCATTTTCCTGCCTTGGCATAATTCAGTAATAGCCTTCATTCTTCCCCTCTACCATAGCCCCTAGTACCCGATTTTGTTTTGTCAAATTTTGCTAATTTATATTTTGCCCTTTTTTTAGTGGAAAGGTCATTTCCCTTCTTTCATTTTCATGCCATGCAGAACTATGTCTGTTTTCTTTTTGCCCACATGCAATGGTTGAGTTTTACTTTCTAGGAAAGTTGAAACAAGAAATAAAAAATCTGAAGTCTTGAAAATTATAGAGAAAAATGATGCAGCAATTTGCCTTTCTTTGATTTCCTTTTGTTTGTATTAACTTTAGAATGAAGTAGAATGTAATGAGAGAGCAGCAAGACAAACCTTGCCCTATAAACCACTACCAGAAAAAAAGTTACAAAAATTTAAAATAAAAATTCATGGAAGAGTAAAGGAAAGAAAGCTGTTCTCCCTGACTTAGCAACCTGGAGGCCTCACTGCTTTGGGTTCTCAGTGTGAGAGAGAAATAGACAAAAAAAGAAGCTCAATAGAATCATGCTGACTGACTAAATAATTAAAGGTCCTAATTCTGTAATACAAGCTTTTATCAGAAGATATTGATCATAAAAAATGTCTAGTCATTTAAGTAAAAGACTTCAACAATAAAAGCTATACTGGCAAAGTGAAAATTATTTGCCTACTGAAGGTAAAATAATTACAGTTGGGTAACTAATTCCTTTACCTGCTTACACAAAATTAACTTTGCCATCAGCATGCTGACACTTTTGATACTTGTGGACATGGGTCAGGAAAGGAGGATATCACTGCTGACAACTAGTCCTTTACCTAAACACTCCAGGAGGAAGGGCAAGGATGCTGCAGTGGAATTCTAGAGTCCTCAGGATTTGGTCTGCCCGCCCTCAGGGAATGAGTCCAGGAGAGTTAGGGTTGAGGACACTTTGTCATTCCAGAGTAAAAGAGTTACTAGAAGTGGCATCTCCCTCGTGAGTCAGGTGGTACTGGGAAAATAAAATGATCTTGGGATTAGAATCTTCACACCTACACTCACCAGAAGAGAACCAGAATTCCTGCTGAAGTATTGGCACGGATGAGTGGTACCCCCGAACAGTTACACGCGATGGAAAGAAAGGGCAGTGTCTATTGTAGTTCTGACCCTGTGGACCCCGCACGGACCACACGGACCTTCAAGAATATGTTCTAGAAGAAAGAGAATCATCCCAGAACCCCATTCACTCATGATCATCAGCCTCCACTGTGAATAAAACAGTAAACGAATCCCAGTCCTTGGTTCTAAAGAGCTTATTTGCTATACGTGGTCTGATACTGAACAAAATACACAAACCCATAGGGCTGAAGCAGCCTGTTACCCTATGTAAAGTAAGGAGGGTAAAAGTGCTACCCAGGTTCGAGGCCAAATAGTGTTTCTAACACAAGAGAAGACCAATTTTTATGTATTAAAAAATGTACATGAGTACAGACTTGCAGCTCATCAAGGCCAGCAGCACCTCCGATTCAGCATGGCCCCCCTGCTCTCTCTACTCATGGCCCTGCTAGTGTTCAGCTATAGCCCCGGCGGGTCTCTGGGCTGCGACCTGTCTCAGGACCACGTTCAGGTCAGCAAGAAGAACATCACACTTCTGCGCCAAATGCAGAGAATTAGCTCTTTTCGCTGTCAGAAGGACAGAAAGAACTTTAGATTCCCCTGGGAGATGGTGGATGGCAGCCAAGTCCAGGAAGCCCAGGCCATCTCTGTCCTCCACGAGACACTCCAGGAGACCTCCATCATCTTTGGCTCAGAGCACTCCTGTTGTGGTTTCTAGATTCCAGGTTTCTATTTAGAGTGGAAAGCCACAGGGAGAGAGCAAAGTTGAAAGAGAGTTCTGTTTTTCAGAACTGTTATAGGTAAGTTTGTTTATCTGAGTGTCTCAGTGAATATTTTGGGGACCCGAGTGAATGTCTTTGTTGCAATGATGAAATAGGTGCTGAAAGTAAAAGGGATTCGCTGAACTCAGTTTACTTTGTGGGCTAATGAGCTCTCAGATGGGGAATGTTCCCTCCTCTGGCCTGTGTGACATGGCCAACATTAAATATAGAAGATCAGGCTTTTCTTTCATTCACAAGTCCTACTTGGTCCTGGAGATTCACTTACAAAAGGAACATTCTGGAGCAAGAATTGACCTAATACTTGAATGTAACAGTTTTTTTAGCTTATAGCATTACAAAAGAACAAGTGTGCAGCTTCAGACAGGGCAAGGCCTCTGCACAATGGGCAACTACAGAGAGAGAAAGGGATTAAAATGGATTTCCTGCTCCAGCACTGCAGGCCGGAGCAGGACAAACTGGATGTGGAACTGCAGTGGTGTTTTAATTAACCAGAAGTGTTACAGCTAATGGTGTTAAATATCAGTGTGAACAGTAAATTTCCAGTTTCATAAATTCATTCCAAATATCTGATTCTGACTGTCCAACTGGAAAATATACTCATAATCATGTTGAATGATGACATTGGCAGCCATTCCAAGTAGTCAGAGTTCAGATATGTTTTATGAACTGGTAGAGAATTCTAATATTGCCAACTGACAACCAGAGGCTTTTCATTGAAGTATATAACTTTTGGCAGAATTCTGGAGGTGTTACTATAACCAAAACAGTATTATACTTGACATAGGTAACCAGGAATTGTGTGTATGTGTGTGATGTGTTGTGTGTGAATTGCTCAGGTAGCAAGGAGAGATGTCAGGATTTGCCTCAGGTGACCTAGCCAACACTTAAGTTTGCTTCTTTATAAATTGTGGGTGGGGAAGGTTTTAGAAATATTCAATAATATTTTAATAAATTTTTGTCCTTTATCTTTCTCAACAGGAGAAAGGTTTGCCAATTCTAGACTTCCTCTGTATCTTTGATTGCCAAATACCTTTCAAATAATATGATCTTTTTTCTATGAGATGCTGTAGAAGATATACATATGATACACATATTTGTATCTATATACATATGTATATATACACATAGATGTACATACATATCTATATATACATACATGTATAATTTTATTTACTTTCATTCATTTTGTTATGTCACATTTGGTATGAAAAATTATCCTAGCAAGCCCTGTATTGTCACTCTGTCCTGAAAATTTCTGTAGCCATATCATGTTTACTATTAATCAGGGAATTACTAACATATTTATGATAATACATTAGAGGTTTATGTATATTGAAAAGTACTGGAGACTTGAGAGGAAAAGTCGACAGTGGCAGAGGCTGGAGTGAGTGAGAGCTGAGCCACTCCTGCGCTGAGCTACCTGCCCACTCCTCATGGCTTCTGCCTGACTCTGGACCTTAGCTGCGCAAGACACATGTGGCTGGGAAAGAGGACCAAGGGAGACCTAGGTCACCATTATGGTGGCTGTGAATGTCTGTGGAGAATCCCTGTGAGGGTCAGCTGGAGGCAGCTGAGTGTGAACATAGTCACGCCTGATTTTCCGTGCCCATCTTGGGCAACATGCCACGATGACTAGCCAAGCACAGAAATAGTAAATAGAGAGCCGCAACACCAATGTGGCCCACACGTCTATACCACACAAGCTGGTAAAGAATCCAAGAGCTCATTGCACAGGTATTTACATCCTTTGAGGTTCTGACTCTACCAGGAGGAGACTGCACCCGTCACATGAGCTCATTTGCTCAATAAACAAAAGCGAGCATCAAGAACTGTGAAGTTGTAAGAGCCAGCAGCATCTGGAGAACTTGGAATGTAAGAAACTGGGCAATTTTTAGTATACAGGGATCTCGATTTTCAGATTAAATAGAAGATGTCAAGTGTTACATTTAAGTTAAAGGTGTGTTGTTTGGCCAAGTTGGAGGTGGCTGGTGTAAGCTCTGATCACTGTAGGCTGCTACACTTATGGTCCTTCTATATCCAGCTACATTTTAAGGCCAGTTGCAGGGTGGCTGGTTGTTGGCCTAGCCAGGTTGACACATAAAATTAACCACCACAAAGACTGCT
The DNA here is from genome assembly GCF_902729225.1 of Pteropus medius. Classification (NCBI taxonomy): domain Eukaryota; kingdom Metazoa; phylum Chordata; class Mammalia; order Chiroptera; family Pteropodidae; genus Pteropus; species Pteropus medius. The sequence continues at coordinate 18,775 of NW_024340692.1, read as the reverse complement.
CTGGAGAACGGATGTTCAGATTCTGTAGCCTCTTTGGTTCTTGTGAACATTGAAATTCCAAAAATGTTGTTTAAAGCTCAGACTGTGGAGTGAGAAGTCCTAGATTCCAAAATGTTGCTATGACCTTGAGAAAGTTATTTAATCTCCCTGTAGCTCTGTTTTCTTCTTCATATAATGGGGATAATAAAAGGAACAACATCTGCCCATTTTATTAACTGATAAGTACTAAAATAACTAGAACAAAACTGACACATGAAGGTACTTGAGAAACACCTGTGTTATAAATGCATGTACTCAAAGGAATGTTCAGAGCAATGAAGCACAAGTATTAGCATGTCCATAGTGAGTAATGTCATCCTTATTCTTAATAGTCACATAATTTTCCAGTTGTACCATATTGAGTATTGATATTGAGATGACCCATGTTTCTGAACGGATCCATTAATCATGTGAAAACCACATTGAAAAGCACTACTACTCATTCTTCAGCCAGATATAATTATTATATCAGTAATTCGGTGTACTTATTTAAAGTGAGTCTCTTTTGAGTTGGTTGGCATGATTTCCCCTTCTTGTCCCCAAACTGATTACATCTGGGGAAAAAATATGAAAGGATAATCATGTGGCTGGTTTTACAAAGCTGAAGATTGGTCTTTGGACAAGAATTACTATGCTCTTTAATTTTACTATGCTTTTCATCCTTTCCTTTGCTATAAGCCTTAGACCCCAATTTTGTGACACTGATTTTAGCTAAATTATGTTTTGTCATTTTGGTACCCGAGAGTCAGCCTTTTGTTCTATTCAGGCCTTCCACTGGTTAAATGAGGGCCACTGACATCGGGGAGGGCAATCCAGCTACATTTTAAGGCCAGTTGCAGGGTGGATTACTCACCCATCTAGTGGATTGCTAAACACTATATCTCTATAACCCGGGATACTCTGTATGAACTGGGTTATATCATTTCAACCTGACATAAAGCCAATGTGTGAACATTCTCTGGGATACCATGTGAGTGATTAAAGGATTTAACGTGTTGTTTTCATCAAGAAGATTCTTCCCTTTTACAATGAGGGACTAGCACAAGGTTTATATACAATTTTTTGACAATTAATGTCACCCAAGAGATCTATATTATGTGAAATTGTGTGGACGTGAGAGAATATCATGATCCCCTCCCCCAAGATGGTTGCGTGTTGTCAGGACAGATCAAGTACCCACGAGTCACACCTGTTGGAGCCCTAAATTCAGAGAGCCTGAAACCTGTTCGCCCTGTGCCTCGCTCTTCCCCCAATTCCCCTCTCATTCTTGCAGAATCTAGGTTATAAACAAGTCTGCAGCACAAGTGCAATTCAGACCCCTTACCACCCCCTCGCCCCAAAATCTGAGAGTCTGAGTGGCATCTAAACATTAAGTCCAGAAACATGGGTAACTTGAACCTCACACAAGTTTAGCACCACCGACGTGCAGTGCACTGACACAGGCCTGTAGGATAGAGCAGACTATAATTTTCAACTCCTTGGCCTCAGGTTCAGGTTTCTGTCCTGGGAAGGAGTGAAAAATAATGGTTCCTAGTTTATTCTGTATGCAAATCTGACTCTGTTCATGACTAGCTGTGGCCTTTGGGCAAGTCCCTTCTCTTCTCTGAGCCTCAGGCTTCCCCATTGCCTTTTGAGAAACAAGTTAGAAAATGTGTGAAACCATCTGAAAAGTGTTATGTGGAAGTTAGTAGTTATTCTTTCAACATACCTAATTGTATTGAACTGGGCTGTGTTTCCAGCTTGTCATATTTTTCACAGCATTATTTGTCGGTTGAAGAATGTGATTCTGCAGCCAGAGTTCACAGGCTAGATCTTAGCTCTGCTATTAATAGCAGTGTGACCTTGACAAATAATATAAAAGATTATGCTCCCAAGCTTCTACCTTTTTAATATGGGGACAATAATAATAGTATTTTATCATAGGATTTTTTGTCAGGATTAAATGAGTAAATACACACAAAAGGCATAAAAGTGTGCCTGGCAAAAATAATCAGGACTATTAGAAGTCACAGAATGGCTATCTTTAGAGAGGAGCCAGGAGAGCTGGTTTGAGTTAGTGACTGGAAAGCAACACCAGGGAGGCTTCTCCGTCCTGGGCAAAAAAAAAGTTGTAACATGGATGCCAGCTTCACAGTGTATTCAATTTGTGAAAAGTCCTTGTGCTGTTTGCTGACGATACTTGCAATTTCCGTGTATTATACTTCTAAAAGTATTTATGGAATTGGTAAAGATTACTGAAAGATTTCCAGACCTCCATAAGCTGAGAGTGTGATGGGGCCCAAGCCTATTTCTCTAAGAGGAAAACCCAGCTAATACCTGAGGTAAAGTGGAGTAGAGAAACAGCATTAAAGCAACATAAATATCCTTCCACCCTTTGATGGTCTTTCTCCTCCCCCCTTAAAATCTTTGAACACACACAGACATACCTATACTTTAAACCTAAGCCAGAGGCCTTAGGTGCATATATATTATATGTACCACACATACATATGAGATGCTCCAAGGTTGTTGTTGATTAGGACCAGTGAACACAATCCAGCGGCTACAAAAAGTGGCAGCATCTGCTAGGCTAGATTTGGGGAAGGAAGGGACTTTGGATTCACCTTCCTGTTTTTGACCCCTTCCCCACACTCAAGAACCCTTTATGAGTGTCCCGTAACTGTGACATGTGCCTGGGATTCTGTCAATCTGTGTTCAGTTGCTTTGGGCAGCAGTATGCTTTAGATAGAGAATGTTGCCAAGTTTATTCTGCATTTTTATAAACTGTGGGGCTTTGTTTCTACCCCTCTCTTTTATTTCTATATGGTTGGGATCATCTTTGTTAAATTACTGCATTCAGTGGTGTCCAGATAGACCAGTTTCAAAACAAACAAACAAACAAACAAACGAAAAACCATACACCACAGACAGTAGTCAGGTAAAGGAACCCGAGGTTCAGCCCAGAAGAGATTGAATCTTGTCTTTCCTTCTCTTCTTCCCACCATTCTAAACCACTTGTAAGGATGGAGTGACATCAGGAATGGAATGCTCAGGAAAGATGAGAACATCATCCATGTATGAGAAATGGAAGGTCAGGGCACAGGGCAGAGTGCAAACCAGGGCTTCTAGCCAAATCTCACAGGCCATCTACTTAGGTATGGTAGAAGGTTCCAGGGTAAAAGCCCCAAAACTTTGATTCAGGGCCATGGAATGGCTTAAGAGAGGTCAGACCACCTGAGAGGCACAGTCCCATAACACTGCACATCAGCCACCTTCTCATCTCGGGAGTCTCTGGGCCAAGCCTCTCCCTTGTGCTGAATGTGACACACAGAGAGCAATGCTGAGCCTCTGAAATACTCTGATCAGATACGATGTGATTTGTTCTCAGGCAGCAGATGCCTATGGGATGAAGCAGCATATGTAGCACTGAAGGCCTGAGAGTCTGTCCTCTTTTCAGCGGAGGATCACTTCTGAAATATTAATATAAAACCACAAGCACAAAACCTTTTAGTATATGTGCTGCTAAAGCGAACACATCACAAAACCCTTTTTTATTTGAGTTTAACAAAGAAGGATCAGTAGAAAATATTTTGATCGACTTTAAAACTGAACAGTGTAGAAATAACAGAGATGTCCATTAATCAATATAGAAAGTCACACACATTATAATGTTTGTTGCTTCTTTAGAATGAGAACGGCAAAAAGTAGCTTCTGAGCTCTTTTGTTGTTGTTGTTGTTTGGTCTTCAGCAGCAATGCAGAGGCAGAAAGAAAAAGTAGGAAGCTTTAAAAGGTAAGGTTCTATGACCCTGGGCTCTCCCAGGTTTAATCTTACTTCTCTTTTCCATTAAGTCCCAGGTCCATAACTGTTGACAATGCCACCTCTTAGAACAAGTCCTTCTCAGAAAGTAGTGCTCTCAGAGAAGAGACTCATAGCAAGAAAGCAAAGCCATCAGAACCTGGGACACCTAATCCATGCTCTGGTATTCCAGGTGAAAGAAAAAATGATGGAGCCAGGCCATGGGCCTCACTCACTAGGTGACAGTGTGCAATGTCGTGAAAGAATGATTATTTTGGTGGCAAAATTTTGGGGTAATAACTTGAACAAGTTAACTTCCCTAAGTCTCAGACTCCTTGAGAGATAATCTAACCCACAAAATTTGTGTGGTTTTTTTTTTTTGTGGTGATCGCCGGAGACAAAAGTGTGTGAAAACACTTTAAAATGAAATAACCCTAAATATATGTGGCTCTCACTATTATTGTTATTGATCCTTTGACCCGAATCCTCATCCTCGGGCATTAATCTTGGAAGAGCCTATTCCCAATGGAACATTCTACTCAGCCTCCTACATATTCTCTTTGCTCCTTCTCTTACTTGACACACCAGACTCCTATTTTTCCATTTGGAGAGCTCACCCAAAAGGCACTAACCAGACCTACTTTCTCTTCAGAAAAGGAAATTAATCTCTTCTGTTATTTCAGGCACACCTCTTGCTAGTTTGCCCTGTGGAATTCCAAGGCTCCAGTGCAACATGAGGTTGACGTAAGGTGGAACCATAGGGAAGAAAATATGAATGGAAGCCTTGAGGTGAGGGATAAAAAGAGTATCATAAAGTCAGGGCTATGAGGACTGTGACCTTCCAAGGCCTACATGGACAGGCTGTCCCCATTCTCCTCCTGGATGCACTTTTTAAACTCTTGTCTTTTACAGGTATCTGGCATAAGCTCTGAGGAAGCTCTGAGAAAGACAACTGTGGCTTGGTGAGTGACTCACAGAATGAATTATCAAGAGGCTCGAGGAAGAAGCTAGACTAGAAGGGTCCTGGGTGTTTACCTAGGACACAGGCTTGGGCAAGAAGGTGAGAAAGATCGACAACGTCAGGAACGACGATGCCCACTCTCTCTGGCTCCATCCTGGGAAGCCCCATATCCATGCACAAAACAGAAATGGGGCTCCCTTCCTGTATCAGGAATATTGTCAGAATTCCTCTTGGAGGCTTTCTTTCCTTCATCCAGGTTCTTAGCAGATTTCAGAAGCCCCGATAGGTAGTTTGCGGGCATCGGTGGCGGGGCCCACTCTTCGAGGTCCCTGAATATAAAACACTTTAACATCAAGAAGACCCAACCCCAACTTCTTCTTCTCATATAGCCATGAGGAAGGGCTTACTCTAGAGACAGGCCTGCGATGCTCCTTGGAGAAAACCCTTAAGCAGGTCAGGGAGAAGAGGCGACCGTAAAAGATTCAGTCTCTGGCCTGGATGGCTCTTTCACTTCACCCTCACCTGTGGGTAAGAGAAGGCCAGGTGGCCATGAGAGGGGCCTTCTCCAATTTTGCTCACAGCCTTGCAGAGGCCCCTGCCAGGACAGTAGCAAACAGGACAAAAACCCATCAACAGTGAGAGAGAGGACTCTGGGAGACGGAGTCTCGTAGCAGGAGAAGATGAAATAGAGGATGCAGGAACGGAGACCACCACCTGGAGAAGAGGTCCCTGCTCAGAGCAGGAGATTAGTAAAGGCTCCTGGGCACAGAAGCCCCAGTTCTTTCCAAAGGCTCCACCAAAGAGTAACATCAAAAAGGGAATGAGGCATTTCCTTCAGGCTTTCAGGTACTCAACGAGGGAGGGAACAAAAATATCCCACTTTCATGCTCCCTAGGGAACCAATGTCCCCAGCCAGGCCACAACAGTCTGGATCACAAATGGCAGGTCCATTGGGCCATCTTCATATCTGCCCCAGGCTCTGTCTCTGGGGGCTGTTTCCTCAGGTCAGCTAAAAAGTCCTCTATCCTTTACTCCCAAGAAAATCTCTCTCAAAGAAAAGTTTTCACAGAATTAGAGAAAATTCATTGTTTCTCACATTATGTATCCTCTAAAAGAATGGTCTCTGTTTCTTAAAAACAGTGAAATTTATTCTTCGTGAACATATTTGTTTTTTCTAAAAAGACTGTTTTCTTTTGTCTCTGCTGCATTTGGGAGAAGGTTAGAGTATTCCAGGAACTGAGCTTAGAGAGAAGAGGCTGGATCCAGCTCTTACTGAGAGCCGACTGAGCTTTTGAAGCTGAGGGAGGGGGTTTGACAGTAGCGTTGCACACCCACTACCAGCTCAGGTTCCTTCATTTGTCATTCTGAATATAGCCCTTCAAACAACAAATACAAAAGTATAACGACTCGACATTTGTTCAGAGGCTTAAAAAATATGAGAAAATCCATGAAAGAATATGTATGCCTCAGGAACTGGACTCTGCTCCAGCATGATATTGGACTGTAAACAGCCATGGGTTGGAATGCTTGGGGTCGCGTAGACATACATTGCTTAAAATGTCCCACTCAGTATCTAGGAAGAGTAGGACAAGAAACTTCACATATTCCAAAAATAGAACTGGAATTTGTCAGTCTCGAGGCCCTGAGTTCAGAAGGGAAAGGAATGAACCCTGAGACCTGAATATTTTGGTGAAGTATACCTTCCATCTGATTCCAAGGCCTTCTTCCACTCATGATGCAAACGGAATAGATCAGCTCAGCATCCCAATTCTTAGTTTAGTCTTAATAAAAGCTTACAATTGACCACTTTCCCCCTCTCCTCTCCTTGTGTGACAGGCTCTGGAACAGCAGGGACACAGAACTCCGGGCTGTGTGGCTGAGCAGGCAGGGACTGGAGGAGGCCAAAGGGAAGGCAGAGCAGCTGTAAGGTGTTAGCAAACCTGGGAGTGGAAGAACATGGTTTATCAGGGTTGGGAAAGAAATCTCTGTCTACACCAAGGAGCACTCAGCTCACTCACCAGCTACTCTAAGAGAGTTGGATTCCACATTAAGAATGTGAAAATCGACCCATGTCCTGTGTCACCTTGCTTAAGACAGCTCAGCTCACTTTGTTCAGGGAAACAATCATTGTCCAGAAAACAGTGACTTTTTGAATATTAGATAAATTACCACCGTCCTGTGGACAAAGCTGGATGAGCTTTCGAAGGGTGTTTGGGAGGATATAGTAGATTATCAAAGGGATAATCTACTATGACAAGGGGGTTTGACAGTGGCGTTGCACACCCACAACAAGGGCAAGGAGCAAAGCAAGTGCCACCTAAAGATCTTCCCTGTCTGTGGTGTTCATATGCCTTGAAACAAAATTTGAATTCAACAATGAATTCTTCCCACTGAATATGTACCTTAAGAAAGAGAAGTCACTCCCTATGGAAAATCCACATGGTGCCTGACTTGATAACATCACTGTAGGGCAAATGGATCACACAGCCTTAAATGACAAGATGGTTCATTCGGCAGTTACACTGTACCTGCAGAAAAATGAAGCAGATCATGATTGAATATTTGGAGATTGAGTATGTTGAAAAGGTAAAAAGCCAGTGAAGATGAGAAAAAAATAATCTAGCTAGTGGGAAGGAATAGGCATATTTCCATCATCGGTACTCAAGACAATTACCTCTCCCCAGATAAACATGCACGCACAGAACCTGATCCAGGTCCTTCTCAAGGACGCTGCAGAACACACTAGGGCCACCTCATCATCTTCAGAGTAGAAGTAGGGCATGTCTTTGAGCACAAAGACAATGTCCGCAGGCCTGGAAAATCCTTTTTGGGGTAAGTGCCCTCCTTATAGTCATTGTTCTGGATCTTGTCCTTGGTGCAATGAGTTGGCCTCTCAGTGTTGAGGCACCCTCTGTGGTCTTTGTTCGTTTGGTAGAGCCATGGGGTATCCCCTTCAGAAAGCAACACACTCATGTAACAGTAGTACGTCCTGCAATTGGTGACAAGAGTAGTTTTTCTGGGCTCACCTTGGATCATTACTCAGCTCACTGACATCAATAGGGCCAAGTGTTCTAAATCATTCTCCATATTCCTTACATTCATGTGGTACCTGGGTCAACACCATTAATGGGCTGAAGTACAGTGACTGCTGAAAAAGAAGAACCATGAAATGGAGTCACCTAAAAGGACAAAAGTCATCATGAATTTAAGAAAACAGCAACTGGAGCTACTTGTTATAATGCTTCCACCTGGAGCAGAGAAGAGGTTAGCATCAATGCAGCTCATCCTGGCTCTACTCCAGTTTCTTTGGCTTCCATATCCAGGGCCTAGAGACACAACTTTATCTCCTACAGAGAGGTTCATACTTACACAGCAGCAAAGCTTGGAAAGATTAATGTCTGCTTTGCAATTAAAGCTGCACATTCATCTTTTTATTTGAGTCTCTCACCTTGAAGTTAAGAGAGGATGAATAACCAACCAGGTAGAAAATCCAGGACTAGAGAACTCAGAGATGACAACCCCCAGGACAGTGACCTTCCTTATGTCCCATGGCCAAAGCCTACTCATCTACAGAGAGGTGCTGGCTTAAAGTGCTAAATGACTGGCCATAGGCCACATAAGTCAAATCTGGCTCCCAGATCTGTACTTTTCTCAAGAAACATCCATGTGGTGAAGCAATCAGACAACATGTGCACACACACAGGGGTCAAGAGATCCACCCAAACTGGGTGGAATACACCACAGGAAGCATCTCTTATATTAACTCTGCTTCTAGCTTTGTTTCCTTTCTCTTTTCCCTAACTCTTTCCCACATTGACTATTTGACCATTTCTTGGTTGTTTTTAAGTTTAATCAATGTGTCAACGTAAGTGTCATATCTTATACTCAAGTGATAATCTTTAAAGAAGGTGTCACACAGTAAAACTTATTGGTCCAAATACATACACATTACAAATACATACTGCCAACTGTCCACAAAAAAATAAAATAAAATGGTTATATTAATCTACACTCAAGAGTGTGTAAGTTTATATATATTACCACACATTGACCAACACAAGATCTTATCATTCTTTTTAGTTTTTGCCATTCAGATGGGTGACAAATAGCATTTAGGAGCAATCATTAGTTTTCCTTTTCCTAATTGGTGGTAGTCATCAGTCACAGTCCAGGCAAGAAAACAGAAAATTTACTGCAGCCTTCTAGATGTCCTGCAACTGGTATGAAAGAACTTAAAATGGAAAAAAAAAAAAATCTGCTGGCAAAGAAGAAATATAGTGGAAGGAACTGGAGGCCCAGCATCACAAAGCAGGACTGAAGACAGATTTGAAGCTGAGATTTTAGCTTCAAAACCAGCACAGTAGTATAGTCGAGAACTTTCTTCCATATTAATTAGAAATCCATATATTTTTCTGTAAGTTTCCTATCCTTAATGTACCTACTGGTTTTGCAATGTCTTTTTCTTATTTGAAGAAATGTGTTATTCATTTTTTTAAATACAAACTCTCAGTTTTACGCAGGTGGTAGAGACACACACAAAACAAACACAGTTTGTAAGGTCTTTAGTTAGATCCCAGATCCCACACTCAACACTGTGTTCCTCCCACCTCTCTGGCTGTCCAGTCTGAGCTTCTTTTGTGACATCTAAATTTGTGGTTTTCCTGTGTTCAGTGCCTAGAATTCCTTCCAGTTTAAACCCATGAACCAGGTCCTGACTTAATCTAGTTTTCAGGGCTTTAAAAACCCTTAATGCTGATGTATTCCAAAGATAAATTCTGGAATCATATACCTAATTGCCTATTTAATAGTTGGTATCTAATAAGCATTTCAAAGTTAGGGGTTATTCAGAATTGAAATCTTAAAAAACACAAAGAATAAATAAAAACAAATAACTCTTTCATATTGTTTCCCATTCAGTTAATGGCAACTGCATATTTCTATGTTCTCAGGTTAAAACGCATGAAATCATTCTCAACTCCTCTCTTTCTTTAACTTCATATATCCACCAAGGTACAATCAAGGTTTTACAACATTGAGAGTTTTCATCCAGGAACATGGTAAAGCTCTGCATTTTGAGCACAAGCCTTCTAAAATCTACGTAATTTTATCACTGGCTGTGGTGCAAGCATCCTTCAATTACTAGATAAACTCTACTTGATTATGAATTATAAACATGACTTCTGATTTTACTGGCATTTTATTTGTTATGCATCTAGTTTTTTTTTTAAATCTGAGTTTCTTATTTAATCCTCTCAAAATACCTGAATTAGAATTATATTATTCTCACAAAAGAAAGTGGGTGACTTTTCACTTTTTTCCATGACCTGTTAAAAGTAATTTTGACATATTTGCTGGTGTTTTCTGATACATTTCCTACTTTACCACTTCTTTAAGATATTTCCATGAAAATTTTGTCTGTTAATTGTAAAAATTACATACTGAAACTGACCCTAGGAAAGAGCAGGAAGGCCCATGATTATTGTGAAAATACTTTTTCTAAACACTTTTTCAAGTAATCCATGTAAATTTTACCTTTAAATCCAGCCTGCATTCCTGTCTCCTTGTCTATCAAGACATTTATATAGATGCCACTCAAATATTTTGAAATCAAATATAATAAATGTCAATGTAGTTATAAGCCCAAACCTTGATATTTATTTGAAATTTGTCATCTATATCCGGCACAGCATTTGCTCACCAGCACGAATTGAGGTTTGGATGATATTGGAGTGTCAGGTTAATTACTGAAAATAAGGTATGTTCCTGTCCTCAAAAAGTATGATATTCTAAGAGAGATTTTTAAAAAAGTCAATACGTTAAAGTACTCCACAGAAAATACTGTTATCGGGGTATATCCAAGTTCCTCCAGTAATGAGCCAGGGTTCATTTGTTAAAATTGACAAAAATCCCACCAAAGGTTTATATATTTAATATATTTAAACTTTTATTATTCTAATTATTTCCTATGGTCTTATACTTTTCGAGGGTAAAGTCTTGCCCTTTTATCTCTCCTCCCACTCCCACTCACTCAGGGCCTTATAATTGACAGTCACTTAAATGTTAATGATTAACTGACACCTCAGGGCCTTATAATTGACAGTCACTTAAATGTTTATGATTAACTGACACCTCAGAGGAGCACATCTACATTTCTTATCCCTACCCAATTTAGGGGTACTATAGGTCCTCAGAGTTGTTAATAAAAAGGGATAAATGTAACAAGCTTAACATAGTTGTGCCAGTAAAACTGTTTGAAAACTGCTATCTTGTCGCATTTTCTCTCAAGGATTACTCCTGTCTTCTCAGGTGACCTGTAAACTTGTGAACCATGCATTTCCCTAGTCTTTCCCTCAACTTACTGCACCATTAGGGCAATTGTTTTCATCTTACTATAGTACAGTTTTCTCAGCTTTAAAAGAGGGATAATGAGAATACTATATTCCATGCAAGATACCATCTCATGTTATAGTCTATAACAACTCATAAAGTTATAATTAACTAAATCATATGTAAAGCATTAGGGATATATTAAATATAGTTATGATAGTTGTTACTGTGACAGATGTGTACAAAGGTGTAAAAGCAATTATTTTATGCCAATCAAAAAGATTACAGAATATTTGTGCCTTGCTCAGCTCATACTCAATTTTATTATGCAAAAATTCTACCTCTGTGAATTAAAATAGGATCATCTTTTTTAGTATTGTACAAAGGGTATCTACAAATTTTTAATTCAACTAGCAAGTGAAATATTCTAAACAATACATTAAAAACATCTAAGGATAGTAGACATCAAAATAAAATGCAATCAGTGCATTTGGCACATATTTATTAAGTAGGAAGTGATATAATATTGAGTGCAAACCTACATTACTCGGAAATGGAAAACATCATGATGTAAATGGATTCCGAATTTTTACATAGCTTATCTATATGGGATTACATTTTGAAAAGGTTAATAAAACTCGATAAAAAGGCAGGACTATATGTAAAGCTGAATACTTAAGACCCTTGTTTAAAACAAACAAGGGGAAAAATATTTTATAAGCTGAATTATTTAGGACAGTTATTGGATCATAAGATCTTGCCGAATATGGCAATTCTCTCACGTGAAAGTGGCATAAGCAGAGAGGTAAAATTTGAAAATACTGCTGATGCGTTTGCTTCCATTAAAGCCAGGAAATTAAAATGAAGTCTGGTTTTGGCATAAATAAAATACTTAAACTTAATGTGATTTTTATTACTTTAAAAAATTTTAATTCTTACTTTTAAATTTTAAAATACTTTTTCGACCACTGTAGAAATTAACCGTTAAATTTTAAATATATATGTACATATATGTGTACATACACACGCACACGCACACGCACACACACAGGCTCACATTTTCCCTTTTCCCTGGGTCTCCTTTAAGTCTCAGCTGTTTTCCTCAAATCATTCCACTGAAGGGTCCCAATATTTCGTAGATATATATCCAGATCGTACATGCGTTTCCCCTTCTCCTGAATTCATGTCTTTCTCTCCAAAACGATCCTGAATCTGAACACACACCACAGCACGCTCTGATTTCGAGCTTCGACCCCTGAATGAATGGGCACCTTCGTACACCGGTCTGGCTAAAACATTCCCGGGCAAAGAAAAGGATCACCGCAGGGGCAGGTCCAGAGAATGAAAGGCTCCGTGTGAAGCCCGGCAGAGCTGCCCCGCCGCAGTCAGGCCCGAGACCGGAGAGTTTACTCACGGTTGCCGCGGCCCTGGACCGCCTCGCCCAGGCCAGGGCTCCAGCTGACGGCGAAGCTCGGGTTCTCCCTGGGGACGCGGCGCTCAGGTGCGCGGCGCTGGACCCCGAAGCGGATCCCTCTGGGTCTGAGGCGCCGGTTAGTCTGTTACGGTGAGTTCGGGCGCCCCTTCCGGGCCGTTGGGGCGCAGAGAGGGGAGCTTTGCACGCGCGAATGAGCGTTGGCCGCGTGCTCAGTTTCTGTGTGGTTCAGGTGAAGCGCTCAATTTCTGAACTCCCTGTTCTCTTTGCTGATGGGAATGACGATGATCCGCTCCATCCCTCACATTTTACCCGTTTGTATATGTCGTCTTATATTTTTCCAGTCATTTTCTATATTCATGTAAATTAGTAGCATATGTTATTTGGTCTTACTAGTTCAGTGTTTTCTACAGAGGAGTCATTGAAGGTTTATAATTCGATCACCCTCTGGTTCAAGGGCCATAACTCTGAAGGGGCTTGTCTCCTACAAATCTCAAAAATTTATGGTGAGAATTAACCGAGCAATCTATGGGAACCATCTGGGATATACCAAATATGGTTATTTTATAATTATTGTTAGAATTAATTTGTTGATAACATTTTATGCTCAGAAATAATTGCCAATTTTATTTGGCAATTTTATTTTGTGTATTTTGTGTATTACATAATCAAGACACTTTGCTATTTGGTCAAAGCATCTACAAATTTAGAGGTGAAAGACAAATTAATGAAAACAGAGAATTTGTAATCAGTAAGGTATGAGACAATAAAGGAATATCAATGTTTTAGAAGTGTAGGACTTTCCAGAAAACGCGATGGTTCAATACATGCAGTTTGCACAGGCGTCTAATGTTGTGGATAAGGAGATAGAGTTTGGAATCTGACGTAGTAAATTTTGAAACCAGGATTTGCCATTTACTTATTAGAATGTTTTATTTACATAAACTCTTTGGAGGTGGCTCTTTGGAAATGAGAATATTAGCAACCTAGTTTCAACTATATTTTAGGGATTAAATGAGTCTGGTAAAAAGGGTGAAGTAATTTGTAGTTGCTATCATCATCAGTGTTGTCATCATTTTCAACAAAGACTGAAAGAAGTCTGTGGAATTTGGTAGGTCTTTGTGATCATGATCAGAGTAGCACTGTAATATTTAATTAGTAATCAATTCAGGATTTGTGTGTCATTAGAAAATGAAGGTAGCATCAAAGAATGTGTTTTTTATCTTCAAATAAATATAGCAGAGAATGAAAAATATTCTAATGAAACATTGTCCTAACCACAGTACCTTGGGATCTTCTTATCACGGTGTTATGGATTGGATGTTTCCATGTACCCAATTTTCATATGTTGAAACCCTACCCCGCAAAGTGATATATTAGGAAGGGGGTCTCTGGGAGGTAACTAGGATTAGATGAGGTTATGAGGGTGGAACCCCCATAAGATCAATGCCTTTGTGAGAATCACAAGAGTAGCTTCCTCTCTCTGCTCTCTACCATGTGAGGATACAAAAAGAAGACAGCAGTCTACAACCCAAAAGAGGGCTCTCGCCACAACTTGACCATGTTGGCACCCTGATCTTAGACTGCCAGTCTCCAGACCGATGACAAATTTCCGTTGTTAATAAGCTTCCCAGTCTATGGTACTTTGCTAGCACAGTCTGAAATAAGACATGTGGCATCATTCATTTAGCACTTATGATACACTAGTTGAGATTGTGTGTAAATATTTCAAGTTCAAATTATAAATTGTTATATGTAATTATTCCCAACCACTTTCTTTAAAAGAAGACCTGATATCTGTGTTCATAGGTAAAAAACAGATACAAAAGCAAAGAGGAATGATAGCCCCATCTAAAAAGAATAAGAGTATTAGCAAGAGAAAGGGAACAGTAAGAAGTAGGATAAGGCTAAAAGAAAGAATACATTGGTGTTTGGTTTCCCCAAGGGATAATCCTAAATGAATTAAAAAAAATAATTCTTATACTCTACTTTCTGAAAAAAATTATGAGAACGTTTAACAAATTGTTCCCTAACCATGCATCTAAATATCTGCATCAGCCATTCCTTTAATTCGTAACAAGTCGGAAAGATCCAGTGAAATTAGTCATTTGTTAGATTTCATGTACCAAAGTCAGTGAATTTCAGTATCACAAGAGTCAAAATATTTTTCCTTAATTCCTGAGTTTTCCTGTTAACTTGCTAAGTAAAAGAGCCTACTCGATTCCAGGGACTAAATTATTTTCGTTTGTTTTCCTATTATCCTTGAATAGGCCAGACAGAGACAATTTTTTCTTTTAAATTTAATTGCTTAGGGAAAAATTATTCTTAAGGCAGTAGCGCATTTTATGTAGTTTCTTAGTAAACCTACATACATTTTAATCTAAAGGTGGGTGTGTAATATCTATCAGACATGGGCTGAAAAGGAAAGAAAGGATTTACGGGTGAATCTAGACTCATTAAATATTTAAACACGTTTCTTTATTTTCCGTTTTGAGGTATGTTGATCTGTTTAAATGTTTTAAAATGTTTGAAATTATTATAAATGTTTAGGCTTTTAAGGCCTTAATCAAGATGTTATGTGGTAGATATCAAAAAAAAATCTCTCAATTAGTTGTCTAATTTACTAATTCATGGTAGTAAATCTTACCAAAAAAAAAAAAACAACCAACAGTTCTTACTGACATGACTAGGAAAATTGTTTTTCCTATGCAAAACAGTTGTAATTTTTAATTAAAATCCATTTTAATACATGATAAAAAGTGTTCAAAGTTAATTTAAATTTTTTAAGCAGAGTTTTAACATCCTCAACACTGATAAACATGCTTTCATAAAACTAATCTGCCTGAGAAGGAAGATGGAGGTTTGGCCAGTTTCCATGCCCTCTTCCATTTTCACATTTAGACCTTATAACACTTTATATACCAAAGTCCCTCTTACTCATCCCAAGCCTCATCATGCATTGCTCCCAACAAGGCAAAACCTCTGTGACACCAAAGGGACAATTCCAGAAGGCTTAGTTTTTGAGAAAGATTCCCTGGAAAGGTTACCAGAGGGGACTTTAGTAAGATGCTTATGCTTTATCATTTACCTCCTGTCCCTCCTGGATCAACATTTTCCTTTTTACTGGCTATTTTTGATCAACAGTAATGTGCTTAATTTTCATTTTCTCCATCCTAAACATGACCATTCCTTATCCCTGTGACTCTCGTGATACCGAAATTTACCTATATTATCTTGTTCCTGTCATTCTGTTCATACCATTACTTCTTGAATGTTCTCTGCAATATCTATCCCTACTACTTCACATGCAGCTCATTTCCCAACTGACTGTAATGTCCCTTTGGCAGGCCTGTTCTCCTGAAACTGCTCAGCCAAGGTTTACGAGAGATCACTGTTATCCACCATGGCCAACATCTCAGAAGCATCTGACACTTGACCACATCCTCCAGTCTGACCTTCATCTAGTTTCTATGACACCATCTTCTGCTTTTCTGCTCCTCCGCCTCACTTTCTTTTTGACTACCCGCTCTAATCTTAGGAAATTCGGTGTTCCTCAAAATTCGAAGCTAGGTGCCTCTCTGCACATACAGTCTCAACCTCCCAAATAGTTATAAATGCCATCTCTATGACACAACTTCCACACGTCTTTACCCAGAATCATATCTCTAATCATTAGTCATTACCTGCGACCCCTATTTCTACCTGCTACCCGAGAATACCTCCACTTAATATGTCCAAAAGTGACCATCATGCATTTATTGGCTAACTCCTACAGATCCTCGGGATGCCAGCTTAGCAGTTAATTGCTCTGGAAGATTTCTCTGAACGATACGAGCCTTATATGTTCCCAGTATCCTGTGCTTTCCCTGTCACAGCCTCTAGAATCACTTTAATACAATGCACAATTACCCATATCCCCACCAGACTGGAAGAAGCTCTGTGACAGCAGACAAAGTGTCTACTTTTTGCATTGTATCCAGCACCCACCACAGTACTAACAAATAGAGGGTATATTCACTACTTACTTGTTGAAATTTAAATTTCATGAATCTATATTTCGCTTTAGTTTCTAGTTCATGCGACAACTGAAACTGAGTCAACAACCATCAAACATGGTATCGCCAAGAGAGTATAAGTAAAACTGATGCTATAATCTGTCATAGTGTCTCCTTCATGACCCTAGGAAGGGTTCCACTTGATTACTTACTCTTTAAGGCCTGTCTTCTCTGCCAGAGTGCCCCATTAAATGAAGTTATATCTTTGTTTCCTTTACCAATATATTGACAAACACAAGTAAATTACTCAAAGCAGAGATATTTCAAAGTATTTTAGGAATTAATGAAGTCAATAGAACTATTCTTGTTCCCTTTGGATTTGAAGGCCGATTAAAGTATTATGTATTAAAAGTATCTCTTTAAGAGTATGAATAAGGTCTAACATTTAAAATACAAGTTTTACACCCTTAAGAGAATGAAAGCAGAAGACCAAATTGACCACAAAAACAACATGAAGAACAAATTTTGTAAATACAATAATCATCATAGAAAAATTCTAAGTTAAAAATGCACTTTCTCTTGATTCGAAAGTTGTTTCCTCTTTTTTTTGAAAAACAATCAGCCAAAATGACTCAATGCATTTTACAATTGAGTAGAAAAAACTCTTTGAATTGAATGAATATTTATAAGCTTGAGGTTTATAAGTAGATAAGACTTATAAGTAGATAAGACTCAACCATGAAAGATTGGGTCTAAGTATCCTTTCCAACTTCTTAGGTTTTCTATGATTTTCATTTGTTAACTTCCAGGCTGATAATGTGACAGGCACAGCAGCTGTATAGTTTCTTTTTCAGTTAGAGGCGGTTCTTTGCAAATACCTCTTCATAGCCTGGCTGGAGTCCCCATTGCCCTGGATGGTCTTTTCCTTCCTATCTCCTGCACCAAACTGGTCTCCAGATCTTCCAGCTGCTGATCAGATCCAGTGAAGAATTTCAGCTATTTGTGCTGGAAAGGTTGAAGATCTTCTGGATCATCACATGCAGAAAGAGGTGGCCTGAGATCTGGAACTGGCTGCCATCCAGCTCCCTCTGGGGAAACCTGCAAACGTTCTGGTGGGAGGCCATGGTTCTGGGCCAGGTCTCAGCTAAGGGTAAAGACAGCGCTGGAGAACATAATTCTCGGTGTCCTCAGTAAAGAGGTTTGTGGGCCCCTAGTGAGCTGGGTGAGGCAGCTGTATGGCTATGGGAGCCTTAATGGCCACTCTGAGCACCTTCTTGTAAATGAGATTCTCTGATAGGCCACGATTATAATTTTCTGTACTTATCCCAATTTTGTTTACACTTCTTTCCCAACTCTCTACCTTTCGTGGGCCTCAGATAATGTCATAATATCAACACTTCTTTTGTTTCATTACAATGGAAATCAAACTCACGAATGGAAAATGACAAAGGTCTCAGTCCAATAGGATGTGTTCACCAAGATGATACCAAGGTTGAAATAAACACCTGCATCTCAATCTATCTGTTTTTAATCCTAAGAGTACTTAAAGGTTTGATCCTGGACTCCATGGTAACACTTCTTTAATAGCACTGAAATAGATGTGGCCTTGCCTCTGCATTTTCCTTTTAAGGTGCTAATGCACTAGATTTCAATTCACCCACATTTCTTGCAATAACTATAGCTCATGTTTTCTGACACAGTCTGCATAAAACTGAACACTAGAGATAAATTCATATAATTCTCTTCATTCTGTCTCCCAAAATGTGTTGGCTGCGCATATGTGACATCTTGCTTCCCAGTATTGATGCAAAAAAAGTAAGAGAAGATGCTGACTGCCCTCCAGGGAGCAGGGGAGACAGACTTTAAAGACATAATAGGATTAATGAAGCACCAGCATGCTCAGTGCTGTTAAGAGCAAATACTTAGAACTGATGAAAAGGAGAGACTGGAAGGCAACAGAAAGCTTCACTTTCTGACAAAAATCTATGGCTCCTGAATTTAAATGACATCGGATTTCATTTCCTCTTCTAAAACCACTAAGATAACTTCAGTAGTGGTCACACAGGAAATTGTAAAGATCAAATAGAATAATATTTGCAAATGACAGGCTGCGAATCTGAACATAGTGAATGACAGCTGCCTTTGGTATTAATAAATAACACAATAATGAACAGTCCATGTTCAGCCAAGCCAAGGCAAGAAGAGCTTGGAGTGCAGCTCCTGTAACAGTCTCAGCGGTGTGCAC
>NW_024340691.1:0-2082 GCF_902729225.1 Pteropus medius | reverse complement strand
ACATAAAGATATAGATATAGATATATCTAGGGGAGCTCTGGCAAAAAGCACTCTACAGACGGGCATTTTGAGCCAGAATCGCAGACTTCCGAAAAAAGGCTCACTTGCGGCCAATGCACAGCGCTCCCGGGGCCTTGGGCTCTGTGGGCGATGCTCGGTCATCTGCTTGTACTGGGGTAGCGAAGTTGGAGGAGCACTCACCGACACTTTGAGCTCCCAGAGGTACAAACTACGTCTCATTCGTCTCTGTATCCTCTTGCAGGGTTCAGGGCCACCCACAGACAGCGTACCCAGGGATGCTTTGGCCCCTCCGTCCATGGCGGCCGGCACCCGCTGGAAAGAGTTCAGTTGGGAGACACTGCAGACAGCTGTGGGTCTGAATTGGGCCTCCGTGCCTTAGGAGCTTTGCGATCAGCTCTTTGAGCCTTTCATTTCTTCATTTTGAATGCGTCCACGGGGACCATTACGACCATCTCAGGCTGAAAGGTGAGGGAGAGGGAGGTGTCTGCTTCCGTCCTGAAGTCTGATTTCCACTGCGGAAAGCGGGAAGGAGCTGAGGCCTGAGGAAGGAGCCCCGGGGCCTCCGGGATGAAAAGAGATCATGCTGAATTGTGGCTCTGGAACGCCCGGTGTCCACACTGCGGGAGGTGGAGGTGCGAGGAGCGGCCTGTCTTCTGTGGTAGAGCAGGGGTCCAGGCAGGTTTCCTTCGAAAATCCACCATATACATATATATGCATATAGATGAACATATATATGCATATATATGTATATGGTAGCTTTGGCAAAAAGCTCTCTGGTGACGTCCATTTCGAGCCAGAATCGCAGACTTCCGAGAAAAGGCTCACTTGCGGCAAATGCACAGCCTCCCGGGGCCTTGGGGCTCTGTGGGCGATGCTCGGTCATCTGCGGGTACTGGGGTACCGAAGTTGGAGGAGCACTCACTGACACTTTGAGCTCCTAGAGGTACAAACTACGTCTCATTCGTCTCTGTATCCTCTTGCAGGGTTCAGGGTCACCCACAGACAGCGTAGCCAGGGATGCTTTGGCCCCTCCGTCCATGGGGGCCGTCACCTGCTGGAAAGAGGTCAGCTGGGAGACACCGCAGACAGCTGTGGGTCTGAATTCGGCCTCCGTGCCTTAGGAGCTTTGCGATCAGCTCTCTGAGCCTTTCATTTCTTCATTTTGAATGCGCCCACGGGGACCATCAGGACCATCCCAGGCAGAAAGGTGAGGGCGAGGGAGGTGTCTGCTTCCGTCCTGAAGTCTGATTTCCACTGCGGAAAGCGGGAAGGAGCCGAGGCCTTAGGAAGGAGCCCCGGGGGCTCTGGGATGAAAAGAGATCATGCTGAATTGTGGCTCTGGAACGCCCGGTGTCCACACTGCGGGGAGGTGGAGGTGCGAGGAGCGGCCTGTCTTCTGTGGTAGAGCAGGGGTCCAGGCAGGTTTCCTTCGAAAATCCACCATATACATATATATGCATATAGATTAACATATATATGCATATATATGTATATGGTAGCTTTGGCAAAAAGCTCTCTAATGACGTCCATTTTGAGCCGGAACTGCAGACTTTCGAGATACGGCTCACTTGCGGCAAATTCACGGCCCTCCCGGCGCCTCGGGGCTCTGAGGGCGGTGCTCGGTCGTCTGCGGGTATATATATGTGTGTATATATATATATATATATATATATATATATATATATGTATATATAAAGTGTGAGAGAAATAGACAGATACATAGATAGATAGATAGGTAGATAGAGAGAGAGAGAGAGAGAAACAGAGAAAGAGAGAGAGATAGAGATATAGAGATATCTATAGATTCAGATACAGATATAGATATAGCTATATCTAGGGGAGCTATGGCAAAAAGCACTCTACTGACGTCCATTTTGAGCCAGAACTGCAGACTTCCGAGATACGGCTCACTTGCGGCAAATTCAAGGCCTCCCGGCGCCTCGGGGCTCTGAGGGCGATGCTCGGTCGTCTGCGGGTACTGGGGTACAGAAGTTGCAGAAGCACTCACTGACACTTTGAGCCCCTAGAGGTGCAAACGGCGTCTCATTCCTCTCTGTATCC
>NW_024340690.1:0-573 GCF_902729225.1 Pteropus medius | reverse complement strand
TTGCATAGCAAAGGAAACAATCAACAAAATGAAAAGGAAATCTAAAGCATGAGAGAAAATATTTGTAAACCACATGTCTGATAAGGGTATATGTGATGTACCCAGGTATATATACCTGATAATATACAAAAAATAGGAGCTCATACAACTCAATAGTAAAAAAAGACAAATAATACAATTTGAAAATGGGCAAAGGCCCTGAATAGATATTTTTGCAAAGAAGATATACAAATGGCTAACAAGTACATGAAAAGATGCTCAACATGACTAATCATTAGATAAATATAAATAAAAACCACAATGAGATAACATCTCACACTAGTTAGAATGACTATTATCAAAGAGTCAAACTAAGTGTTGGCAAAGATGTGGAAAAAGGGAAACCCAGTTCACCGTTGATGGGAATGTAAATTGGTGCATCCACTATGGAAAACAGTATGGAGGCTCCTCGAGAAATTAAAATAGAACTACCATATGATTCAGCAATTCCTCTTCTGGTATTTATCCAAAATCACTTATCTTCAAGAGCATTCTTCACCTTATGTTCATTGTAGCATTATTAGCAGTGGCCAA
>NW_024340689.1:0-331 GCF_902729225.1 Pteropus medius | reverse complement strand
GAGTGCATGTGTGAGCTTGTGCGTGAGTGCATGGGTGTGCGTGTGAGTGCGTGTAAGTGTGCGTTGTTTGCACGGTACACAGAACGGGAGGCCTTGAGCGCTGAAGCAGGGAAAACTCATAAATATCCATGAGGCAAACAGCTCTCCGAAGACAGGTACACGGTGTCGAACATGATTTACATGTTCAGCTCCTGGCTTGAAAATGAAGATCAGCACAGGATCCACAAAAGCCGTCACGTCTTTCCGAGGTCTCACGCTACAGGAAGTTGTCCCGTAACAGCTTGATGCTCAAGAAGCTGACGGTTCTGTAACTTCGTGTGGATTTTCTGCC
>NW_024340688.1:0-387 GCF_902729225.1 Pteropus medius | reverse complement strand
TATTTGCAGGATGGACTATGATTCAAACTCTGTAGTTTTTTGTTATTTTTTTTTTCCCCTAACATTTTATCTTGTTTCTTGGTCACATCAAAATTTTAGTATTTTTGAAGTGAAATTGTATTCTAATGCACTTTTCCTTTTTGGTTCATTAGTTTGATGAAAGCAAGTAGGTAAAGAATAATGGATGTAACTCTTTTTAAGTCTGTTTTCTAGGTAATTCTTTGCTTACAGGTATTAAAAGGGAAAGATGAAATGATCAATTGGGTTGTTTTTGTAGAGAAAAGATAATAGATATTTTTTGCTTTGGAGGTAACTCGCTCAGTTTCTGTGGTCACTGACCTACAGTCAGAGTCTTAGTTCTGCCATATGCCAATTAAGGATCCTGGT
>NW_024340687.1:0-14682 GCF_902729225.1 Pteropus medius | reverse complement strand
TATATACATACATTATATATATTTTATGTACATATGTCTATGTGTGAGCACATACTTTTGTGTGTTCAGTTATCTTATTTGCGACTTTAGCCTAGAAGTCTTGAATTGAACACAGTTTTCACAAATTTTATTTCTCTGTCAGTAAACTAAGGTAAAAAAAAAAAGACAATGGTTCATTTCAGTCTCATCAAATATGGTTCTGAAAATCTGTAATCACCTCCAAATGAATGTGGTCCTCTCAGTGTTAGAAATATAGTAACCCATACTGTATATTCTGTCACAAAATTGTACCTTTTTAAAACTAAGGATGGAAGCAAAATCTGAAACTTTTATTTCTCTAAGATGATTTTACACTGGCAAGAAAATGAAAAAAAATAGGCAATTTTTGTTATTTCAACTTTATCCAACATTAAAACTAGAATGAATAGATTTAAGTGGGAAAAAGATCATTTTTACATCACCTTCCTCAACAAGAATTTGCATAAAGCCTAGATTAATAAATTTCTATGTTTACATTCTCTGGTAAGAATTTAAACTTTATTAATTTTGATGGTTCAGTGAAAACAGCTCTATGCACACCATACAAATTAAAAACATGCAAAATTTTAACTCCATAGAAACAAAAAGAAATTACAGAACTTGTAGTTTATTTTTAGTTAAAAATCAGTATTTTACAAAAAGGTCCATCAATGGTAATGTTATAATGCTTAAAAATAAATAACATAAACAACAGAAAACTGATTTAGGCGTGTGCTTTATCTGTTGATGAATGGTGAATTGCATTTCCAGATACATAATCATAGGTCAGCGTTCCTACTGTCAAGGTTTTTATTCTGCCTATGCATCCTACATTTCAATTTCCCACTAGTAAGATTTGTCTCCCGAGGACAAAATGTGTAAATCAATATATTATATGAGTGAGATAATACAGTAAAAATATAATAATTAATATAGTCATAAAAAATAAGGATAATAAGTGTCTGCAGTCACGTTCAAAGGACTTGAAAGGAAAGAACGTTGGAGAATACAATGTTGGAAGCTTTTAAGGCTCACTGCAGTGTGGGTTAGACCACCTAGGTAGTCCTAGAGCTCAGACGTGTATGTGTGTGTACATGGAATAGTAATGAGGCACTATAGTGTGGGCTTAGACCACCAACAATAGTTGTTGAGCAGAGGTGTATGTGTGTGTGTGCATGTGTGTGCGTGTGTGTGTGTGTGTGTGTGTGTGTATGTGTGTGTGTGTGTGTACATGGAGCAGTAATGGGAAGTCACTGTGGTTCTACTTTTTGAACCTTCCCTTCCACACATGAGTTAACGAGGCAGCCATCGAAAGCACAGAGTGAGAGGTGGAAATACCAACCAATCTGTTCTGAAAAATCAAAATTAAGAAAACACAGACACACAGAGAGATAGGCTTGATTTGAACTATATTGCATGTGTGCTCTTGAGAAAGACCACTGGGGTTTCAATAATAGTGACCTTGTTCAAATATTCGGCTCTGCTTTAGTTTTCTCATCAGTAGAATGAGTATATTTATGTATTTTCATTATTAAGCCATTTCAGAAATAAACAAGCTAATATATGCCAAGTGCTGTCATCTGTGTTTAAATAAGGTAAATTATAAATTTTTCTGATTATAAAAAGAGAAAAAGTCTGTGTGAAATTTTATTATACCAAATAAATTTAGTTTGGTTTACATATCATTTTTCTTGTGTTCCAATAATTTTCAAAGGTGTTGATGTTCGAACATTAAAAAAAACCCTTTCACCTCCTTTTATGATAGTCAAAGTGTTCACATTACACAAATACAATTACACAAGTGAGGATTTCCTGTATTGTGGTTCCAGGAACATTTTAAAAGCTAGTGATTTTACTGCTTCTCTTTCATACTATACATCCGTCTCTCACCAATAGGTGATTCAAGAACATCATTTAAATACCTATTTTTTCTTTTCCTTTTTCTGTTAAAGTTCCTCACATGCAATGCTCGGATTTCTAGCTTCCTGCTCACTTCTGTGACTTAACAACGTCCTCCTGGAAAAAGCATACAGTGTGCCTTATCTGCGTCGACGTGGGAACACCATTTCTCATGGCAGGTATGTGAGGTCCCGGTCATGAAATAAAAATAGAAATAACCAGAAAAGGAATCTCCTAGATATGGATATTTCAGGGAAGTGCTTTAAGAAAAAAAAGGGGCGAAGGCATTTTTTTAGTTTTTAATGGATCGGTACTTTCCACTTCATTTGATTGTTCTGATTCTTCATTCTGTAACTTTGAAATATTTTTGTGAAGCTTTTCCAACAGGTTTAAAGAATGGCTTCTAAAAGAGAAATCTCCAAATTCTGAATGGGAACTGAATTTACCAGGTTACATTATGAACAACCAAATTCCACTATAGAGTATTTAGAGAATGCCAAATATTTAAAACACAATATTTAAAAATACTACTTAAAAATTTACTGCTTGTGTTGCGACATCCAAACATATACAGATTAACAGTTTGACACATTGGACTGTTGCTAATGACAACACTCTTTGGGAGTATGCTAAGGTTAATGCAGAATCTGCTAATGCAAAATTGTTCTGGAGAAAATACCTACAAACCAGTAATTTGGGGTTTAAGATATTGTAATATTCTTGTAAAATATGGTTGCTTATGTGTTATAATTCAGAGTATGGTGAAATGAACTCAGCACCCCAAACCATTACCCAGACGGTTGGGGACCGACTCATCACACCAGGTCCAATTGCTCCTATGTCTTCTCTTCCCTGTGAAACCTCTACAATGTCATGGACTCTTGACCTTTCTCAGAGCAATGAATGCATTGAGATTAGCAGGAGAGCATGCTCCCAAGTGGTATTATTGTGACAATGATAGAATATGTTGAACAAAGACGGAAGGCCTAGACAAACTTTCATTTGATTTCTGACTTGGGTGTTTACTAGCTTTGATACTTGGACAAAATAACATTATCGATGGATTCTAAATTTTATCATCTGCCTGCTGGGAATCATACAAGTCTCTTGTGATTTTTGTTGAGAAAATAAAAGTGAATGTCTGTTATGTAAGCCCATTAAACAGCACTTGGTGCCGAATCACCTCTTCTTGCTCCAGATCTCTGAGCTTCTTTGCCAAATTAAAATATAAATGTTAAATCCACTTTGCTGAGACAGATCTAGTTAAGAAGACAGTAATGAATGATCTCACTGAAGAGTAAAGTATATCTCATAAGAATTTTGGTATTTGGTGGAGTTCTGAATGGAGCAGCTGCATTTTCTAATGTTACATTGGCAAGATGGTTGGGTTGTCAAAGCAAAGAAATTTTGGATTTTCTCTCAATCATTTCTGCTTTTAAAAAGTTCAGCTCTAGTGTTTGTTGTTTAATTCATTCCCCGACCTCTCCTTCTCTACAGGATTTTCAAACCACCCCGTGGAGGTTGATTTCTGGCATCTTAGGAGTAATGTGTCTTGTGTTGATGGCTACTTTGGGAAAGTTGCTGAACGACTGTAAGTGTTTCTAGCCAAGCCTATATAAAGAGGATAACTGTGATGAAATCGTTTAACATAAAAGGCTTCATTTCCAGATTTACAAATATTTTGTTATTTGATAAACCTGTATCTAATTAAGTAAATTTCTAATCGTTTCTTATAGTATTTACTAAACCAAGAATTCAGCCAACACCGTCTCCAGGACCCACCTTAGAACCCCAGAAAGGTAGGTTTCATGCTTTGGAAAACCTTAGTGTCAGTGGAAGATGAAATGGAATGTTTCTGGTTTCCTTCACACAGAAGCATAATGAAATGAAACAAAGAGTAATGTGACTTTACCTACTAAACATAGGGTAGTCTCAATTCATTTTTCCCTAATGCATGAATTATTAAATTACATTGAATGTGCTTCTCATGTATTTAAGTCATAAGATAAATATTAGCTTGATAGAAAATAATTTCCCTGCTCATGATTAAGTAGCAAATCATAAATTATAGTAAGCATTACAGCTAATCTTCATTACCTGCTTGTGATTGCTCATAACGCATACTTTCATATCTCTTTAACTTTGCTTCTATTTATTTTATGACTCAGAATATAGTGCAGAGATTTCTCCAATTTTAAACTTACACGATATAAGCCAGTTTGGAGTCCAATCTTTATGCATCTTTTTTCAAATAGACTATATTTATATTATTCTTTTTAGTATTTTTTTCAGCACTTTTGAGGTATAATTGACTTAAATACTGTGTTAGTTTGATGTGTAAAGTATATTGATTCAATACATAAATATTGCAATGTGATTACTGCTGTAGCTTAAGCTAATACCTCCATCATGTCCTATAATCAGTTAAGATTTACACTTTTAGCAACTGGCAAGTATGTAATATTGTTAACTATAATCACAGTGCTATGCAGTAAGTAGATCCTCGGAACTTATTCATCTTCTACTGGAAGAGTGTACCCTTTGACCAACAGCTCTCCATTTACCCCACCCCAGATCCTGATAAGCATCATTTGAGTCTATAATTCTAGTACCATTCATTTCGCAAAGATTTGAGTACCTACCCTATGTATTACTCGTATCATTGAGGATAATAAATGTTTAAGACACTATCACTGGTAAAATGTATAATTGGATATTATACTAACCATTTTATTTTTTTTCATTTTGAAAATAAAATATCCAAAACATAAATCAGAATTCTCCTAATGTACCACATTCCTTTCCAACTCAGAAAATATACTAAAATGCTTTTCTCTATTTAAATATCTCTTTCATCATGCTTATTGTCATTCACACAGTAGAAGTCAACTTTGGCTCAGTAGCTCAGAAAGGGTTCTTCTAGCTGCTACCTTATCCTATACTCTGTTACATAATGTTTAACATACTGATTTTTGTGTGTATACATAACTAATTTAGCATTAAATATAGTTAGTAAATTATTGACAATTATATAATTCTGACTCTATCTCTAGAATAGAAACTCCATGAGGAAAAAAGTTCAAGTCTGACTCATTAACATTCCCTGAACTCTGATGTACGTAGTACATTCTCAAAGAATATGTGTGGGGGAAAAACACTTGATTTTTGAATGAGTAAATAGCACTAAACAAAGTCAAATCTCCTAAGTCATTAGAGACTTTGTTTTCATGTTTTATTTTTTCTCTTAGACTCTTCTTGCCAAAAAATGTGGATTGGATACCAATGCAACTGTTATTTTATTTCTAATGAAATGAAAACTTGGGAAGAAAGCAAAGATTTCTGTGCTTCTAAGAATTCCAGTCTACTTCAGTTACAAAACAAAGATGAATTGGCATGTATTGAATTCTGGTTTCTTGTATTTTCTTTGGCCTAAGGAAAAAATACTATTTCAGTATGCTGACTACTTTGAGTCACTCTTTAATCAGGTAGTAAATTGATGGTTGTATTTGAACTAATGACTAGTAGTTTTGTATACCTTAAAACAAACCTTTTGAATCCTATAAAATTTCTCAAAGATTTGTATGATAAGGATAAAAATCAAGATACATGTCACATAGAGTACAAGAGATATTATAGAGAGAGATCAAAGAAGAAATAGTAGGTCATTATTTTTATTCAAAGAACCAACTAAACAACTTTGTAGATTTTAGTGCTTTAATTGAATTTGTAATTTCTTTTGTAATTATACAGCTTTGTCTTCATTCCAGGATATAATATGGAATGAATAGAAAGAATATGATGATAAAATTATCCAATTCTTATGGAAAGGTGAAAAATTTCTCTGGCTGCATGAAGAAACTATTTGAGTATAGGTTGAGTAGATTATATACCCAAGAAATTTGTTCCTGAAGATCCTGTTGATTGGAGATCAAATTTGATGTTGATCTCCTGTGGGAAAAAATGTGTTTCATGAAAAATCCCTTTATAATGTTTTTCATTCCTCAATAAGGAAAATTTGGCAACATTTTTTTCTCCATAAATAAATGGTCCTGATAAGTGAGAAAAAGTGAAGTATGTTACTATTCCTCCTAAACTAGCTGATAAATGATTTTAGTTTGAGTGATTTAAAGTCTGAATCTATGCTGGACACTGACTTTCTTAAAAGCGCACTATTCCCAGAGTAGATTCAAATTAGGTTAATATGTTCACCTTCGTTTCCCAACAGGATTTCATGAACCATATCAGTCAACGGTTTTACTGGATCGGACTCTCTTACAGTAAAGAACACAGTGCCTGGTTGTGGGAGGATGGCTCTGCTCTCTCCCAAACTCTGTAAGTTTCTAGCAGTCTGGGCTTCTTTATCCTTTAGGAGTTTGTTCTTAGATCTGAGCAAAAGCTATAACATCTGGCAGTACTGTAGCTAAGATAACCTGTCTGTAGCATGAGAATACAGAAAAGAGAATAAATACAACAGAGTGGCAATTTTAGCCCCTTCTAGAACATCCATGTGTATGCTCCAAAGCTCTTTTATGACCTGAGTTTGGTGTACTTGTGACCATAAAAGAACTTTTGACCATTTTTTTTTTTTTGTCTTCATACAAGCACTTGGATGAATTGTGCATGTACAGATGCTCGTGCACAGAGAAGCTGTCCAGGAAAAATGATAGCCATTATTGTCTTTATGCTTGGGAAGCCCAATATTCTCAGCATCTTCTCATGTTTCAGATATGCTGAGCTTATTTTCTGTATATTTGTGATCTTAGAATGTCACTTCCATTCATAAACATAGGATTTGCAGTATTATACAATGATAAATTTGCTGCTCTGATTTGTTTTCCTAGCCTAGATTAGTCAATACATCTTCAAACAAAATAGAGGTAAAGTTTTTATGTATTAAAACAATTAATTAATAAGAATGGAAAAAATTTGGTGTCAATGTTATTGGTTATTGAGGCAATAATTGAGTTTTTGTAATATTGTACTGTGAAATGATGAAAAAATATAATGAATCAGTATGTTAATATATCACTCAAATGCTTTAAAGTTCTATTTTTAATAAGAAACACCATCCCTAAACATTCTCATTTCCTTTATCCTTATGGCAACATTTTATTTATTTTTCATTACAGATTTTCACTTCTTCGAACTGTAAATATATCGAACTGCATAGTGTATGGCTCAAAAGAAGGTTTTTTGGATGAACGTTGCAGGAAAGAAATGCGTTTTATCTGTAAACAACAGCTTATTCATGTTTCTTAGAGCGGAAGGGATGACAAGGAGTTCCGGTGTTAATAAGAATGGTATGTTTATCTCTTATATTAGTACTAACTATGTACTTCTAGGACCTATAAAGTGTTTGAAATTGGTCTTATACGATTTTTATGTATTTGAAACCATGTGTTTTAAGGTTGAGGAAATTTGTGCTCTTCCATGATGATAAAGAACTTCATGAATATTTTTATTTAGTGCATATGTTTAATATTGTATGTAATATATATTTTCATATGTACATTCTTGTGAATTTTCTCTGGAGAAATTTAAATAAAACAATTTACATCATAAAATATATATCAACAACATTTCAGTGCTCTGTATGACATACTAATGGGGAAGTTTCATCTCTACCTCACTTTTCTGAAAGTTAATTTTTTCTGGATATCTATCCACCTATATGTTTTAATTTAGAACTGAAAGTGCCATAGGACAGTTTCCTCTTGTGTGTCACCTGGCTTCCCAGGGGAACACACTGAGTGCTGTACGACAACTGTAAGTCTTTGGCCAAATATGTTGTTCTTGTGTGTTTGCTTTCAGAGATTGCAAGGGTAAAGGGACTCTAAGCCCTGATCACATAAATTTACAATATCCATTTTTTTATTGCACAAGTTACTTGCCTTATGCTTATCCATCAACAAGAGTCACTCACAAGTGCATTGAGGATCTTAATCTCTGATCAATCCCAAAAACTTTTCTTAAAAGTTCTATGTAAAATATTAACAATTCCCTTATTTTGTGTGTGAGAAAGGGAGCAATTCATTTCATTGAGGGTTTTCTGAGTGTATCAAAGAAAGACTGGGAATACAATCAGATTTGATTCCTATGACCTGGATGGGATTTTTCTGACCTCACAGATATCATAATCCTATTTCCTCTTTTGAATTTTTATTACATATACATCTTTAAAAAATCATATTGGCTTCTCTATTTGCTGTCCTGTTTTATATTTCAAATCATAATAATTAAGACTCCAAATTGAAATTCAACATATAAACAGCCAAGAAGAGGAAAAGACCTCTTATTTTTTAAATCAAAAAGCATAAATATAATAGGACTACAACCTGAACTATTTACATTGTTGTATAAAGATTGACATAAGAAATGCACTTAAGTTATGTTATAAAAAATAAAGGATGGAATATAATATCTTTAAACATTTAACTTGCAAGAAGAGAAACTGCATTGTACTTTCCAGATATTTCACATGTTTTGGCTTTGTTGTCCATGTGATTTCACAATGATAGATTTTTAATTAGAAATATAAAAATAGTGTTGTTAAGTTTATAAAGAAATCACTAGTTTTCTGTCTTACTATCCATGAGGCCAGTTCATCTAAGTTTTTGCTTGTTTGTTTGTTTTAGTTTGTTTGTGTCCTGCTCTGGGTGGGTTTTCTCTGTATGAACCAAAGAGGATAGTCTCTCTTTATAAAGTTTGTCCAGGATGAATCTCAATTGTTTTCATTTAGCCACACACTAGTATAGGTTCAAATGATTACTTTCTACATTGTCACGCTATGAGATGTCCAGAGCCCAATCTGCCTTTTTATTGAGAACTCATGAACATTCATTACAGTTGCAAGAGCAAAGAAGAAACAGAAGTGTGAAATATGACAGGTTCTGTCCAATTTCAGAGAATAATCTATGTCAAAAATTTTCCTCCTCTGCCAAAAGAAGAACATTCCTATTGCCTCACAATTACAAATCTCAGAGGTTATTTTTAGCCCCATATCATCTCGGAGTACTATGATGGAAAGCCGTAGCTTGAATGGAGGAGATGGCAGTATCTTTCCCACAGCATGTATCTTTCTCATCATACTAGTTACTCTCAGTTCACTTCATAACCATCGGACCATTTCATTTTTTATTATTCTTCCCACTCGTACCTGCATTCTACTTTTTTTTTTATTCTGAAAATATCTGTGTAGTCTTTGAGATGGGAAAGACTTCTTTTATATGAAAGTCTTTCTACAAAACTATCTTTGTTTTCCCATCTGACATCAGATTTCTGATATATTCTCTGGGGAAAGATATATTGTTTTTTTTCTTATGCTCTTTTTTTGAAATGAGCTAAATGCATATGGAAGGACTAGTTGAGTGACTATATCAGTGCTGATGTAAAAGGTAGGAATATCTAAGAAACACGTAAAGTGAAATAATATGGCCAGTTGTCAGTTTATATTTTTTAAATTTTATCCTATTACTCTATGTGTATTATCTTGAATGTATATAATACATGTTACAGACTGATACATAACAAGTTATGAGAAATTTAGACACTTAAAACTACACACGTTTCTTATCTCATATTATCTGGATCAAAAACTGAGCATGCCTTAGTTTTTCCCTTTATTTGTGGTTCCACAAAGCTGGAACCAAGGTCTTGGCCAGTCTGTATTCTCATTTGAAATTCAGAGTCCTCTTCCAAGTTCATTTGAGCTGTTGGCATAATTTAGTTCCTTGTGGTTGTTGGACTGAAACCCTTAGCACCCAGAGTCCACGCTCTTCATAGGCAGTCACACCATGGCTGCCTGCTAATTCAAGGTCACAGGGGAGCATCTCTGACTCATCTCTCTATCTGGTCTGTATAGTTTCTTTTAAGTGTTCTTCTGAGTAGGTCGGTTCACCCATACTATCTCTTTCAATTAACTGAAAATGGGCTAATGTAGAATCTTAATTACATCTGAAAAATAGCCTTGTCGTTGCCTATTCCTGTATTCTAACCATAGAGTAACATACCTTGGAGATAGTGTAGACGTTTTTCCTGACCACCTTAATAAAGCATGTATCGCAAAAAAAACCTAGCTGTAATCTTTTTGCTGGTAGAGGCTCTTGCGTTCTATGTATAAAAAATGTGACACCTGAGAAGTACAATAAAAGAAGCTCAATGACAGGAGGTATACCTGTATTGATAATCTCACTGAAACTAAAGGGGAAGTGATTATACAGTGCTACGTGAAGGCATGGGAATTTGGGGAGCCAACTGAGAGCTTCGCCTACCACACTAACAAACCCCTAAAATTTGTTTTAATTGCTACTTCATAGTTTATTAGATGTAAACACTGCCTTTGGATTTCTGATAACTAGGAATTTAATTCACATATGCCAGGACGAAGAATACTATCTAGTTACCCTCACATATTTATTTTTAGTTTTGTTCAAAAACCAATACTCCAGAGACAAGTGTTGGATAGAAAGGAAAGGTTGCTTTATTCAGGAAGCTGGCAGCCTGGGAAGAATGCAGACTAATGTCCAAAAGCCATCTATGAAGGTCAGGATCAGGCAGAAGAGTTTTAAAAGAGAAGGAGGAGAAGGGGAGGCCAGGGAACTGAGAGAAGTCAGTGTTTCTTTAGTCACAGATAACACTTTGTCACACCAGACTCCTGGGTGCCAGCAGCTGGTAAAAGTGGCCTTGGAGACATTCCTTCCTTCTGCAAAACAAACTCATAAATCCTCCTCCATGCCCTGAAGTTATCTCCTCCTGCTTAACAAAGAAACAGCCCATGGACAGCACAAGAGTATACTGTGAGAACAAAAGGAGTTGAACAAGAAGAGCAGTTAACATGTGAACAAAGGCTAATTAAGAATTAAATTATTTCATTCTAGCTGCCAAATATGCTAGGGCCATTAAAATTACAAGGGACTCGACTGTAGTTCCCCAAGTAGTAGCATCTAAGTTGCTTAATAGTTATTTTACAGCTAGACTGGGACAGCTCTTTGCTGATCTGTAGAGATGCTTGAACAACAGTTTTTGCCTCTTGGATATAATAAAGACTGTGAACTAACTAATTAGCTAACTAACTAGCTATCTATCTGACTAACTAACTAGCTTTTTATGGTAAGGTTCTTAAAAGTCAAGTGGAACCTAGGGTCATTTTGTTCTTTGATAATTTACAGTTGAGATAATTGGTTAGATAATCCTGTCTCCACTATGTGACCAGACTTTGCAGGCAACTTCTGCCTCAGCTCTCCTGAAACCAAGTTTCATCATACGAATTTATCAGCAGTTTCATCCAGAGAATAATCATGTCTTTGTACAAATAAAAAGAACATTGGGGAGCTTGTTCCTGGATATTTCTTGGCCTCTGACTTCTCATTTGAATAATCTTTCACATGCCATATCATATTATTTGCCCTTCATTAGACATAATGTGAGTACGCTCATTGGAGCCTTATGATGTCTTTAAATTAAATAAACTTAGAAATACTTAGAACATTTAATCTTTCTTTTACATTTTCATAATTCGGGGCATTTTCAAATTTTTTTTTCCTTCTCTTTCCTTTTTTTTTTTTTTTACATCCCAGTAAATGGAGTGGAAAGCTTTCTTTAAAGAACTGGATAGCAAATGTTTTCAACTTGTAGGCCAGTCTCTGTTAAAACTACTTAACTCTGCCATTGCAGTTCAAAGGAAGACATAGATAATATGTAAATGAATGGTTTGCTGTTTTACAAGAGAACTTTATTCACAAAAGCAGATGGTGAGACAAATTGGGTTTATGAGCCATCGTTTGCCAATACCTATCAAAATGTGTAAAATGAGAGTTTGGAGGCACCAACCTTTTTGTCCACTTTGCCTTATCCTTTTAGGTCACATCATCACAGTTGTAAATGCACTTATAAATTTTACAATACTAAAACAGTTGGGTCTTACATTATCACTCTGTTCATTATGAAAGGTAAAAATACATAAAGAAAGTGTTACAACCAAACTGCAAGATGTCCACCAATGATTCCCACATGCTGGTGCACATACTTTAGGATAATTCCCTTCCATATGTGTGGAGGTTGATCTGTGTGACCAGTAGAATACAGTGGATAAGATAATATACCCCTTCTGAGACTAGATCATAAAAGATAATTATAGATTCCTCCTTTTTTCTCTCTTTCAGATCACTTGATCTGGGTGAAGCCAGTATCGCATCAGAGCAGCCCTGCTGAAAAGATCATGTGATACAGAACTAAAGCCTCTTATGAAGAGCTAGCAAGGAAATCAAGTCTGTTTCAAACAGCTGTGTAATGACCTCCCTTGCAAGCTGAATTACCAGCCCCAGTCAAGCCTTCAGATGACTACAGAGCCCCAGTCCACATTTTGACAGCAACCTCATGAAAGAACCTGAGTCGCATCAATTCTGCTAAGTTGTTGAAGGTTTTCTAACTCTCAGAAACTAAGTGCTATAATACATGTTTATTCTTTATGCTGTGAATTGTTAGACTTCATAGTAAACTCATTGTTAAAGACCTATCTTAAGGGGAAAAGTAAACAAGATATAAAACATACTAAAGGTATTGAAAGGATTCAGCCAAAGTTCATCTTTCTAAAAGTTCTATGCCTCAAATTTTTCTTATATAATCATTATGTTAGATTTTGTTTTCAGGAAAGTTGACCCCATTCCAGTATCCAAGCTGGACCCCAAGTGATTCAAGTCAATGCTTGGGTCTTATCCACCAGCCACGGTAATTCACATCTAGCCTAGTCATCGTCAAGAAGATGGAGATGAGTTCTTGGGTGATTCACACAAGAACTTGGAGAAAATAAGCTAAACACAAAGAATTTATATTGCATTGTTCTAATTACATAAACTTCCAAAACAGGCAAAACTAAACTGTAGTTTGCATTAGATGCCAAGATAATGTTAGAGGTCTAGATGATGATAATATATGGAGGAGAAGGGGAGAGTAACTAGAAGTTAAAATGTTGAAAGACCCTGGTGATCCTGGAAAACTTCTATTTCTTGACGGGAGTGGTATTTGCATGGATCTGATGGTTATTAAACTTTATGTTTTTATTACTTTTTAATGTGTAAATTATATTTTATTCAAAGCTGTGTGAAGAGAGAATACGTTTGTTGAATTATTTTTGTCTTATTTAGGTTTTGATATGAGGAGGTCTGTTACCCATTTCTCACCTTATAGTCAATGTGGTTCTGTATTTACAAGTTCTATTTACCTTATACAATCTTTCTTAAACTTCAAATTTAATATGAGTTCATCTTCATTTCTTTCAGAAGTTGCCTCTCCCTTCTCTGTTACTCGGCCGTGATTCAGAGTGGATTGAGGACAGATTCACTTTTTCTAAGGAAGCAAAAATTTTGATAAAAAGCTGTGGTCTCTGTGACTGTCAGAATCCCAGTGTATTTCATTGAGAGAGTAGAGGTGAATGAATGTTTTCTCAAACCAAGTATCACACAGTTATCTTTGAAGGACATTGGAAAATACTTCAAAATTAATCTGAATACTTTTTATTTGACATCGAATGGAGTTTGGGACAAATTTTCTGGTTATTACTTTTACTCTAAAATACTTATTATAAAACCAACATAGGTGCCTCCAGTAATTACATGATTGGCATACAACTCAATTTTTTGGAAAGGTTTAAACACTCTTAGGAAACGTCATAAAAGATAAAACAGGTCATTATAAAACATTAAGATATAGATACTTGTTTTTCCATGAAAGTGAAATGGTCTAAGTCAAGAATAAAATATGTATTCAACAGTCTTAATATAATATATCATTTACATCAACATTATGTTCATTTAATATATCATTTAAATAAACTTATTAGGTTCTACTTTTGTACTTTAAATAATTAGAGAGAAAAGAGGTGATCATAATTCTACCAACTGGTTTCAATACAGAGGAAAATTTTATTCTTTGCCTTTGTTTTATTCAATAATCAATCAAACTACTTTGAATCATAATCATTTTAACTTATAGCTATCGTTTGGTTTAAACATATGTAGGATTTTTCAAAGTCTGTGAAATTAAATGGGGATGTATATTAGGTACAAAAATAAAAATCAGCTCATTCTTTTAAGAAAGAAGGTGTTGCAATGGCTTTATTGAAAACCTGTGCTAACCGACTATACAAAGTACAGGACATACCCACAAAGTTTCACTGAATTCGGAGGTCTTGAGATAGGAACTCAAATTACTTAGACAGGAAGTGTTGCTTAAAACATTGAATTCTGTCCTCTCCTAAGATGAGTGAGGTTTTGTGGTGATTTGTACTCCATAAATGAGTTTATAAAAAGAGAAAACAACGACATAGAGGCAGAGAGAGAAATGAGTCGTGTGATTATTTATTCCCTTACTAAAAACAGAACATAACTTTGCAGGATGAGGTTAAATGGCTGAGTTTGACCATACCTGCATTTGCTCTATTCAAAATGCAGGATGCCCAGCTGCACAGGCAGAAGCAAATATACAAATCTTGTGTCATTGTTGCTGCCGGGAAAGTATTCATTTCCTGTGTGTGACTCTGTTTCCAACCAGGGCTTTTAAGACTTCCTCCCACTTTCCCATTTCCAGACACTGAGCGCCTGGTTTGTGGAGGATGACTCTGCTTTCTCCCATGATTTGTGAAGTGTCTCGTAGTTTGATTGCTCTCCCACTTTTTTGAGTGCAAGTTAAGATTTCACCAAGGAATTCACGTTTCCTAGAATTGCACTAAAAATAACGTCTTGATGTGTGAAATTAGAGCTAAGAAAGCAA
>NW_024340686.1:0-2150 GCF_902729225.1 Pteropus medius | reverse complement strand
AAAAAAAAAAAAAAAAATCAAGATTCTAGTATTTCACAAAACCTGAGAATTCAGGGTAAAAAGAATTTAAAAAGTGAGCTCAACCCGTCATACGATACTTGAATTCCTTTGCAACAAACTGTCAAGAGCTTGTTCAACCTCTGCTTGAGCACATCCAGCATGGAGAATTCCTTGTCTCCTAGTGCAGCCCATTCAATTCTTAC
This sequence comes from Pteropus medius, assembly GCF_902729225.1. Taxonomy (NCBI): domain Eukaryota; kingdom Metazoa; phylum Chordata; class Mammalia; order Chiroptera; family Pteropodidae; genus Pteropus; species Pteropus medius. The sequence goes on along the minus strand of NW_024340686.1, from coordinate 1,947 downwards.
GCAGCTTTATAAAACATCCTGAAACTAAGCCTAAATCTGCCCCTTAGGGTAGCTCCACCTTTGTTGAAAAAGTACTACATATATTTTGTATTTTAAGACCTAAAGTCAAACAAACCCTGGCTTTGTCCCTTAGGAGAAAAATATTACTTCAGAGCCTCAGTTTCCCCACCTGTAAAATGGAGGATAACCTGAAAAGGATTTTTATATAAGAAGTATTATCTGAAAAGGACCCAACATACTCTTTTCTTAGTAGGCTTTCTATAGCTACAGTCAGCAGCCATGAGTCTTAATGTTGTCTATGCTCCAACCCAGCAATCATCATTAGATACTTGTATGGTATTATTCAGACTGGTTTCAAGCTTTGTTTTATCTCCAAGGCAGGCACTTTTTCAGAGCATGTATTGTTGATACATGAGAACCTACTGTTAGTACATCCTTGAGATATACAAAATAGGCAAGCACACTAGAAAAGTAGGCTCTCTAGAGATGATCTTTCTTCCCTTATGACCTCCTGGACCCAGACTGCCTGGGTTCAAATCCCAGCTGTCATTTACTAGTTGTGTGACCTAGGTCAAGTTACTTCATTCTCTGAATGTCAACTGCCTTGTTTATCCAATGAAGGTAACAGTATATACTTCATAAGGTGATCGCGAGGGTTAAATGAGTTAACTCATGTAAAGGGCTTACAACACTGCCAGGCACACATTAAGTGCATTAAACCAAAAGTCAAACATGCTTGATTTCAAATTCTAGTTCCATCTCTGAGTAACTGTATGATCTTGCTATTGTTGTTATAAGATTTCCAAGTACTAAATATGATCAAGTAAATTCAGATTCTACCAAGCATTATTTAATTAAACCCATCAACAACCCTTAAGTTATAATTATCTCTATTTTACAGATGAAGAAACAGAGAGCTAAAGATTTGAAGGCTCTTTTCCATATACCTCCCCTGACCTTTGGAATCAACTTAAATTTGAAAGAATATAAGCTTTATTACTTGCTGTAGTTTTCCCACCCGTGACTTAAACTCTAAGTCTCACCTGGCTGTTGTGAGGATTATAAAACATGTAAAGAACTTAGCATGGGCCCTCATCACAGAGAGGTTAACATCTCTGGTGCATTTACTGTTCTTACACCCCAGCTACACCTTTAACTCACATGCAGCCTCAACTCTGAAGTCATCACAGATGTAGTGGAAAGTGGTTTTATTTCTTACACTGGATCCTTCTTTCCCATAATCCTAGTTCCTCTTCTAAAATGCAGCCTTTCTCTATTATTTTGGGTCTAACAATAATGGCAGGCAAGATCAAGAATTTCCCTCAGGGATGAAAATGATTCATTCTCCAGCTTTTCATTCGGTCCTTGGCCCAGCTATTGTCTGAGTTAGGGAAGGAGCTTCTCAACAAGATAATGGATGTGTGGTCATTCGGGAACTGTCTATGGTGAAAAAAGTACAGCTGTGAAAGTTGCTTTGGAGTTGGCCCTGACAAACAGACTACTGCTTTAAGAAACAAGATTATGACTCCAATAAGCAGCTCTTTGGAGGTGGTATGGAAAACTGGATCTCTGTTTCACACCCAAGGAATGTAAGCATATGGTGTAAATGTTGAACCTATAGCCACACAAATTTAAGGACCAGCTTGGTGTTTTTTCAACTTTATTACAGGGAAGGATAGGGGAGAGAGGACAGACTTGAAGGTTTTTGTTTTCTTAATGAAAAATAATTTATCCTGTGTTTGATACCAGATGAGACTATAAGGGTCACATGTTTCCCCTTATGCCTATACACCATTTCCAGGTGAAATCCTCCAGGCTTCTGGCTCAAGGGTCTTCTAGGCCATGACTATAAAGACCACTTGAGCCTCAGCGCCTTGCTGGTTTGGGCATTATGTAAACTTTTACAGACTTGCTGAACGGGATGGTGCCCTCGATGCTGGTTTCCAC
>NW_024340685.1:0-786 GCF_902729225.1 Pteropus medius | reverse complement strand
TTTAGAGAATTCTATTGTTTTCTTGCAATTGTAGAGACTGTTGTATATCAAATTAAATGTTTTTTCATCTGTGTTCTTATAATTAAAAATTTAAGGTGATCTTGTTCCATATAAATCTTAATTTTGTTTTAGATATATCTACTTGTTTGTAGAGTATAACTTTTCTTGAGACACGGAGAATTTGTTATGCCTTGTTCTTTACTTTTTTAAAAGATGTATTATGAAAAATATCGAAACATGTACCAAATTGGAAAAAAATAGTATAATGGACACTCACATACTCATCACTCAGATCCACTATTGATTCTTTTGTCCCTTTCTGCTTTCTGTCTCTTTTTCCTGGAGCATTTTAAAGCAAATTCCAGACCTTATGTCATTCCATTCTTACATACTTCTAAAAATTATGGATATTTTTTTCAATAACCACAGTGCTATTATTCTAAAAATTTATAGTCTTTGATATTGTTAAATGATCAATCAATTTTCAAATTTCACTTAATGGTTTCTAAAATGGTTTTTTGCAGTGGGTTTGTTTGAAATTGGATCCAAACAAAGCCCACAGTTGAGTAAGGTTGTCACATCTCCTCAATCTCTCAATCCAGAGCAGTGACCCCAGCCTTTCTTTTAATGCCACTGTAAAGGCAGTTCTTCTATAGACAGTCAGTTCCACGTGCTGCATTGATCTCTGCTTCCTCATGTTGTCATTTAACCTTTTCCTCTACCTACCCATATCCCATACATTTCTGTAAACTGAAAGTGCCTCTGAAATCTTCATTCAGTTCAGAT
>NW_024340684.1:0-336 GCF_902729225.1 Pteropus medius | reverse complement strand
TATATGGTAGCATTGGCAAAAAGCTCTCTGGTGACGTCCATTTTGAGCCAGAATCGCAGACTTCCGAGAAAAGGCTCACTTGCGGCAAATGCACAGCCCTCCCGGGGCCTTGGGGTTCTGTGGGCGAGGCTCGGTCTTCTGCGGAGACTGGGGTACCGAAGTTGGAGGAGCACTCACTGACACTTTCAGCTGCTAGAGGTACAAACTACGTCTCATTCGTCTCTGTATGCTCTTGCAGGGTTCAGGGCCACCCACAGACAGCGTACCCAGGGATGCTTTGGCCCCTGCGTCCATGGCGGCCGTCACTCGCTGGAAAGAGTTCAGTTGGGAGACACT
>NW_024340683.1:0-1639 GCF_902729225.1 Pteropus medius | reverse complement strand
ACTTTAAAGGAGGCTAGGAAGTAACTTCAGGTGTTCAATATTCATCTGTTTCTCTCTGAATTTTATACCCCCTCAACTTTTCACCTTACAGCCAGCCTCCCCCACAGCTTTCTTGGCTTCAACGCAGAAAGTGAATTCATTTAGCTTGGGCCAAAATTGGGCACAAGAGCTGACTTTCAGGATGCTTAGGTGCCTTTTCTGCAGAATTCCGGGACTTCCTGGTGAAAAACAGAAAATAAAGAAATTTTTTTTCTTTAGCCTATATTGGAGGAAGGAATATAGCTGAAGAGAAACATAATAACATATCTACTTTACATGAGAAAGGAAACCCTCTTTCTAAATGTGTCAGTCTCACCTCCTATCAGTGACTGTTGCATTACTCACCCCTCATAAGGGACCAACTGGGTAGCCAGCAGTCATACAGTTGTATATTTTTCTCTTGCTCCAGGCTCTCCTCCAGGCAGATAGGAAGCACCAGTGGTTGAAAATGCAGTGGCTGCTTCAGGAAGATTAGCCCAGGTCCCAAAGGTCCCTTAGGGCCTACATAGGGCATGGCGCGGTGAATGCCTACAGTCTGAGCTTGAGTAGGTTCCTGAAGATCAGTAAGTCCCACCTGGACCAGGGCCAGGGCTTCTGAGTTTTTTCTGGTGGAGAGGAATTTATCAAACATTTTGTTATTACATTATTTCAGTGTGAAAAAGAACCTTGCACTTAACATGAATCACATGAAGTCCAGGTGAGCACTAAAGTACTACTCTAATTCCCTCTCTCCTTGTTGCCAACACACACTGTTTTATTAGGCACCACATGTGTGAAGAACTTCAGGTATGGTTAGATAAATATTACAATGCAATCCACATCCTTGTTAAAAAAAATAAAAAACACCTAACTTAAAACAAGTTGTTATACACCCTAACATTTATTGTGTTTAACTCTTAGTGATACTAAAATTGAAATTTAGGAATTGAAATATCCCACTTGCAAGATGTGAGATTTTGGATAGTTACTCCCTCTTCCTGAGCTTTGTCTTGTCTGTACTAATGGCTTTACTTCAGTATGGTACAGTGAGAAATAAAATTATGTACCCAAAAGAATATTTTAAGAGAGTCATAGTTATTATTCTTCTAGAGATTAATAAATGATTTTAAGAGACAAAGTTCTTCAAGTCATAAAATGTAAAATTGTGATTCTAATGTAGGTAATAATTTATATTGAGGATACTGTTCATCATTTTATATTGAGGATACTGTTCATCATTTCATCAAATTATACAAACATAAAATTTTAAATTGTATTAATTTAAAATTTATAAATTATCCCTAAAAAACAGCTAAAACACTAACTTGGATATACATGAAGCTATTAAGAGATAGAGAGCACACACTTTGTCTTTAGCTAAGGAAATATATCACATGATTACTGAAAGAAAAGAATACCAAATTTTACTTCTGTAGCTAAGAAAGACTATCTACCTTCTTAAAAAAAAAGATACCTATTAACAATCTCTAAGTTATACTTTATAATGATATAAAATTAACTTTCAAATGACACTCAGACTTACATGAAATTCGCACATCTAGCTGTGGTAAGGATCCACTGTTCATTCAGTATAGAACCAGCACAGAAATGAGAGAAAGAG
>NW_024340682.1:0-730 GCF_902729225.1 Pteropus medius | reverse complement strand
TTTCAAGGTGATTTAAAAAAATGAAAACAAAAATCATGATTACATGTCCTTTTATTCTTTTCTTTTCTTTCTTTTCTTTTCAATTAAATCACTCTGACATGCGTCTCTGTGTGGACGACAGCGTCACGCACTGTCCTCTCTGGCCTTACCTTCAATTTACGTGGCCCCAGTGAATCGAAGGCAGGATCTCTTAGGTTTTGTCACCTGTGACATAAGCTGCTGCATCACTTATTCTTTGGCCCCTGACCCTCTGTTCTGAGGACTGGCCTTTGATGGCAGGATTAAAATGGCTCGTCTTCGTCCCAAAGGCCTTCTTATCTCCGGGAGGGGCTATGTCCCCTGAGGATGGCAAGTCAAGGACCTTACTGAGTTCTTAGCATCCGTGTACCTCCTCAGAGGTCACTGCAGCCCTGGCTGCCCACAGGTACAAGCAACAAGACCCACCCAGGTTGCAGTCCTCAAGATAGCAGCTTACTGTACGGAGTAGGTGAGTGTGAGTTTGCTCAAGATAGCAACTTACTGTACGGAGTAGGTGAGTGTGAGTTTGCTCACGGTCGCTGAACACAGGCATCAAGAAGGAGGCGGTTTTAGGGGAAAAAATGAGGAAGAGTGACAACTTCTTATCTGTCTGGAGCTCAGCGATGGGGTAACCTAACCTCCTGAGACACACCCAAGGTACAGGAAATAAGTCAGGTCGATCCCTGAATACCCTCATGTAGGCGCACAGCAC
>NW_024340681.1:0-498 GCF_902729225.1 Pteropus medius | reverse complement strand
GTGGACAGGCGAGGTTCCGGGGCTGTGGAGGGACACTCGGTGGTGGCAGGTGGGCTTTGCTGGGGCTCGCTCCTTCTCATCCCCGTATTTGGGGGATGGCCTTCCAGGGGCTGGGGCCACAGCCAGGAGACCGAGGGGACCCTCCCTCTCCCAGCCCAGGAGCCGAGGGCAGCGGCCGGACTCCAGCTTGACCCGCTGGGCGCCCATGCTCGGGACTTGCCGTCTGGGACATGATGGCTGGGCAAGCTGAGCGAGTCACAGGGACCGCCGACACTCGATGAGGGGACACTTGGAACCCTGTAGAGGGGCCGTCGGTCTTTGTAAAGGGATAGTCGGCACTCTGTAAGGAGACCGTTGGCACTCTTTACAAAGGCACAGTGACGCTCTCGAAGGGGCGGCCCCTGCCACGTCCTGGGCAGAGCCGTGGCTCCTGCGCTTCCTACTTCGGGGACATCGGCACAACCGCGGCTGTGCCCCGTGCCCCGCGGCTGGTCCCCG
>NW_024340680.1:0-1840 GCF_902729225.1 Pteropus medius | reverse complement strand
AATAAACATACCCCTAAACTAAACCTAAGTTGAATCCTAACAGTAATCCTATTACTAAACCTAAACCTAAACCTAACCCTAAATCTAAAACTAAAGTTAATCCTAATCCTATCTCTAACCCTATTTCTTACACTAATACTAATCCTAAATTTAACACTAATATTGACGCTAGCCCTAATGCTAACCCTAACCCTAAACTAAACATAAGCCGAATCCTAAACATAAATCTAACCCTAATCTAAACCTAACCCTAATCCTATTTTAAACCTCACCCTAATTCTTACAATAACCCTAACCCTTAATTTTAAAATAATAATAACTCTAACCCTAACGCCTTATTCTAACCCTAAACCTAACCCTATTTCTAAAACTAAGCTTAAACTTCATCCTAACCCTAAGAAAAGCTAATCCTAACCATAATTCTAATGCTAACCCTAACAAAATTTCCAACCCTAAATTTTAAACTGACAATGAACCTAATCCTAACTTCTTACACTAAATTTGACACTATCCTCAATTTAACTCTAAAACAAACCCTACCCCTAATCCTAAATCCTTATGCTAATCGCTAACTCTAACTTTACCTCTAAAAATAACTCTAATGCTAATCCTAACACTAAACCTAACCCTAACCCTAACCTTGAACTAAACCTAACCCTAACCCTTACCCTAACTTTACCCTAACTTTAAACCTTACCCTAAAACTAATCCCATCACTAATCTCTTACTTCAAACCTAAGAGTAACACTAACACTAACCCTAACCCTAACTCCAACTCTATGTAAACGTAACCCTAACCCTAACTTAAAAATAACCCTAATCCTAACATTGACACTAAACCTAACTCTAACTTCTTAACTAAGCCTAATTATAACCCTTACCGTAACGATAACCCTAACCCTAAATTTTGAATTTACAATAACCCTATCCCTAACCCATTACCTTAACCCTAACCCTAGCTTTAACTCTAAAACTAACTCTAACATGAACCATAACACTAATATTAACCCTTATCCTGATCATATCCCAAAAAAGAAAGCTAATCCTAACTCTAAATCTAACCATAATCTTACCACTAAACCTAATCCTAACTCTAACCCTAACCTTACCACTAATCCTAATTCTCAACTCTGACCCTAAGCCTAACACTAATAGTAACCCGAACCCTAACCTAACCCTAACCCTAACATTAATCCTAACCTGAACACTAACCTAAATCTAATCCTAACCATAAACCAAACCATAAACCTACCGCTAAACTAAAAGTAACTCTACTCCTAACACTAAAGCCTAACCGAATTCTAACTCTAATCATAACCATGATCCTTATCCTAAAACTACAGAAATATTAACACAAATTCTAACCCTAAACCTAGCAACAAACTGTACCCTAAATATTAAACTATTGGTAAACCGAACCCTAATCCCTTAAGCTGAACCTAACTCTAACCCAACTTTAACTCTAAAACTAACCCTAACCTTAACCTCAAACCGAACATTAACCCTAACCCTGAATCTAACCCTAAAACTAAAGATAATCCTAACCCTAATTCTAACCCTAACACTAACACTAACCAAAAACCTCATCCTCAACCTAAAACTAAAGCTATTCCTAACTTTAACTCTAACCATATCCCTAAATTATACACTAACAATAATCGTAACTTTAACTGCTTACCTTAACCCTAATACTAAACCTAAGGCGAACCCTAAAACTAACACTAACACTAAACCTAAGCATAATCCTAACCTAAACCTAACACTAACCTAACCCTAAATTAACCCTAACCCTAACACTCAACCTAAAGCTAACCTTAACCCTAACACTAAGCCAAAGCCT
>NW_024340679.1:0-489 GCF_902729225.1 Pteropus medius | reverse complement strand
GGGGCTTCTGGAAGTGCTGGTTTAGGTGGACGGGGCAGCTGTGGGGCCATACCCAGAGCCCACTGCGTACCCAGAGGAGGGAAGCTTCCTGTCTGCCATTTACAAGAGAGGGGCCAACAGGGCTCTGTGCCCAGTACCCCAGCTTTGCTCTCTGTGTGTGAGTCGTGTAATGGCAGAGAGGACTTGGTACATAGCTGGCGGTAGGCTAAGGTCAGCCACTGTCATTATTATTTTTGCTGTTATTGTCTCTACCACGTGTCGAGTATCTATGATATGACATTATTTCTATGACGTCATATTATTAACCCCACCACAAGGATGAAGAGAAATTGAGTGGAGATTTAAATTCATGTCTCTAAAATGCGATCTCTGAAACATTACACTTTGCCGTGTTAGTGCCACCTGAGTCACCTGGGGCACTTGTTACAAATGCAGATTTCCTAACCCACCTAGGGCCTGATTGGTCAGGACTTTTTGGAGGTGGGGCCA
>NW_024340678.1:0-25309 GCF_902729225.1 Pteropus medius | reverse complement strand
GTCACCGGACGGCACAGCCGGCGTTCATAGAACGGTGCCCGTCAGCCACGCTTAAATTAAAAAAAAAAAAACGAAACGGAAATTAAAATGCATTTTGCGCCCACCGGGAAAGTCATGGAACCCGTTTCCTGTGCGGGAAATGCTGGCCTCGGTGCAGGACGCTGCGCCCCTGCGTGCGGCTGCCGCGGCGGCCTGCAAAACCCCGGCTGCGGCCCGAGCGTCCTTCCCCTCAGTGATGGTCCTCGCGTCTGCCGTGGCTCCGCTGGCCCTGGCGTGTTCCCTAGTGTATATTGGCCGGGAAACCACGCAGCTCAGCGGGTCTCATAAAAATCCACAGGACAGAAAATGTGCCTGTGCTGCTTCCTCACTGGCCCGGAGCCACCATGGCCGTCACGGTGTTTTTGCCAAAACTCAAATGAAAAGAGCAATTTTCCCGGGCTCCTGTTTTCTTGCACAAGAAAGGGCTCCCTGCGCCTTCCGCCCGGGGCCTCCGATTCCCACGGGGAGAGGGCACCAGGGGCCACGCGACTCTTTTCTTACCGACGTGAGATTTCTCCAGGGCCCCGGGGCTGAACGCAGCGGGCGTCTGCGGCCTTTTAAGTGGCAGGGTCTATGCGCGTGTGCGTGTCAGTGTGTGTGTGCGTGCGCGTGTGTGTGTGTGTGTCAGAGGGAGCGAGAGAGAGAAGGGAGAGGGAGGGAGAGAATGAAAGAGAGGCAGGAGAGAGAGAGAGAGACAAACACAGACGGAGAGAGAGAGAGAGGTGGGCGGACGGATAGATGATGAACGAGCGATAGATACATAAGCGGACGATTGATAGAAGACAGATAGATATATACACACATGGATAGATGCACGGACACATAGATATAGATAGATAGATAATTGATAGACAATACAGAGACAGACAGACAGACAGAGACACCCAGAGAAAGACAGAGCGCGAGAGATGGCAAGCGAGGTGCGCTCGGAAGGGCCCGCGCGTTGTCCCGCGACCGCGTGTTTTCCGTCAGGTGTTCCGAGGCATCCGGCACCTCGCGGGCTGAGCTCTGTGCTCGGTGACACCCTGTCGCTTCCTCCGACCGCCGGCGCTGGCGTCCCCCGTGCGTCCCCGCAAGCCCCTCCCCGGGAAGCGTCCTGGGTCACGGCCCTAATTGCACAGAGCGTCTGGAAGCCGCATGTAGCAGCTGCACACGAACCTTTTCCAGAGGTCGGAGGCAGCACGTCCGGTCCTGCAGAGCCGTGTCCCCCGGGGAGCGAGGACAGCCCCCAGGCCACCCCGCACGAGGACAGTCGTGGACGCCCCTGAGCGTGTGTTTCTGGGGCCAAAGACACACGCGAGAGAAGGAGCTTTGTAGCGCGCGACGCACGTGCAGGTCAGAGCACCCCGAGCCATTCCGGACGGCGGCCCCGTGAGCGCTGTCCCAGCCCGCGGCCTGTCACGCACACCCCTCATTGCCTCCGCGCTTCAGGGGACCTTGCTTTCCGGTGGGCAGGGGCGCGTGCCCACGGGCTCGGCCAACCCCTGTGCCCTTGACTCTAACTGCACCCGGTGAGAACCTCGCCGCCGAGACCGTGAGCCCACCGCGTCCGTGCGGCCGGTCCTGGGGCTGCATCGTGGACGGGACCCCTGGCACCAGCATCCTGAGGCCTTTACACACTGCGAAGGGCCCGTCCTCCCCGCCCATGTCCACACCTGGGGACCGGCCAGACGGGGCGCTGTCCGCCTGCTGTGAGCACAGCAGAGGACAGGGCTTAGATGGCAGCGGTAAACGGAGACGGGTGAGCGACCTCCGGCGCCCGTCAGAGAGAGAACGTGCCGAGGGGCGGAAGCACAGGACTAGTGTCCCCCCTGTCCCCCACCCCAATAAAACGGTGCGTTCACGTCCAGGACCTGCGCACGGCCTCCCTGGGGACATGGTCCTTTGCAGATTGCGACGAGCGAAGATGAGCTCCGACCACACAGCCTGCACCCTCGTCAGGAGAGAAGCAGAGGCCGAGGCACCAGGAGCCCGAGTGAGGACGGAGGCCGCCATCGGGGTCACCGGTCCCAAGGGCGGCCAAGCCCGCGGCAGGCGGCGGGGTCCCCAGGAAGTGGGTGACACGTGCAACACACTGGGCCCTGGAGACTCCGGAGGAGCCGGCGCTGCCATGGCTTGACTTTGCATTCTGGTCTGCAGAACCGGGAGGTGACACGTCCCTGTTGGCTCACGCGTCCCCCATGCCCATCGGCGGCACCTTGTTACGACAGCTGCTGGTCACGAACCAGGGGAAAGCAGAGAACGACGTGGTCTTGACAACGTTCCTTCGGCACGCCCGCGGTGCATTTCGGGGGTCCCTCGCTCTTACTGCCGCTCATCGCGACACTCACAGATCCAGAGCCATGTTCGCAGCATACAAGCAGCGAGGCCCATGACGAGGGCAACTACCTGGCTGAGGGCACGGTCCGCCCTCCTAGTGGACACGCGCGATCCGACGCCATGTGTCGGCCTTTCCTCTTGGTTTTGCAAGCACAGCAGGCTCCGCCTCGGAACGACGCTGGCGTCAACGAAAGTGGCCGCTGCATCTCACGGCGTCCCAGGACTCAAGACGATGAGAGCCACGTGGACACACGCACAGGTGGCACCTGCGTGTCCCGTACACAATCTGCGACTGACGGCTCGGAAGAGACCCCGCAGGTGACGCACGGGTGTCCCACGGCTGCCGTGACAAGCGGCGGCCAGATGTGAGGCACAAAACGGCCCAGGTGCGGTCTCCCCCCCTGAAGTCCGGTGTGAGCCTCACTACTAGCCGACAGCCACGTCGCACGCCTCCTGCGGGGTCGAAGGGAGAATCCCTCTCCTTGCCTTCTGCACATTCTAGAAGCGTCCAGCTGTCCTTGGCTGGGGGTCGCTCCGTCTTTCTGCAAATCCAGCCACGTCGTGCAGCATCTCTCCCTGGCAAACACTCTTCACACGCAGAGGGAAGGCCTGTCTCACCGCAGGAGGCTGCTTATTAGAATTCACGTAATGCAGATTGAGATTGAAAAACAAAGAAGCAAACGAAAACCAGAACCGACGATTCCCCCCGACTGTCTTTATGGCCTTCAGATTGCGCCTTCCCTGAACAGAATGAAGAGAAAATCAATTTTCTGTGACACGCCGTTCCCCAGAGGACGCGTCCTGTTTCTGGGCCCAGCTGTACCCAGGAACATTATCTCCGATGCCACCGATGTCACTGAGAAAGGCTTTAGAAATAAGCATTCGATAAGCGGCAAATTCCTGCCACAGACGAGCAGAGACATGGGGTCACAACGGCAGCTCAGATAAGAAAGTCGGAGAGCGATTGACGAGTCTCTTGCTTTATGTCGCGTTGAGAGACTATATTTTAATCAATACGAAGCGTATCCGGCCCCCGGGGTGACTGTGAGCATGTCCGATGGCTGCTGTACGCGAAAGGGAGGCTGTGCAGGGCCAGCCGCGTGACATGACAGACAACGTCTACCCGCAAACCTCCTGACCAAGGGACAAAGGTATTGGGGACGCTGAACGCGAATTAACTCCCTTCTGGGAGTATCAGAGAAAAAGACGGTGCTCTCAGTTGTTTGTGTAAAAGTTGCAAAAATTCAGCTCAACAGAATAGACTTAAAAATTAAGACGATGCCATAGCCAAGGGCAAACGCAATTCACATGAGCTTCTCCCAGTGTTCATTGTGACAATTATCTTAAATTAAATAGGATCCCAACACGGGGCACTGCGAAGCTACGGAATTAATGAGTGTCTGGAAGCACGCAGGAAAACATCATTATAGGGCGACATTCGCGAACGTGACTTCCAGAGCGAGCAGCTGAAGGCGTCGCAGGGAGCTCACGGATGTCTCTGGGCATCGACCCCAAAATGATGTGATTGTATATGACATTCACTGTGTTAAATTAGAGAGCAGTCATGATCACCATTACTGTCACCGTCACCGTCACCGTCATCACCATCATCATCACCATCACCATCACCATCATCATCACCGTCACCATCATCACCGTCATACCCTTCATCAGGGGAATCCAGAGCGTAGCCTACAGCTGGGAGGCAGTGGCATCGCTGACCAGATCAGGGAGGAGGCAGACGCTGCGTCCTGAACGTGCCGGGCAGGCAGAGAGGCCCAGCCGGCAGGGGTTGTGTAGAAAAAAGGAAAAAAAAAAACAAACCTGCGTGGGACGCAGCACCGTGAGCGTGGATGCGATGCCCAGGGCAGGCGTGTGGTGTCGGATGCAGGATGAACGCTGAGGGCCAGCAACTCGAGAGGACATGCACAGGCCAAGCCAGCCGGAGGGCGGGAAGGCAGAGGATGTGGCACCGTGGGAGCTGGCAGAACCGAATATTTTAGGACGGCTACTTGAAGGACACCCCGTCGGAGGCTTCATCGTATTTTGCTAACTCAGAAAAGTGGGCTCTTCTGGCATGAATTTGCTTTTCCGACTACCATGTACATTCCAGCTGCGCGGCGACCCAAGCATATCCGATCGTATTACATACGTCTCTTTTCTGAGCACCCGCTCGTTGCCAGGCAGTGGCTAAGCCTGGGAAAGGCCCCCACGAACCGGCTGCCGGGCTGCACACGCTGGCGGGACTGGCCGACGCCGCGCTTTGCAAAGATTCATGGTTTACTGTGGTGGGGAAGCACCCGTCCAACATGCCAAGAGCGTAGCATGTGAGCCACAGTCCTCATCCCGTAGCCACAGCAGACGTCACTGATCCGTCGCAGGAACCCGTGTCATCTCGGGGTTCTGGGCGGCCAGAACCAACCATCCGGCCTTAGGGGAACGAATCTAGGTGTTACCCATTGAATTCAGGCTTCGGGTGTAGACAGAACACCTCCCACCTTCCAGCGGCTGCCGCGAGATGCATTCCTGCGAAGGTCCACTGCGAAGGTCCTGCTGACGTACCCCAAACGCCTTGCGGGTGTCTTCCGGGAGAAATGCGCTTTTTCTCCTGTAAACGAATAAAGAGGTGCCTGCATCGGGGTACGCTTTACCTGGAACCTTGGCCAATAGCTAAAGTGAAGCCCGGCATTTTGTATCTAGCTCGGTAAGTAGAGTCCGCCTATGACTTTGCTTCGAAAACTGCCCATTTGGGGAAAAGGCTTTATTTATGTCAGAATGTAAGTTGGGCGACTCTGGTCACTTGGAATGGCATCGATCAGAGGCTGGCAAACTTTTGGCAGAAAAGGCCAAGCAGTAAATATTTTCAGCTTCCTGGGCCTTATCGTCTCTGTCGAATCTCAATTCCTGTCCCCAGGCAAACACAGTCACAGACGCTGAATGAGTGGATGGGGCCAGGTTTCCATAAAACTTTATTTGCAACGACAACCGGAGGGCCAGATTTAGTGCGGGGTCCGACTGTGCAGAGCCCTGGCCTAGCTTATCCTTGGAGGTTTGGGGACCGTACACAGGTACGACATCGAAAGCAGGAGCCTTCCGGTGGAGGGTTCCCAGTTTCGCTGTCTCGGCATGTGCTGATCTGTGTATGATCTCGAATTCTATCTGCATCCATTTGGGACAATTTCTCTCTCTCTCTCTTTTTATTGGAACGAGACATCGTTTTGTAACTGGTCATCAACTATATGACCTCAGGGTCCAGAAACAATTCCTTATTGCCCACGTGCAAATCACACTTGCACGAGAGGACGTTTCCTCTTTCGTGTGCCAAGGCACCCTCACGGTCCTTCTTTTTCGAAACTGTGAGGGGACAGACGGATAACTCTTTCACAGATTCTTCCTCTTCGTTTTAAGCAACCGTTCTTGATGTCGTGTGTGGCTTTTCTGTGCTTCCCACTCGCTGTGTTATTTCCGTGAGGTGCCGCTACATTCATATTTCTACTTCCTGATCTTGACTTCATCCCCTGGATGCTCAGCCACATAGTTTTTTGCATTTCTTATTAGTTCCAGACCTTAACAGCGATATAAATTCTCGGAATGGCTTTGCCGCATTGCGTAGATCGAGACACGGAATAGAAACGCCAGATGCCATTTCTGTGGCTCATAAAGTATTTTGTTACTGGTTACGAATTCTCTCTTCGTCTACACACTTTAAAAGGGCAACTTTCAAAATTTAATGGAGTTCGGACATTGGGGAGTTCCATGTTTAATCACTAAAATTAAGTATTAAAGGGGTCTCCTGCACCCTGCTATCAGGCGAGGCACCAAGGTTACAGATAAAAGGATAGGAAATGGATGGCACCCCAAGTGCAAAAGTTTACACAGAAAATGGGGCGGGGGGTGAGCGGGTGGGTCCAGGACTGTGAAGCTTCAGCCACATGCACGAAGGGACCGGCGTGAGGACAGCGGTGATTCATTGAGGATAAGCGTCTGGAGAAACGGCTGCCTGCTCTGCACCCCGCCGTCCGCTGGACAGGAAGGGACCTCCAGAGACACCCCCAGCTCCTGAGTCTTGTTGCCGTAGGAACAGGGGCAGAGCACAGGTGCCCGGCTCACTCCCGAGGAAGCCGCTGGGCCTGGCAGCAGGGCAGAGCTGGCTCCATGGTGGCCGGGCTTTCTCCTAAGCCCTGCAGGCAGCACAGGAGAGAGAGTCCTATGGGGTTATTTTTGCTCCCATTCGAAGGGGCCACCGGGATGGGCCAAGGGACCCGGTGGCAGGAAGCGTGTGGTAAAACACTCCTCTCTCTCCAGAACCTTTTCTGTCACTGCCAAGCGAAACCGTCCACATGAAATTCCGTCTTTCCCCGGCCGTGGCTCCCACCGCTCGTCCCGTCCCTATGAACCGGAATCCCCGAGGGACCTCGCAGGACGTGGAATCCTATAGTATTTGTCCCTTTGGGACCGGGCTCTCCCGCTGAGCATCATGTTTTCCAGGTTCATCCACGTTGTAGCGAATGTCAGATTTTCCTTCATTTTTCGTGGCTGAGTAATATTCCACGGTACGGATAAGCCACAATTCATTTGCCCGTTCATTCAGGGATGAGATATTCGGGGTTTGGGGGGGCACCCATCAACTCAGAACAGCCTCTCTCAGCAGCACTTAGGATCCACACATACGCATCCAACATGCCATCCGAGACCCTACCCCTGACGTCATCGCTGCCCCCCCAAAATGTTAATAGGTGGAAATTCCTAGTCATAAAAAAACGGGGCAGCGTCACGGTGTGAGGGCTCTTTCCTTTGATCAAAGGTGTCTGCCTGCTCAGAGCAAGCAGCCTTCTCCTGGGACCCCCACCCCGTCTCCTGGGACCCCACCCCGTCTCCTGGGACCCCCACCCCGTGTCCTGGCCAGTCACACGGGAGCCCAGCCTTCCCGCTGGGGGACTGGATCCCAAGTTTGGCAGAAAGAAACAACAGGTGAAGAAGCCATCGCAGGCGCCTCCCAGCGCGGGCGCCCTGTGTGGACGCGTCTGGGGTTCTAGACCGTGAGGAAGAGAGAACAGCCCCGGATTTGCTCGTGGCCGCCGCTTCCGACACCACAGCTTTAGGACAGTAGCTTTCGAAAGCAAACCGCGGGAGACAGAGGCACTGGCAGGATAGAGAGAGAGAGAGATGCAGAGCTGCAGCCGCGCAGAGCTGACGGGCACGTGGGGCCGGGGGCGGCTGTGCTCGGCGCCCCTGTCTGGGGGGCGGGAGCCAGTCCCGGGGGGCCGGGCTCAGCTGGCCCAGCCCGAGTTCCCGTCCGCGGACAGACGCTGGAGCGCGGCCAGGAGGTGGACGCCTCGCTGCGCTGACCAACGCCTTTCTCGTCTTTGAATGGCACTCATTATTTCTTATCTGTGAGCCGGTGCATGCACCGTGCTCCACTGAGACTCTGACATCCTCTTCTTGCCGATTAACTTGTAACACGAGCCACGTGGGGGACCTCGGAAACGTCGCCGAATGGGCAGTGAGCAGGGCAGACGACAGCACATCGGTCACTGAGCTCAGGCGCCGCGTGACCTTCCTGCGAGGCCTCCGGCCAGGCACAGGACATGGGGAGGGGGGAACCTCCGCTCACAGCTCTGCGAGTCAGGCTTGAGCACCTCCAACCTCCACGCTGTGACCCTGACGCTGACTCAACCCTTAGCTTATACCCTAACCCTACACTAACTCCAACCCTGACCCAAACGCTACTGCTGTCCCTAAACCCAACCCAGACCCTAAAGCCAACTGTGACCCTAAACACAACAGCGACCCTGAGCCCTAACCCTGTCCTCCGAGATCTAATCCTGACTCCAACGCTGACCGTGACCCCTACTCCTAAAGCCTAAACCCTAACCCTAAACCTACCCCAACCCTACCCTAATCCTGACCCTGGCCATAAAATAATCCTAACCTGTAACCTCCAAGCTCTCACCTGACCCTAAACCCTAACTCTAAACCCTTAAAGCTAACCCTACCCCTAAACCCTAATCCTAAAACACAACCCCAAAGCTTAACCCTGACCCTAACCCCTAATCCTGACCCTGACTCTCCTTTGGGGTACTGTGAAAGCTGGACTTGGCAAACCGTGACGACACCGGATGCGTAAACTCACCCTCCTTCATGCGAAGCTGGGCACCGAGCATCCCGCTCTGTGTGTGGGGACGTGCTTCTCCATGAGCATTTAAAAGCCCGCGGAGCGGGGGTTGTGTCCTCGCTAAAAATAAATACTCAGTGCTAAAAGTCCTCGGGCCGCCAAGCCACGAAAGGCCAGGAGGAGACTTACGGCCTCTGAGCGCCAGGAGGAGAGTTCACAGCAGCCGTGTGCGTTCGTACGAATCGCACACCCGACAAGCACGGTTCGCGGAGACGTTATTCCCTGGGGGAACCTGTCCTGCAGTTAAACGCACACCGTTCACTCCCCCGAGACAGGATCGCTCGCCGGCTTTCAGACTGGGACATCTTCCCGTGGCCGCGGGCGCGTCCGCCAAAACGTGCAAAACGCAGTGTGTCTCGGTTGAGGACTTTTAAGGCAGGACGACGTTTAAGAGTCCTTCAGACACACGTGCTGCTGTTAGGACTATTTAGGTCGTTGTCTGTTTCCACGTGAGAGCATGACAACGGTCACTGCTTTATCGAGCCGACAGCTCAAAGGAGCTGTTCCTGGGTGCGGAGGGACCGTCGCAGCCCAGCCCCAGACGTGATCGCCATCGACGGTGACTTCACGGGCAGGAAGCACGGAATGAACAGCGTCAAGCATTCGACCAAGAACTAAGAGAAAAGGCCCGAGAGAGAAGCCACGGAGCTCAGCTCGCCCGTGCGGGGATCGGCAGAGGCTCATGAGCCGAGAGCGCGTGGGGCTCCCTGTGGCCGCGGGCCGGGCCGGGGAACCAGGGGCGGTGCGGACGACAGTTTGAGGGGCGCGGGTGTGGGTGGAAATACACGTGCTCGCTCCGGACAGGCCCTTGCGGGAAGAGGTGTGCAGACGCAGGGGGGGTCGGGCGCCGGAGGCATGGGGGCACAGCTGCCCAGCCAGTGGCCCTGGAGCTGCGGCTGTGTCCGCCCTGCTGTGTGCAGAGGCCCCCCCGGCACAGGACGGGGTCCCCGCGGTTGGCTGGACCTCAGGTCTGTAGGCTCCTGAGTCTGCACGAGGACTCGGCCCAGGGGAAGGGGAGTCTCAGGACCTCCCCGGACTGTCCCCACCTGGCCAGGCCTCACATCCTCTGTCTCTGAGTGGGTGACAGACACCCCCAGGAGTAGATGTGACAGGACCCCACTGAGCAGCCTACAAAAGTCAGAAGCAAACATTGTGTTGCTTTCACATTTCGGTAATGCCCACAAGGTGAGCTTAAATCTGTGCGCATCTGTGTGTGCACATGTGTGCGTGTGTGTGCCTGCGCACACACGCAGTCAAGGCTCACAGCCTCGCTGGATCGAGCGCCCTGACCCCAGTGGAGAGACCACTCTCGTGCTGGCTCAGACCCCGTCCCCTGCCCACCCACGCCGTGCGTGGTGACCGCCACAATGGGTCGGCGGCTCTGTGGCACTGCGTCTACGTGTCTGGCTGTTTACACGCACGCGGCCAGCCCCCCGCCTCCTAGCTTCGTGGCCCTGCTCGGCTTTGACACAGGGAACGCACCGTGTCCTGGAGGGGACACGTGGTCCTGCGGGAGCGCACAGCCACGCCTCACGCATCGGGGACCCAGGCTGGCCCCGTCCCCAGCACGGGGACAAACTGTCCAAGGTCTCTCGCTTTAATCCACTGCTGCCCGCACCGAACCTCACGGCACACGACGGAAGCCACCGCGTCACTGCCACGGAGCCTTTCGGAAAGTTCTCTGGTGAACGACGCTTCACTGACAGCTCTGTGAGGATGTGCAAACCACGTGATGGTTTTAAACAGCCCCACGGACCCCAGACCGAGCTCTGCCCGGGAGCGTGTGACACAAGCAACTTCCGGCGAATCACTGCTCACGCGGTCATTTAAAACAATTGTTCCCACTTTTATAAAACGTCGTGGACGAAAGGAAAAACGCAAGAAGCAGAGACGCCTCCCCGGCCAAGGCCGCTTCCGCCCGCCCGCCCGTCCCTCCCGCTACACGGGGCTCTGCGGCGGAGCCACGCGCGGACCACACCAATGCCGGCGGTTCGCCCCCGAGGACCGGTACCTTTGTCGTTCAAGGTCTCCTCCTTGACCGTCCTCAGGGCTTCCTGGGCCTTCAGTTTGTTATTTCCAGCTAGAAGGGAACAAAACACACAAAGATACAATTAGGGCTAAGCGCGTCCAGAAACCGTCAAACGCCAAGAACTGTTTCTTGAGACCCGCAACACGGCCCGGAAATACGCTGTTCATTCTCCCTCCGCCTGGCGTTGAACTTGGCGGTCAGAGCGATTTGGGCTGGTTCGGCCCATCCACCAAACACGCTTTTCCTTTAGCCGGAATTGGCAGAAAGAACACGTTTCTCTGACATTTTACTTTCCGGTGATTATAGGGACATGAGCAGCTGCTGTCACCCTGCCACCTGGGTCTGGCCCCGGCTGGCTGGCGAGGCTTTCTCGCAGTCTCAAAGAAACACAGAAGCAATTCGTCCTTTCTTTGAACGCCCTCTTGCAAGCTGTTTATCTACAGTTCATCGCACGCACGCATTCTAACTGCGAAGCAAGGGCCCGGCTGCTACGTCCGCGAGCGTCTCTCTCTGTATTATTTACGCTGTGTCCTCGACGAGTGCCCCCAATTAATTTATGGAATGCCCTTTGCAGAAGGAAAAAAAAAAGCGTTTACGACGAAGACTTTAAGAAAACATACAAGAGAATAGAATGAGCCTAGTGACATCAGAAACGTGACTCCAGCTGCAGACATCTGAAGTCAGCAGGGCACGGGACCTCGTCTGCGGTGCGCGGAAAGGGATCTATAAACCGTCACCGCTTCGAACGAGTTCAAAGTTTCCGACATCAAGAAGACACGGCTGCAGAGCGACCTTCTCTCCCTTAAAGAAACAGAGCTTTGCGCGCTTGCTGGATGTCTGCTTGCAGACTCCCCCTGCAGCGGGGGACCGGGGGCAGGATGGCGTGTACGAGACACCCCGAACGCTACCGTCCATCTCTCCATGTTTTAGGCATCGAAGCCAAAAAAAGTGAATAACTAAATAAAAATGCACAATTCAGTCGAGGCCACGTGCGCGCACGAGCTTACTTCCGAAATCCCGTGTGATTTTTTACACATGAAGGAGCCATCTGCGGCCGGGGTGCATGTCCAGCCCTGAGGACTGGGGGATAAAAGTTCCATGTCCCCCAAAAAGCTATGACTGACCACAGGGAGCCAGGGGCACGGCCACCACGGCGGTCAGCTCCCCTGGACGGGCAGCTCCCTCTTTGTTCTATGTGCCCGGTGTCCTAGTGACCGGGGCCGCTGAGCTCAGGAGGCACCGTGTGGCTTCGGAAGGGCCAGCACTCCTATGCAGGTGTCCCCCCTGCGGACTGTCCCCAGACTCCAGGTGTTAAGAATCTGCAAGCAGCAACGTGACCTCTACCTATTAAAAAATAAACATTGTACCCAAGCAAGCTGCACGCCGGGGGCCACCTGTGGCCGCTGCCTGACCTGACAAGCCGTGTTGCGTGGGTGCAGAGCCACGCCCGTTTCCACGTAACGGCCACGGCTCCCTTTCTGCCCTAAGGACAGAGAGTCTTATTATCATATTCGTCATCTGGCCCTGGTCGAAACCTCACATGACCGTTCGCTAAGAATTTTGAAGAAAAAAGAGTTCTCCACCAAAATAACGTCTGGAAATGGTCCGAACCGAGATATTGCAAACAGATCGGAAACTGAGCGACCGATGTGTTCGTGGCAATTTCAGTGTGCTTGATTCGGGCACGTTCTTGTCTCAAGCCTTTAGTAAGTCATGGATGTTCTTTTAATACTCGCAGATTCGGGATTAAAAAATTTGAAAGTGAATGGACCTGGCTCTTACTTTGGACTTAGGAGAAGCCGCTGCTCTGAAAATGTGCTCAGGTTCTACTACGGGCCACCTCGGTCTCCTGCCATTCACAGGTTGCAGCCCGGGACCTCCGGAAGTGACCGTACGTGCAGACGCGGTCTTTACAGAGGGGATTTAGGTAAAAATGAGGTCACCTGGGTGGCCCTGATCCCATAGGACTATGTCCTTATAAAAAGATGAACACAGACACACACAGAGGGACCACGTGAGCACACGGGGAGGGGACGGCGTCCACACGTCCAGGAGAGAGGCCCCGGGAGGGACCGGCCCTGCCCACACCTGCGTCTCGGACGTCAGCCTCCAGGATGTGGGATAATAAGTGGCTGCTGTTTAAGCCACGCAGGCTGCAGCCTCGGTTCTATGAGCCGTGACAAACTAACTCAGATTTAGGGCTGTTTTTCCCAGTGAATCGCACACGCGCACATGCACGGACACACATACACGCACACGCACACGCACACGCACAGTGTCAATGCAGAGCCCGCATCCAGGGCCCCAGCGGTACGTATGGCCTGCGCTTTTGGGTCCTCAGTGTCACCGCTCCGGCCTCCCTCAGCGGGCTGGTCCCTCGCATCCACCCGCGAGGGGACGGCTGTGCCTCGCGGGCCAGCCACACACACGACGAAGCGTAGAAAGCGTCACCTAGGATCACGGTCATGCCGAGTCTGGCCAGGCGCTTGGCGGTGGCATAGCCGATCCCGTCCGTGCCACCCGTCACGATGGCGACCCGATCCGGTTGTGGCGGGAACACTGTGCAAAGGAGAGAAAAAAAAAAACACAAGCAGAGTGAGGTTCTGGGGCGAGGCCGGCGGGGGAGGACGCGGCCCCCCGCGCGGGCCAGCTGAGCGGCGCTGCTGTGCACGCCCGGCTCGGATGCCCACGGGCTCGGGGGCGTCCCGGTCACCCCGGCTGCTCACAGCCTGGGAAAGACGCCCCCCCTCCCTCGGGCTCTGCCCTCGCGGATGCCTTTGGCAGAATATGCTGGAAGGTGCTGCCAAAATGACCTGTGCCAAGGTCTGAGCGAGGTGTGGTGCTGACGGCCGCAGGTGAGGTGCCTGGGTGAACCCCCTCCGGCGGCCGTGACCCCGCATGTCGCTGTTTGTGTCCGGAAGTGGACGTCGACTGATCGGCCAAGTTTGGGGTGGAGGGGCGGGCGCCGGAGTGGGGACCACTGCCAACCAAGGACACAGTTGGCGCCTCGCTGTTCCCACAGGGCGCACCCCACGGCACGGAGCGTGACATCGGGAAGCAGCAGGGCCAGGCGGGAGGGGGGGCTGTGGACCAGTGTTCACGTGGTTTCTGCAGGAAGGGACGGGCAGGCGCGGATGGCGGGGGGGGGACGCAGGGTTGGGGGCGTCCCAGGACCTAGCTGGGTGCGCTGGCCTCTGTCAAGTGGCTGCCTAGCCCCGGAAGCATCGGCACATGACACGAGCCCCAAAGCTGGGCTTTTTAGTAAATAGCCTTGGGACAGCTGAATAGCCATTTGGAAAGAGTATAAAATTAGATTCATGCCTCGCGCTACCTATCAAAAAAAACGCCGAAGGGGTAAAATTTAAACAGCGGAAATATTAGGAGAAAGCACAAGTCAACATATTTTTAACCTCCGAGCAGGAAACACCCTCCTGACTCTCAGCCAAAGTGGAGGACAATCAACGGACAAATTTCACTACTGAAAACGTGTTTTACACACTGAGGAAAACACCATATACGCAAAGCCGAAAGTGCGTGACAAACGGGCAGAAAATCTGCAACCACTCTCACGTTCCCAGGGCTGTGCGCCTAATCTTAGAGAGTGTTTAAAAATCAAGGAAAATATCAAACACTCTACAGAGAAAACGGGCAAAAGTAACCGTTTACGTGAAAACGTGTCCAAATGGCCCTTGAAAACGTACGCTCGGCTTCGCAGCTAACAAGACACGTGTTCATTAACACCGGGAAGACGCCCCCTCACGTATGGCATGGGCAGAAGTTCCAATGCTTCGACGTCCCCTTTGTCTGGCACGGCGATGGGGACCAGGCACCCCCATACTCTCTGGGTGGGAGTGCAAGACGGCTAAACCACCCCGGGGGGACACGGGGAGATTTCGAGAGCCATTTCGTACGCATTTGTCCTTTGAGCCGGCCAAGTCGGTTCCCGACATCTGCCACGAGGAAGCCAAGGTCAAGTGCTCCTAGTGCAGGTGACAAACCCTCCCTCTGGCGGGGACGGCTTAGAGCCCCTGGTTACAAACCCCGCCACCGGTGCGGGCGACACAGGCTTCCGCCCGCGCTCAGCCATCCGGGTCATGAAGGAGAGGGATGGCCCCACGGGAAGCCCCCGCGCTTGCCCACCAGACAGAGCTGGCAGGGTCTCCTCCCCTCGGGGACCCCAGGGGGCCGTACACGCTCAGCCACAGTCTGAAAATATTCGGCGGAAAATGGAAAATTCCAGACGTAAACAGCTCCTAAGGGCTAAATCGTGGGCGGGTCCGAGCAGAATGAGGAAATCTCGCCCCACCCCGCTGTGGCCAGTGGGGGGACGTGACTCCTCCCTCTGTCCCCTGTAGATGCTCCCCGCCGTTTGTGACTTAGTGGCCGGCTTGGGGATCCAAGGAGCCATCACAGAGAAAGGGCACGTTCTCACGGCTCCGTTTCTGCCGTCCTACTGTGTTGTGAGTTAATTCCTCACTGGGCGCGATGTCCATGTGCACCGTGGTGACAGGTGTGTTTGTACGGGGATAAACCGCACTGCACCACGTTCCGTGCTGTCCCCTGCGGTCTTCAGACATGGCCCCCGAGCACGAGTGGCCGCAAGCGTCCCAGAGACACAGCTGCACGGAATCTCTGGCAGCTCTGAGACAGGGCGACGCACGACGCACGACGCACGACGCACGACGCACGACGCACGACGCACGACGCACGACGCACGACGACGAAACCTGCACGAGCCCTGACCCCTTCATCTCGACAGAAAGCCGAGCGGGAAGCACAGCGACCGGAACCCAGCGGCCTGGAGCAGGTGTCCCCAGTCCCGCTGCAGACGGCAGGCGGACCGGCCCGGCAGGTCTGCGGCGTCGCTAGAGAAAACACACAGCTGCATGCAGAAAGCGCATGTCTTATTTAACCGTAAATGAAAAATGCGAAAAAGGCAGATTCCGTGTCTACGAATGAAATACCTGCAAAACGTGTGCTTTACAGGAATTTAAATGAAATGTCTGTAAAAAGTGCCTTTTATAGAAATTGAAATGAAATGTCTGTAAAACATGTATTTTATACAAATATATATAAATGAAATATCTGTAAAATGTGTATTTTATAGAAATATATATTAACGAAACATCTGTAAAACGCGCATTTTCGACAAATTTAAATGAAATATCTGTAAAACGCGCACTTTATAGAAATTTAAATGAAATATCTGTAAAATGTGTATTTTATAGAAATTTAAATGAAATGTCCGTAAAACACACATTTTATAGAAATTTAAACGAAATGTCCGTAAAACACACATTTTATAGAAATTTAAATGAAATATCTGTAAAACGCACAGTTTATAGAAATTTAAATGAAATATCTATAAAACGTGTATTTTATAGAAATATATATTCATGAAATATCTGTAAAACGTGTATTTTATAGACATTTAAATGAAATGTCTGTAAAATGCATATTTTATAGAAATATATATAAATGAAATCTTTAATACGTGTATTTTATTGAGATTTAAATGAAATATCTGTAAAATATGTATTTTATAAAAATATAAGTGAAATGTCTGAAAAAGCGTGTTTTCTAGAAACATAAATGAACTATATAGAAAGTGCATTTTATATAAGACATACATAAAATCTATTTTATATAAATATAAATGAAATTATAT
Organism: Pteropus medius; assembly: GCF_902729225.1. Lineage (NCBI taxonomy): Eukaryota > Metazoa > Chordata > Mammalia > Chiroptera > Pteropodidae > Pteropus > Pteropus medius. The sequence continues at coordinate 9,079 of NW_024340678.1, read as the reverse complement.
AAAATACATATTTCATAGAAATGTAAATGAAGTATGCTTATATTTCAATATTCATCCATGTGTTATATTTTTATTTTGTTTAAAAAAATTATATTAAATATTCAATATTTTGTGTTTATTTTAGTATGTGAAAACAAGTAAAATAATAAACATGATTTGTTTTTTCCTAATAAGTAGTATAATAAATATTTTATTCCCATACAAATATATGTAGATAGATATTAAATATATAACAGGAGTCAGTGAATGGTAGAAGTAAACGTAAGAAAGGAATCTCAGAGATAATTCTTCGTTAGTAGACAATGCAGTGGCTGCCGGACAAAGACAAAACGGTAGATTTGACCACAGATCCACAGCGACGACTCACACTAAGATACGGAGAGAAAACATTGTTTAAGGTGAAACAGGCGAGACGTGCTCAAGTTTGGGGACGATGTCGAAGGGTCCGGCAGCCACACCCCGGGAGGAGAAGACGGACGACGTGTCTTGACAGGTGACGGCTGGAAAGTTTGGATCGAAAGGAGGACGATTTTAATGCCCTTCTAGGTGGCTTTGCGCGTTTCCCAAATCTGAGTGGCCAGAGTTCCGTGGCATCACGTCCTCGGCAAAGCCTTCCACACACGCACGCGGGTGTCCCAGCGAGACACTTCGCGTTGACGTGACGATGTCCTGCACAGTGTGACGTGGCCGATGGACGGCTGCGAGCAGCTGGGACAGGCGCCCCTTCCTGGTACTTCCTGGCCTCCGGGGACACTGCCACGGTGTCCTCCTGGACACCCGTGCTGCTCGGTCACGGTGTCACTGGTGACACTCGGAAACTACCCGCGGAGCTGTGCGAGGTCCCCGAGCGAAGCCGCGGGGTGCAGGTGCGCCACGTCTGCGTCTCCCGGTCTGTCCGTCATCCCGTGCCCTGGCGGGAGGGCTCCGTGCTATGGAAGGTGACCACCACCCCCCCGCGTCACGTGAAGGCCATCGGCGTTCAGGAGGTTGTCTCCAACCTGCCGGCCGAGGACACGCCTCTCTGCTGCGGGAATAAAAGCAGCTTCGTCCAGGCTTCGCTGGGTGGATAACACGTGACCCCCGCCCGCCTGGCTGCTGTGTCCGCCAGCTGGGCTCCCACAGGAGGCGGATGCTGCCCCGCTGGGCAGCAGGTGCCAGGCCCGTGTTGAGTGAATATGCCCCCGAGCACATGAACGAGCTCACGGACCCACCGAGGAATCCGTGACCGAGGTAGCGGAACGGGCCAAGGGGGTGCGCTCTGCAGTGGCTGTGTCTCGCCCGCCCCCAGATTCATGCGCTGAAATCCTAACGGCCAGTGGCATTCGGCATCGGGAACCGGGCTGAGAGGGGATTAGGGTTAGATGCCATGTGCGGAGCCCATGACGGGATTAGTGTCCTTATGAGACCATTTCCTTTCTCCCTGTCACCTCCTCAGCCACCGACCACCCACCCACCTACTATCTACCTATCGATCACCTTTCTGCCTATCTACCCTCTATCTACCTGCCTACCGACCTATCTACCTATCATTCATCTATCAATCTACGAATCTATCATCTATCGTCTGTCTACCTATCATCTATATATCATCTGTCTACCTATCAATCATCTATCTATTTATCATCTATCATCTATCCATTATTTATCTATCCTCTATCATCTATCTACCTATCATCTATCTATCTACTCATCTATATATCATCTATCTATCTATCTATCTATTTACCTACCTACCTACCTATCTAGCATCTGTCCATCTATGTATTTATCCATGGACCGCACCCCCAATCTCTCTGACCTGTGACACATGGTGACACGGGGAGCAAGTGGCCATTTATGCACCAGGAACAGGGTTCTCACCAGACCCCGGATCTGGCTATGCCTGGACCTCACAGTTCAGCTCACGGGAACCATAAGCAATGTGTCTCGGGGAAGCCGCCCATCTGAGCTAAGACAAGAAGCCAGTCACCCTCTGCGACCCTCGTCCCAGGCAAATCCCGTAGGATGTGCCGATGCTCGAGAGACGTTCACAGGCAAAGGCGTGGTGCATGGCTGTCCTATCTGCTGCTGACAAATCACAAGGACTCGGTGGCTTCCCACAGGTACAGATGCACCCTCTGAGTGTCCAGATGTCAGAAGTCCACAGCGGGTGTCACTGGGTAGAACCCGGGTGTAGGCAGCACCTGGAAAATCAAACTCACGGCCAGGGACACTGCCTGCTTCTTTTTGACCCCTAAAAAAACCCCACGCTATTTCTGGCATTTTTTCCTCCTGAAATGTCCAGATTACATCTCTCACGTTTTCTTAAGAAATAAGGAGAGCTTGGCCACCGCTCCTGAGGTATGATTTGCACCGGGGCAGGTGCAGAAATGCCAAGACCCGAGTCGAAGGGGTGAGTCACAGACAGGTCTGTCCTGTCAGGGTGGACAGCGGTGTACGGTCCTCCGGGGAAGGGCAGCGTGCCCAAACGCAGAAGGACAACGGGGAAGGGGGCTGCGAGAACCCCAGAGCGCTCCGCCGACACCTTTAAATTACTAAAAAATTAGCACTTCCTTCTACGCTGAGAGGCCTCGGTTTCGCACAGCAGGACACCCCGCGTTTCTGCTCAGCAGCTCCGAGCTCAGAACGAAGGCCCAGCGGCCGAGCCGCGATGACACAGTCACCGGTCTTCTTCCCAGACCTCTGAGAGCACCTCAGATCATCGAACGCACGCACAGCGTCCTCGGTGACACGCACGCATCCTGGGACACGCGCCTGTCTGAGCGGCCAGGAATGGGGCGCACGCATCCAGGGTATGAGATCGCAGCCCGCACGACAGGAGCGCCTGGGTCCGAGTTGGAACAGGAAGTGCGACCCTCATCACAGGCCCCCAGGGCTGATGTCACGTAGTTGCGTCGTAAAACAAGCACATCGCACATCAGGACACCAGGGAGCCGGCCCGGCAAGCGCCGGTGACACCACGGATTTGTGGACAAGCCGCGGGCAGCGGCCTGGCAGTGAGGGAGGGAGTCTCCTGTGGACCAGCCTTGGTGCTCCCCGTGGTGCGCCCCCCACCTGGGTCCGGGTGCTATCGTGCGCCCCACCCGGCCTCGCGTAAGCAGCTCCCGCTCCTCCTGAGCAGACTGACAGGTTAGGCTGCTGTCCTTGTTTTTCCTGTCACGTGTCCTAAGCTGTACGTCTTCCTGTAGATGCAATTTTGGCAAAATTGGGGTGACGGCTGTATCAGGATACACCTGGACTGGCCAGCACCTGGGGAAACCTCGTCCCGGCTCACTCCGTACCCAGGGGCCCCTGAAAGCCGTGTCGGCTGACACGGCGGACACTTTGAAACAAACTCAAGGGTTGGTGACATAGCACGAAGGCTCGGAGGGACCTGGAAGATGACACAGCGGGGGCCAGGCGAAGATGCACCCCCAGACAGGAAGGAGGAAGCAAGGCCGGTGCAGAGGGAAGGTGTGCCCCGGCTACTGGGCTTGTTCCCACCCCAGGGGTGGCGTGTGCTGTCCACGCAGAGGAAGGGCCAGCGGCCTCCTCGAGGTGGACGGGGCACACGAGGCACGTGCAGGACAAACACAGGGTAAGCTTACGGTTAGAGAAGAAAAACGGTGTGCTCGGCCGGATTGGGGGGGGCTGCAGCCGAGCTGTGGGCCCCCGACGTGTCCAAACTCAGCCTTCTGTCCAAACTGGACGTCATGCCCGACGACTGGCTGCGTCCACCTTCCCTTGGCATGCACACCTCGGTCCCCGTGACGCCACGGCTTCCTGCTGCATGCGGTCACCGTCTCGTGACCTCACCAGCACCCCCCGGAACAACCCCGGCCACGTCCCTCTGCCTGTGATGATGCAGATCTGCTTCTAAGGCAGCACAAGTTGTCCCCACACCCTCCCCTCCGTCTTCACGAAAACCGCCCAGGGCGAACGTTGACACCCGCAGCCTCTCAAGGCCTCGGGCTCCCTCTGCCACCGCCTCGGAAGTCCCGGCCTCCACCCGCGGCCCGGATCCGCGGGCGCTCCAGCACCCCCAGGCCTTGGTCCCGCCAGACCCCACTTCCTGGGACCAAAATCTTTAGTAGTTTCTTTGGCCAGAAACGGAGCGGTTTCAGTAATGGAAATTTATTCTCTCCCGGTGTTGGACAGCGGATGTGCACAATGAACGGGTCGGCGGGGCCCCGTCACTCCCGGGGCCTCTCTCCTGGGCGTGTGGACGCCACCCCCTGCCCGTGTCCTCACGTGGTCGTCCCTCTGTGTCTGTGTCTGTCCTCATCCCCTCTTCTTGGGAGGACACAGTCCTGTGGGATCAAGGCCACCCTGGTGACTTCACATTCTGTGAATTCCAGCCGTAACTTGCTCTCAGCCACGCCAGCCGCCACTGGCACCTGGGACCCGCGGCTGCAAATCAACAGCTGCTCCACGAAGCCACTGCGTGACCACGCCCGTGCCTGATTCTTTTGGCCCCACACCAATCGGCTCCGCAGCGTCACGGTCCCACGCGGCAGCACAACGCCACCTGGCAGCAGCGTGTGTTCGGACGACCCCGCCACCCAAACACGGAGCACGTCCGTCAGACCGGCTCTGCGCCCGGCTCACGCGGGACGTTTGCAGGGCGCCCGGAGCCCGCGGGTCGTGGCGGAGCCCCCAGCACGGGCAGCACCCCTCGGCTCGCGATTCCTACCGAAGATTCGGAATCGCACGGTGGACGTCATGCTTCGGGGACGGCCAGCACCGGGGACATAAGTGACAGCTCTCTGTCTGCCTAACTGTCCACAGTGCGATGAACGACACGTGGCTCGAAGTCCACACGAAGTCAGTGTCAACAACGGAAGAAAATGTGCCGCCGTGTTTTTTTGTTCGTTTGTTTGTTTTTTATAAATCGCGATGAAGGAATTTCTAAGGACGACGCGGAACTCATGGAGGAAAAACTCCCCTATCTCTGACCCTGGGACAAAAATGTTTGATTCTGTGGAGCCGAAACTGCCTCAAATAACACCAGAAAGGCAGATGAGAAGTTGTGGCCGAGAGGATTATGAGTTCGTCCTTTCTGTATAAACAGCTCTTGTAAAATAATCAGACGTCTAATACTCCGCCCGCCCCCCATAATACGCAAAGGAAATGAACGGGAAATTCACTGATACTGGGTACAATGCAGAAATATGGGACGACACGGAAACTCACGCAAAAGTAAAGAACGTAGACGATGTTCGTGCTCATCGGAGAGAGAGACGAGCAGGGACCACGCTGGGTACAGCCCAGAAACACGGCGCCCGGGCTCACTGTCCGCTGCTCCAGCAAGACCGTGTCTCCCAGGAGACAACCCGGGGATGTGTCTACATGGTGTGCCAGGCTTCCAGCAGTCCCTACCGATCTGCATGTGTGGCCTTCCAGCCTTGGGCCCACGGGGCCGGCAGTGACGTCTGGCCATGGCATATGCATGACGTCGGTGGTGGAGAAAGACCAGCCAGCCGGATGGTGGCTTCCCTGCCAGGCCTTTCCTGAGTGGAAAAAGAGCACCTTATTCTCCAGCAAGCGACCATGCGTCGTGACCGAGGCGATGCTGGGGGCGGAAAAAGCGGGAAATGAGCAGGTGGAGTGGTTGGCAGGGAAGAGGGCGGTGGCGTCCGAGGATTCCCGATGGGAAGAAGGGGGGGGTCAGGCTACTCACAGGGAAAGAGCCACGCTGGGATCCTGATGCAGGACACCTCTCCTACCTCCATCCGCCAAATCACAAACCACACACCAAGTGATATAAGCAGCACCGCCAGAAGAGGATTCACATACGGGCACTTTTCAAACCCAGGACAGAGTTGGAAGTAGAGCATAAAAGCAGAGACAGAGCACTTTTCGGAGAGGAGTCCCGTGGCAGGATCCTGACGGAGGAACTTTTTCGGATGAATTCACCAGAAACCCACGGACCTTCGCATCGCGGTAGTTTCAACTGAGAGCTTCCGACAGATTATGGGCAGAATGGGGGATCTGAAGAGAAGTACAAGGAACTTTTAAGTCAAAAAAAAAAAAGGAAAGAAAAAATGAACAAAGAATCCACGACTATTATAGGATGTAGCCTTCTGTAAAAAAAAAATATCGAAGAAAAACAAAAAAAACAAAATCTTTGCTTTTTGGATAAAATATCCAGATGTTTGATAATATCATTGGTTATGTAGCAGAAGAGAGAGAGAGAGAGAGAGGAAGAGAGAGAGAGAGAAACAGAGAAACAAAGACACAGACAGAGAGACAGAGAGAGAGAGACAGTCAGAGACATTTATTTTAAGGAACTGGCGCATTCGATGGCAGATGTGTAGACTGGCGAATCCAAAACCTGCAGGGTAGACCAGTAGGCTGCAGACCCAGACACGAGGTGACTTTGTGGCTCGAGTGGCAAGGCCATCGGAAGGGAGAAATCCCTCTTCCTCCAGGGACTGTGGCCTTTTTCTCCCTCGAGGCCTTCGACTGATTGGATGAGGCCCACCCAGGCCACGGAGGGCAGTCGCTTTGCTCCGAGTCTACGGATGTACATGTTAAGCTCGTCTGAGCAAAGGCATCCAGCTCCACGGCAACCTCTGGACTCGCGTTCAAGCAAATATGTGGTCTCGTAGCCCCGACGTCGCCACAGAGAATTAAGAGGAGGAAGCAGACGCGTTTCCATGCACAGAGGGACGTATCCCGCGGCTCGTGGCCGCCGCCTGGAAGCCGAGACCCGGCTCGGGTGCTGAAGTCCTTTGGGAACCTCACCACTGCCTCTGGGGAGGAACAGCAAGAACAAGGGAACCGCCGGGCAGAAGCCCGGCCTAGGACCGGGGAGGACGCTGTGTTCAGGAGCCACCCCAGGACCTGGCGATCACGCCGGGCTGTCCCAGGTCAGGGGACATGGAGGGTTTCGAGGGGCCCCGCACAGCGCCTCGCATGGCAGCAGCAGCCTGGCCGGACACCTGTTGTCTACGTGTTCTGATCCCAAAGGGACCAGGGAATAATTCGCTCTCCTCGGAAGCGCATGTGAGCACCTGGGATGCGCGTGGGCAGGTGACGGAGAAGCAAACGGATCCACGGGTCAGCGGACGGCGTGCTGTTCAGCACCGAAAGGAAACCAGCCGTCCAGCCCCGGGGACGCGGAGGAAGGTGCAACGTGGTCACGCGGTGAGTGACGCTCGTCTTGAAAGGCCACACGCTGCGTGACCCCAACTCCAGGACGTTCGCCAAAAGGCAGAACTATGCCGACGGTGACAAGGTCCCTGGCCGCCAGCCCAGGGGACGTGCACGGCGCCAAGACGGCTCCGTGGGACACCCTCACGCGGCACACGTCGTCCCACGTCTGTGCAAACGCACACGCCACACGGCACCAAGCGCGGACGCTAAGGCCGGCTGTGGCCTCTGCGTGACGGTGACGTGTCGCTGCGTGCTCATCAGCGGGAACACACGTCCCATGCGCTGGGCGGTGTCTGCTGCTGGCACAGGGCAGGCGGTGCGGCTGGCGGCAGGGATGGACAGGGACTCTCTGTGAACCTAAAACTGTGCTAAAAAATAAAGTCTGTTAAAAAAAAAAAAATCACGCTAAACGTGCAGGTCAGGAGAGGCTGACCCCGAGGAAGCAGCGGCCTGGGGGGGCCCTGGGGAAGACAGAGCTGCCCGGGGGAAGGACACAGCCCCACGTGGATGGCAGGGGCCACCGCCCTGCACGCCGGCCACCGCCGCTCCGATACTGTCCTTTTGTATCTGCACGTAGGTGCCACCCCCGCTGGGCACCGGGAGCAGATGTGGGGTGCGGGCAGCTTGCAGAGGACCCACACTGCCTCTGAGCACGCGAGGGAAGCCGAGGGGCTGACGGGGAGCCTAGCTGGACGCCACGGCCCTGCGCATGCAGCCCCGGCCACATGCAGGCGGACGCGGTGCTCTGCCCGCCCCCTCGGCCGACAGACGGTTACCTGTGCGTGTCACCTTGGCGGGGCTACAGGCTGTACAGGGAGCGACTCACACACGATTTCCAGGTGGGTGTGCGAGGCTCCTTCCAGACGAGATGAGCATTTGCATCGGCGGACTGAGTAAAACAGACGGCCCGCCCCAGTGTGCTTGGTGGGCCGCATCTCATCAGTTGAAGGCCCCGCCTCGAACACAAAGGTGGACGGAGCATCCGCTCTCTCTGCCTGGGCTGGGACGTCACCTTCTCCTGCCCTCAGACGTCAGTGTCCCTAGATCTCGACCTGCGAACTCGAGCCGAATCACACCAGCGCCTTTCCTCAGCACGCAGCTGTCAGACGGCAGACCGTGGGACTCCTCAGCCCCCCTAACGGTGAGTGGATTCCAACCTCTATATGTGCCTTTATCCAGACACACACACCGGTATCTCTGTACCAGGGTTCTCCAGAGACATAGTAGCGACCAGGTCTATGCATAGGCGGAGGTATGAATAGACAGACGGACAGATAGATGAGAAAGACTGACAGATTCAGACAGAGAGACAGATGATGGATGGACGGACGGATGGACATCTAGATGATGGATGGATGGTGGATGGATGGGTGGACGGATGGATAGATAGATGAGAGAGAATATAGAAAAATAAACAGTAGATGATAGAGATGATAAGTAAAAGGTAAATAAATGGATGATAAATGGGTAGATGACAGGTGATAGATAATATACACCTAAATGACACATAAATGAATGATTGATGCACGTACAGGACATAAATACAATATATAGATAATTAGAACAGATATAACATATATATAAGTGGAATCCGTTCCAGCAGACATGGAATCACACCTAAAGCCTAGTGCACGTGCAACAAATCGTCCACTGACGTGATCGTGAGTTAAAACTCTGTCCCATCGACAAGAATACTGGTGTCCCCAACACGGCATGACACGGGACCCTTCCGGTCCTCGCCACGCTCCCAGCTCCTCCTCGCTTTCACTGCCACGTCTCCCCGGGTCCAGGATGGGGTACCCCAGGGTGAGCGAACCCCGTTTCTGTACCCCTCGCGAGGTGAAGATGGTGTTTACGCTGACAAATGATTTTCGCGTTTGTAAAGGGCTGGGGGGTGGGGTGGGGCGGGAATCACCAGAGGTCGCGGTTCGTGCCGCGGAGG
>NW_024340677.1:0-692 GCF_902729225.1 Pteropus medius | reverse complement strand
CAATATTATGTCCACTGATGGTCCATACCTTTAAATAAATTGATTGTTAAGTATTATTTCATTTTAATGAAACATTTTCATCCTTTAGCTCTATAAGCCTAATTAAATATGGAGTCTTAATATAGGGAGTGAGAATAAGGGCAAAGACAAAAAGATGTAAAATCTGCAGTATCTTTGTAGAGAAAGTGCCTTCTTTAGAGTGAAGTCTACAGCTGGAGTATCTTTTAGCTTAAGTCTTGGTAGTTCATTTTTTGGACTCATCATTAAACATTTCTAAGGCATAATTACTGAGCTGGGCACTCTCTGTATATTTGCTGTGGCAGAGACAATGTTTGCAAGCCTTTAAGTTATGTGGTTTGAGGTCAGAATGAAGATCTATAGATTTCATTTTTTCTTATCTCTAGACAGATCTTTTTCATTAATTGGTATATACTTTCCCTCAGTGAGCATCCTTTGAGAAACACAGATGTTTAATGACTCACTTTCATCCCAGAGAACATCTACATTTTAGACCAAAACATCATAAATAATAAACAACTTTATTTTTTCTAATGGATAATCAAAGCCAGACTTTTAGTAACTCGATATTTTTGAAAACCATCACGTTCCTTGGTGAGTCTATTTCACAAACTCCCCAATTAACATGAAGGCATTAAACAGACCTAGAGAGAATGCTGTGGTTCAAAATGAGA
>NW_024340676.1:0-580 GCF_902729225.1 Pteropus medius | reverse complement strand
TCTTCATGCTGGCATTCTACTTAATGAAGTTACTGGTAGATTCTAAATGTCCCTATTATCATCCCACTGCCAATTCCTGGCTCCGTGACTCATGAGGTAATACGTGGGATTGAGAGTGCAGATTCTAAAGCCAGACTGAGTTTGAATTTTGGTTCTTCCACTTACTATCAGAGTGGCTTGTGGCAAATTGCTTAATTATTCTCACCTTCGTTTTCATATCTAGTATCTACTTCCTTCTGGTGTTGTGAGGTTTGAGTTACTATTTATGAGGTACTTGAAATAGTGCAGGACACATTGTAAGTGCTCTAACATTAGTAACAATCATCATTACTCTGATTTTATGATGACTGGAGATCTGCTGGGATCTTGTCCACTTACTTTCCTGGCAATCACTTCTATTCTTGCAGGGTGTCTTTTTCCATTGTGGTTCTACATATGCTATAGTTGCATAATTAAAAGATTTTTTTTTCTAGCTACATGCAGTACCCAGTGCTTTTCCTCTATTAAAAAATTCTTTGCTTACTTAATTGGGAAAGTGGGTTATGACCACAGCTTTAAACAGAAATTCTCTACTAACTCT
>NW_024340675.1:0-10128 GCF_902729225.1 Pteropus medius | reverse complement strand
CCTTTCATTTCTTCATTTTGAATGCGTCCCCGGGGACCATTCCGACCATCCCAGGCAGAAAGGTGAGGGAGAGGGAGGTGTCTGCTTCCGTCCTGAAATCTGATTTCCACTGCGGAAAGCGGGAAGGAGCCGAGGCCTTAGGAAGGAGCCCCGGGGCCTCTGGGATGAAAAGAGATCATGCTGAATTGTGGCTCTGGAACGCCCGGTGTCCACACTGCGGGGAGGTGGAGGTGCTAGGAGCGGCCTGTCTGATCTCAAATGTCTAAGGAAAACACAGCCTTTTGTTATAAAAATCGCCATATATATATAAATATATATATAGAAAGAGAGAGAGAAATCCATAGATACATAGATAGATAGATAGATAGATAGATAGATAGATAGATAGATAGTTAGATAGATACATGGATAGATAGATAGATATAGAGATATCTATAGATACACATAAAGATATAGATATAGATATATCTAGGGGAGCTCTGGCAAAAAGCTCTCTACAGACGGGCATTTTGAGCCAGAATCGCAGACTTCCGAGAAAAGGCTCACTTGCGGCAAATGCACAGCCCTCCCGGGGCCTTGGGGCTCTGTGGGCGATGCTCGGTCATCTGCGGGTACTGAGGTACCGAAGTTGGAGGAGCACTCACTGACACTTTGAGCTCCTAGAGGTACAAACTACGTGTCATTCGTCTCTGCATCCTCTTGCAGGGGTCAGGGCCGCCCACAGACAGCGTACCCAGGGATGCTTTGGCCCTCCGTCATGGCGGCCGTCACCCGCTGGAAAGAGTTCAGTTGGGAGACACTGCAGACAGCTGTGGGTCTGAATTCGGCCTCCGTGCCTTAGGAGCTTTGCGATCAGCTCTCTGAGCCTTTCGTTCTTCATTTTGAATGCGTCCACGGGGACCATTACGACCATCCCAGGCAGAAAGGTGAGGGCGAGGGAGGTGTCTGCTTCCGTCCTGAAGTCTGATTTCCACTGCGGAAAGCGGGAAGGAGCCGAGGCCTTAGGAAGGAGCCCCGGGGCCTCTGGGATGAAAAGAGATCATGCTGAATTGTGGCCCTGGAACGCCCGGTGTCCACACTGCGGGGAGGTGGAGGTGCGAGGAGCAGCCTGTCTTCTGTGGTAGAGCAGGGGTCCACGCAGGTTTCCTTCGAAAATCCACCATATACATATATATGCATATAGATGAACATATATATGCATATATATGTATATGGTAGCTTTGGCAAAAAGCTCTCTGGTGACGTCCATTTCGAGCCAGAATCGCAGACTTCCGAGAAGAGGCTCACTTGCGGCAAATGCACAGCCCTCCCGGGGCCTTGGGGCTCTGTGGGCGATGCTCGGTCATCTGCGGGTACTGGGGTAGCGAAGTTGGAGGAGCACTCACTGACACTTTGAGCTCCTAGAGGTACAAACTGCGTCTCATTCGTCTCTGTATCCTCTTGCAGGGTTCACGGCCACCCACAGACAGCGTAGCCAGGGATGCTTTGGCCCCTCCGTCCATGGGGCCGTCACCCGCTGGAAAGAGGTCAGCTGGGAGACACTGCAGACAGCTGTGGGTCTGAATTCGGCCTCAGTGCCTTAGGAGCTTTGCGATCAGCTCTCTGAGCCTTTCATTTCTTCATTTTGAATGCGTCCACGGGGACCATCACGACCATCCCAGGCAGAAAGGTGAGGGCGAGGGAGGTGTCTGCTTCCGTCCTGAAGTCTGATTTCCACTGCGGAAAGCGGGAAGGAGCCGAGGCCTTAGGAAGGAGCCCCGGGGCCTCTGGGATGAAAAGAGATCATGCTGAATTGTGGCTCTGGAACGCCCGGTATCCACACTGCGGGGAGGTGGAGGTGCGAGGAGCGGCCTGTCTTCTGTGGTAGAGCAGGGGTCCACGCGGGTTTCCTTCGAAAATCCACCATATACATATATATGCATATAGATGAACATATATATGCATATATATGTATATGGTAGCTTTGGCAAAAAGCTCTCTGGTGACGTCCATTTCGAGCCAGAATCGCAGACTTCCGAGAAAAGGCTCACTTGCGGCAAATGCACAGCCCTCCCGGGGCCTTGGGGCTCTGTGGGCGATGCTCGGTCATCTGCGGGTACTGGGGTAGCGAAGTTGGAGGAGCACTCACTGACACTTTGAGCTCCTAGAGGTACAAAGTACGTCTCATTCGTCTCTGTATCCTCTTGCAGGAGTTCACGGCCACCCACAGACAGCGTAGCCAGGGATGCTTTGGCCCCTCCGTCCATGGGGGCCGTCACCCGCTGGAAAGAGGTCAGCTGGGAGACACTGCAGACAGCTGTGGGTCTGAATTCGGCCTCCGTGCCTTAGGAGCTTTGCGATCAGCTCTTTGAGCCTTTCATTTCTTCATTTGAATGCGTCCACGGGGACCATTACGACCATCCCAGGCAGAAAGGTGAGGGAGAGGGAGGTGTCTGCTTCCGTCCTGAAGTCTGATTTCCACTGCGGAAAGCGGGAAGGAGCCGAGGCCTTAGGAAGGAGCCCCGGGGCCTCTGGGATGAAAAGAGATCATGCTGAATTGTGGCTCTGGAACGCCCGGTGTCCACACTGCGGGGAGGTGGAGGTGCTAGGAGCGGCCTGTCTGATCTCAAAAGTCTAAGGAAAACAGAGCCTTTTGTTATAAAATCACCATATTTATATAAATATATATATAGAAAGAGAGAGAGAAATCCATAGATACATAGATAGATAGGTAGATAGATAGATAGATAGATAGTTATATAGATAGATGGATAGATAGATAGATATAGAGATATCTATAGATACAGATAAAGATATAGATATAGATATATCTAGGGAGTTTTGGGCAAAAAAGCACCTACAGACGTGGTTTTGGAGCCGAATCGCAGACTGAAAAAGGCTCAAGCCATGCCAATGCACAGAGCTCCCGGGGCCTTGGGCTCAGTGGGCGATGCTCGGTCATCTGCTTGTACTGGGCTACCGAAGTTGGAGGAGCACTCACTGACACTTTGAGCTCCTAGAGGTACAAACTACGTCTCATTCGTCTCTGTATCCTCTTGCAGGGTTCAGGGCCACCCACAGACAGCGTGCCCAGGGATGCTTTGGCCCCTCCGTCCATGGCGGCCGTCACCCGGTGGGAAGACTTCAGTTGGGAGGCACTGCAGACAGCTGTGGGTCTGAATTCGGCCTCCGTGCCTTAGGAGCTTTGCGATCAGCTCTCTGAGCCTTTCATTTCTTCATTTTGAATGCGTCCACGGGGACCATCACGAACATCCCAGGCAGAAAGGTGAGGGCGAGGGAGGGGTCTGCTTCCGTCCTGAAGTCTGATTTCCACTGCGGAAAGCGGGAAGGAGCCGAGGCCTTAGGAAGGAGCCCCGGGGCCTCTGGGATGAAAAGAGATCATGCTGAATTGTGGCTCTGGAACGCCCGGTGTCCACACTGCGGGGAGGTGGAGGTGCGAGGAGCGGCCTGTCTTCTGTGGTAGACCAGGGGTCCACGCAGGTTTCCTTCGAAAATCCACCATATACATATATATGCATATAGATGAACATATACATGCATATATATGTATATGGTAGCTTTGGCAAAAAGCTCTCTGGTGACGTCCATTTCGAGCCAGAATCGCAGACTTCCGAGAAAAGGCTCACTTGCGGCAAATGCACAGCCCTCCCGGGGCCTTGGGGCTCTGTGGGCGATGCTCGGTCATCTGCGGGTACTGGGGTAGCTAAGTTGGAGGAGCGCTCACTGACACTTTGAGCTCCTAGAGGTCCAAACTACGTCTCATTCGTCTCTGTATCCTCTTGCAGGGTTCACGGCCACCCACAGACAGCGTAGCCAGGGATGCTTTGGCCCCTCCGTCCATGGGGGCCGTCACCCGCTGAAAGAGGTCAGCTGGGAGACACTGCAGACAGCTGTGGGTCTGAATTCGGCCTCCGTGCCTTAGGAGCTTTGCGATCAGCTCTCTGAGCCTTTCATTTCTTCATTTTGAATGCGTCCACGGGGACCATCACGACCATCCCAGGCAGAAAGGTGAGGGCGAGGGAGGTGTCTGCTTCCGTCCTGAAGTCTGATTTCCACTGCGGAAAGTGGGAAGGAGCCGAGGCCTTAGGAAGGAGCCCCGGGGCCTCTGGGATGAAAAGAGATCATGCTGAATTGTGGCTCTGGAACGCCCGGTGTCCACACTGCGGGGAGGTGGAGGTGCTAGGAGCGGCCTGTCTGATTCCAAATGTCTAAAAAAAACACAGCCTTTTGTTATAAAAATCACCATATATATAAATATATATATAGAAAGAGAGAGAGAAATCCATAGATACATAGATAGATAGATAGATAGATAGATAGATAGATAGATAGATAGTTAGATAGATAGATGGATAGAGAGATAGATATAGAGATATCTATAGATACACATAAAGATATAGATATAGATATATCTAGGGGAGCTCTGGCAAAAAGTACTCTACAGACGGGCATTTTGAGCCAGAATCGCAGACTTCCGAGAAAAGGCTCACTTGCGGCCAATGCACAGCGCTCCCGGGGCCTTGGGCTCTGTGGGCGATGATCGGTCATCTGCTTGTACTGGGGTACCGAAGTTGGAGGAGCACTCACTGACACTTTGAGCTCCTAGAGGTACAAACTACGTGTCATTCGTCTCTGCATCCTCTTGCAGGGGTCAGGGCCGCCCACAGACAGCGTACCCTGGGATGCTTGGCCCCTCCGTCCATGGCGGCCGTCACCCGCTGGAAAGAGTTCAGTTGGGAGACACTGCAGACAGCTGTGGGTCTGAATTCGGCCTCCGTGCCTTAGGAGCTTTGCGATCAGCTCTTTGAGCCTTTCATTTCTTCATTTTGAATATGTCCACGGGGACCATTACGACCATCCCAGGCAGAAAGGTGAGGGACAGGGAGGTGTCTGCTTCCGTCCTCAAGTCTGATTTCCACTGCGGAAAGCGGGTAGGAGCCGAGGCCTTAGGAAGGAGCCCCGGGGCCTCTGGGATGAAAAGAGATCATGCTGAATTGTGGCTCTGGAACGCCCGGTGTCCACACTGCGGGGAGGTGGAGGTGCTAGGAGCGGCCTGTCTGATCTCAAATATCTAAGGAAAACACAGCCTTTTGTTATAAAAATCACCATATATATATAAATATATATATAGAAAGAGAGAGAGAAATCCATAGATACATAGATAGATAGATAGATAGATAGATAGATAGATAGATAGTTAGATAGATAGATGGATAGATAGATAGATATAGAGATATCTTTAGATACACATAAAGATATAGATATAGATATATCTAGGGGAGCTCTGGCAAAAAGCACTCTACGGACGGGCATTTTGAGCCAGAATCGCAGACTTCCGAGAAAAGGCTCACTTGCGGCCAATGCACAGCGCTCCCGGGGCCTTGGGCACTGTGGGCGATGCTCCGTCATCTGCTTGTACTGGGGTACCGAAGTTGGAGGAGCACTCACTGACACTTTGAGCTCCTAGAGGTACAAACTACGTCTCATTCGTCTCTGTATCCTCTTGCAGGGTTCAGGGCCACCCACAGACAGCGTACCCAGGAATGCTTTGGCCCCTCCGTCCATGGCGGCCGTCACCCGGTGGGAAGACTTCAGTTGGGAGGCACTGCAGACAGCTGTGGGTCTGAATTCGGCCTCCGTGCCTTAGGAGCTTTGCGATCAGCTCTCTGAGCCTTTCATTTCTTCATTTTGAATGTGTCCACGGGGACCATCACGACCATCCCAGGCAGAAAGGTGAGGGCGAGGGAGGTGTCTGCTTCCGTCCTGAAGTCTGATTTCCACCGCGGAAAGCGGGAAGGAGCCGAGGCCTTAGGAAGGAGCCCCGGGGCCTCTGGGATGAAAAGAGATCATGCTGAATTGTGGCTCTGGAACGCCCGGTGTCCACACTGCGGGGAGGAGGAGGTGCTAGGAGCGGCCTGTCTTCTGTGGTAGACCAGGGGTCCACGCAGGTTTCCTTCGAAAATCCACCATGTACATATATATGCATATAGATGAACATATATATGCATATATATGTATATGGTAGCTTTGGCAAAAAGCTCTCTGGTGACGTCCATTTCGAGCCAGAATGGCAGACTTCCGAGAAAAGGCTCACTTGCGGCAAATGCACAGCCCTCCCGGGCCTTGGGGCTCTGTGGGCGATGCTCGGTCATCTGCGGGTACTGGGGTACCGAAGTTGGAGGAGCACTCACTGACACTTTGAGCTCCTAGAGGTACAAACTACGTCTCATTCGTCTCTATATCCTCTTGCAGGGTTCACGGCCACCCACAGACAGCGTAGCCAGGGATGCTTTGGCCCCTCCGTCCATGGGGGCCGTCACCCGCTGAAAGAGGTCAGCTGGGAGACACTGCAGACAGCTGTGGGTCTGAATTCGGCCTCCGTGCCTTAGGAGCTTTGCGATCAGCTCTCTGAGCCTTTCATTTCTTCATTTTGAATGCGTCCACGGGGACCATTACGCCCATCCCAGGCAGAAAGGTGACGGAGAGGGAGGTGTCTGCTTCCGTCCTGAAGTCTGATTTGCAATGCGGAAAGCAGGAAGGAGCAGAGGCCTTAGAAGGAGCCCCTGGGCCTCTGGGATGAAAAGAGATCATGCTGAATTGTGGCTCTGGAACGCCCGGTGTCCACACTGCGGGGAGGTGGAGGTGCTAGGAGCGGCCTGTCTTCTGTGGTAGACCAGGGGTCCATGCAGGTTTCCTTCGAAAATCCACCATATACATATATATGCATATAGATGAACATATATATGCATATATATGTATATGGTAGCTTTGGCAAAAAGCTCTCTGGTGACGTCCATTTTGAGCCAGAATCGCAGACTTCCGAGAAAAGGCTCACTTGCGGCAATGCACAGCCCTCCCGGGGCCTTGGGGCTCTGTGGGCGATGCTCGGTCATCTGCGGGTACTGGGGTAGCGAAGTTGGAGGAGCACTCACTGACACTTTGAGCTCCTAGAGGTACAAACTACGTCTCATTCGTCTCTGTATCCTCTTGCAGGGTTCAGGGCCACCCACAGACAGCGTAGCCAGGGATGCTTTGGCCCCTCCGCCCATGGGGGCCGTCACCCGCTGGAAAGAGGTCAGCTGGGAGACACTGCAGACAGCTGGGGTCTGAATTCGGCCTCCGTGCCTTAGGAGCTTTGCGATCAGCTCTCTGAGCCTTTCATTTCTTCATTTTGAATGCGTCCACGGGGACCATCACGACCATCCCACGCAGAAAGGTGAGGGCGAGGGAGGTGTCTGCTTCCGTCCTGAAGTCTGATTTCCACTGCGGAAAGCGTGAAGGAGCCGAGGCCTTAGGAAGGAGCCCCGGGGCCTCTGGGATGAAAAGAGATCATGCTGAATTGTGGCTCTGGAACGCCCGGTGTCCACACTGTGGGGAGGTGGAGGTGCTAGGAGCGGCCTGTCTGATCTCAAATGTCTAAGGAAAACACAGCCTTTTGTTATAAAAATCACCATATATATAAATATATATATAGAAAGAGAGAGAGAAATCCATAGATACATAGATAGATAGATAGATAGATAGATAGATAGATAGATAGTTAGATAGATAGATGGATAGATAGATAGATATAGAGATATCTATAGATACACATAAAGACATAGATATAGATATATCTAGGGGAGCTCTGGCAAAAAGCACTCTACAGACGTGCATTTTGAGCCAGAATCGCAGACTTCCGAGAAAAGGCTCACTTGCGGCCAATGCACAGCTCTCCCGGGGCCTTGGGCTCTGTGGGCGATGCTCGGTCATCTGCTTGTACTGGGGTAGCGAAGTTGGAGGAGCACTCACTGACACTTTGAGCTCCTAGAGGTACAAACTACGTCTCATTCGTCTCTGTATCCTCTTGCAGGGTTCAGGGCCACCCACAGACAGCGTACCCAGGGATGCTTTGGCCCCTGCGTCCATGGCGGCCGTCACCCGCTGGAAAGAGTTCAGTTGGGAGACACTGCAGACAGCGGTGGGTCTGAATTCGGCCTCCGTGCCTTAGGAGCTTTGCGATCAGCTCTTTGAGACTTTCATTTCTTCCTTTTGAATGTGTCCACGGGGACCATTACGACCATTCCAGGCAGAAAGGTGAGGGAGAGGGAGGTGTCTGCTTCCGTCCTGAAGTCTGATTTCCACTGCGGAAAGCGGGAAGGAGCCGAGGCCTTAGGAAGGAGCCCCGGGGCCCCTGGGATGAAAAGAGATCATGCTGAATTGTGGCCCTGGAACGCCCGGTGTCCACACTGCGGGGAGGTGGAGGTGCGAGGAGCGGCCTGTCTTCTGTGGTAGAGCAGGGGTCCACGCAGGTTTCCTTCGAAAATCCACCATATACATATATATGCATATAGATGAACATATATATGCATATATATGTATATGGTAGCTTTGCAAAAAGCTCTCTGGTGACGTCCATTTCGAGCCAGAATCGCAGACTTCCGAGAAAAGGCTCACTTGCGGCAAATGCACAGCCCTCCCGGGGCCTTTGGGCTCTGTGGGCGATGCTCGGTCATCTGCGGGTACTGGGGTAGCGAAGTTGGAGGAGCACTCACTGACACTTTGAGCTCCTAGAGGTACAAAGTACGTCTCATTCGTCTCTGTATCCTCTTGCAGGGTTCACGGCCACCCACAGACAGCTTAGCCAGGGATGCTTTGGCCCCTCCGTCCATGGGGGCCGTCACCCGCTGGAAAGAGGTCAGCTGGGAGACACTGCAGACAGCTGTGGGTCTGAATTCGGCCTCCGTGCCTTAGGAGCTTTGCGATCAGCTCTCTGAGCCTTTCATTTCTTCATTTTGAATGCGCCCACGGGGACCATCACGACCATCCCAGGCAGAAAGGTGAGGGCGAGGGAGGTGTCTGCTTCCGTCCTGAAGTCTGATTTCCACTGCGGAAAGCGGGAAGGAGCCGAGGCCTTAGGAAGGAGCCCCTGGGCCTCTGGGATGAAAAGAGATCATGCTGAATTGTGGCTCTGGAACGCCCGGTGTCCACACTGCGGGGAGGTGGAGGTGCTAGGAGCGGCCTGTCTGATCTCAAATGTTTAAGGAAAACACAGCCTTTTGTTATAAAAATCACCATATATATATAAATATATATATAGAAAGAGAGAGAGAAATCCATAGATACATAGATAGATAGATAGATAGATAGATAGATAGATAGATAGATAGTTAGATAGTTAGATAGATAGATGGATAGATAGATAGATATAGAGATATCTATAGATACACATA
Source organism: Pteropus medius (assembly GCF_902729225.1). NCBI lineage: Eukaryota > Metazoa > Chordata > Mammalia > Chiroptera > Pteropodidae > Pteropus > Pteropus medius. Next base: position 916 of record NW_024340675.1, on the reverse strand, counting down.
AAGATATAGATATAGATATATCTAGGGGAGCTCTGGCAAAAGCACTCTACAGACGGGCATTTTGAGCCAGAATCGCAGACTTCCGAGAAAAGGCTCACTTGCGGCCAATGCACAGCGCTCCCGGGGCCTTGGGCTCTGTGGGCGATGCTCGGTCATCTGCCTGTACTGGGGTACCGAAGTTGGAGGAGCACTCACTGACACTTTGAGCTCCTAGAGGTCCAAACTACGTCTCATTCGTCTCTGTATCCTCTGCAGGTTCACGGCCACCCACAGACAGCGTAGCCAGGGATGCTTTGGCCCCTCCGTCCATGGGGGCCGTCACCCGCTGGAAAGAGGTCAGCTGGGAGACACTGCAGACAGCTGTGGGTCTGAATTCGGCCTCCGTGCCTTTAGAGCTTTGCGATCAGCTCTCTGAGCCTTTCATTTCTTCATTTTGAATGCGTCCACGGGGACCATCACGACTATCCCAGGCAGAAAGGTGAGGGCGAGGGAGGTGTCTGCTTCCGTCCTGAAGTCTGATTTCCACTGCGGAAAGCGGGAAGGAGCCGAGGCCTTAGGAAGGAGCCCCGGGGCCTCTGGGATGAAAAGAGATCATGCTGAATTGTGGCTCTGGAACGCCCGGTGTCCACACTGCGGGGAGGTGGAGGTGCGAAGAGCGGCCTGTCTCCTGTGGTAGAGCAGGGGTCCACTTAGGTTTCCTTCGAAAATCCACCATATACATATATATGCATATAGATGAACATATATATGCATATATATGTATATGGTAGCTTTGGCAAAAAGCTCTCTGGTGACGTCCATTTCGAGCCAGAATCGCAGACTTCCAGAAAAGGCTCACTTGCGGCAAATGCACAGCCCTCCCGGGGCCTTGGGGCTCTGTGGGCGATGCTCGGTCATCTGCGGGTACTGGGGTAGC
>NW_024340674.1:0-383 GCF_902729225.1 Pteropus medius | reverse complement strand
TATATATATATATATATATATAAATATCATTTAGTTCAGAATTTTCTCCTTGCCTCTTTCAAAATACTAACATTCTGCATATTATAACTGGATTAAATGACATCATTTTTCTGGTTGGCTGGCAAATGTTAAAATAAGTTGTACTGATTACTGAAAGTTTCAGGAACAAAATGGGATTGCAGTGATTTTTTTCTTAAAAAAAAAAAACAAAACAAAAAAAAACTAAAGCAAGTTGTAAAGATTGGGCATTATCACATTGTGCCTGAAGGTGTTCTTGGTGTCTTGTAATGAGTTTGTTAGAATTCAAAGAGTATTTTTCAAAAGAGGAGGCTTTCTTTCTTTCTTTCTTTCTTTCTTTCTTTCTTTCTTTCTTTCTTTCTTTC
>NW_024340673.1:0-565 GCF_902729225.1 Pteropus medius | reverse complement strand
GTGAAGGAGACGGAGGTGTCTGTTCCAGTCCAGAGCTCTGATATCACATGAAAAAGCAGGAAGGAAGAGAGGCCCAAGCACGGAGCCCTGGGGATTCTTGGGTGAGCTGGGACACTGCCTCTTTGTGGCCCTGGAACCCCCTGTGTCCACAATCCGGGAAGGCGGATGTGCTTGAAGTGGCCGGCCTTCCCTAAAGACTGAAGGCAACACAGCCTTTTTCCTAAAATTCCACCATATATATATGTGCATATATATTCATATATATGCACATATATGTATGGTAGCTCTGGCATTAACCACTCAGTTGACGTCCATTTTGAGCGCAAAGTACAGACTTTTGAGAAATTTCTCACTTGCGGAACATACACAGGCTTGTCAGGCCCTAGGGCTTTGTGGCCTTGTTCAGTCCTCTGCGGGTAGTGGGTCAATACGTTTGACAAGCTCTCAGGGTCCCATTGAGCACCTTGGGACAGAAAATGGGTCTAATTCCTCTCTGTATCCTCCTTCAGGGCCACCCACAGGCAGTGTGCCCAGCGATGCTTTGGGCCGCCCTTCCATCGTCCCA
>NW_024340672.1:0-3645 GCF_902729225.1 Pteropus medius | reverse complement strand
AAAAAGGGAACGTAACTTAGAACAGGGTGTCAAAAAGGTCTTGAAGAGGTGAAACTATTGGAAGAGGTGAACTGTAAGCTGTAATTTGAAGGATGAGTGGGAGTTATCCAGAGGGAGAGTAAGGTGGGAGTGGAGCCACGGACAGAGATTCCCGACTAGGGGATCAGCATGTTCTTGAAAGTTTCAGGTCTGTTAGAAATGGCATTGAGAGCCCATTCTAGGAATTCCTCTTCTCAAACCTGTTGCTATTGAAGCTGTCTTTCATGCCAAATAGCCCTTTGTTGACCTGGCCTCCAGACTGACAGAACTCACAAATCGAACATGGGAGAGTCAGCAGAACTACCACCCTTCATTCTCCTGTGTATGTTCAGTGTTGACCGAGAGTAAACAAGAAGAGGGCCTTCAGATTTCAGGTTTTACTCCTTTATGTTTCTACTTTTTTTTCTTTTTGGATTAAGAGGCATCATATCAGAGTGGTCTTGAGGGTGCTCAGGAGTGGTTGGAGGCTCTGTTCCCTTGGCCAGGTGTTACCTGTCTTTGCTAAGTTTTAATGTCCTCTTCTCTAAAATGGAAGTAATGTTAGCTTTTACCTCATAGGATCAGTTTGAAGGCATATGAAGTATTTAACACACAGCTGGGTACTCTGTAGGGGAAAATGTTCAGTGGGATTATGTTATTAGAATTTATTAAGAACACATGGTGTGGCATGTATGATATATAGAAATTTCTTTGTTTCTGTGTGGGTAACCTTAGTTTGATTAGAATTAGATGCATTACTGTCTGTTGCAGTTCTTTAAAAAATCAAATAGGTCAAATACTCATTAGAAACGTGAAAAATAGCTCGTACGTTGCTAATTTCTAGCCCTCTTGACTCTTAATGTAGGTGTAATCAGCATTGGAAAAGATGCCAGCCCCAGCTGCCACATATGAAAGAATAGTTTACAAAAATCCCTCTGAACACCACTACATGAAAGTCTGCCTGTAAGTTCAGTCTCCTAAGTTCTATTTTTGGTTATTTTATGAATTTGAGTAGCATGAAATTTAATACGAGGTATTATTTTCTTTTTCATTTTTTTTTGATAGAGAATTTCAAGATCATGGAGTTGGACTGAATGCTGCACAGTTCAAACAGCTGCTTATTTCAGCCCTGAAGGACCTGTTTGGAGAGGTATGAAATCACTTGATAGATTGAACATTCCTAAGATCTTTGTAATAAATACTGAAAGAACACTTTTCCAAATATTTAAAAACTTTAAAATCATATTTGTAAATTCAGAAGCAGACTTTCAGAAATGATGAATTTTAGGTAAGTGTGTTCTAATACGCCTTCTTTTTGACAAGGAGCTCATTAGACAAATGTTTATTTTAGTGCAATGCTACTCAAAGTGTGGTCCAGACTGGCAACTACAAACTGTTTTTTATTTGTTTGTTTGTTTTGCCCATTGTGAAGATTTGAGAGTCACACTAGAAAGGTAAATCAGCACAGCACTTCCTTTACTGAGAAAAATCTCCTTATGAAAAAAACTGAGCTGAACTAAACAGTGTGCTTAGTGATATTGATTTTTATTCCGATGCAGCTCCTTATCACAGACGAACACTTTAAGCAGTCATGTTTTAGCATTCACTTAAAAACGAATTTTGAGAGAGAACAAAGACAGATGATTTTCAAGAAGTTATTTCTTGATTTATATATTCTGTCAAATCAAAATCTGCTAAACAGCTCATAAAAATTTAAAACTTTATTCCACACAAGACTCAATTGAGAGCATGAAAAACACAAATAGATTGGAGGAAAATATTTGCAAACCACATATCTGACAAAGGCTTAATATCTAGAGTATGTAAAGAACTTTCAAAATTCAGTAGTAAAAAACTAAACAACACAGTTAAGACAATGGGCAAAAGACATGAACAGACATTGCACTAAAAAAGATGTGGGCAAAGAAGCACATGAATGAAAAGATGTTCAACATTATTAGCCATTAGGGAAATGCACATTAAAAACAATGAGATAATCACTACACACCTAGCAGAATGACTGAGACGAAAAATACTGATAATACTAAATGTTGATGATGTGGATAAACTGAATCACTCATACATTAGTGGTAGGAATGTAAAATGTAAAAAATTTTAGGTATAGTCTCTTTGAACACAAATTTAGCAGTTTCTTAAATTAATCATGTACCTACTATACAACTCAGCAACTGTACACCTGGACATTTATTCTAGAGAAATGAAAACTTAACATTCATGCAGAAACTTACATATGCATGTTCACAGAAGCTTTATTAGTAAGAACCCCTAAATAGAAATAAGCTAGATGTCCTTTAATGTGTGAATAAACTATAGTACATTTATACCACGATATATGCTCAATAATAAAAAGGAACAAACTATTGATACACCAAACAACGTGACCAAATCTCCAGAGAATTATGCTTAGTGAAAAAGCCAATCTCAAATGGAAACATGCTGAGTGTTTCCATTTATATAATGCTTTTTTTTTTTTTTTTAGAATTTTACAAATCGCCATTTGTCTTATGGTGGGCCTCTATTCTGACAACCTACTATCAGGTGTGTGTGTCGTGTGCAGAAGAAGTCTTTTGTTGAAGGTTTGATACCAGCTATTGTTGTTCTCAAGGGAGATCTGGGGACACTTCCACTTCACTGAAGGCTTCGATGTCACCTATATAACGCCTTGACATAACAACTGAAGGACAGAGGTTGCCCTTCTGGGGTCAGGATGATGACAGAGCGGGGTAAGACTATTAAGAGTAGAGTGAGAGCCTTGTGGAGATGGTGTAGCTCTCTTTATCTGATTTACAAATCAAGTGCAGCTATGGAGCTTGAAACCATAATGGTTACAATGGGAAACTACCTATGTGTAAAAATGAGAACTATGCATAATACATACATAAATAATGGAAAAGTGCATGCATAATCTCCAGGGCACCCAGTCAAACTTGTTTTAGTCAGTTTCCCTGAAGCCTCGTTTTGATATCTGTACAGAAGTAAGAAAAGACAAGATGTTGGGACATTGAGGGAGCTGGGATTAAATTCCCTTATGACTAATTTTCAAGTAAAGAGCTTTAAAAAAATATAAAATTTATAAAAGTCGGATATGGAAAACTGAAGTTCTGTGGATAGGAAGCTGGCAAAACAAACATGGCTAATTCTGTCTGTGGACTAATGGTTTTGCTGAGTTTCTTTAGAAGAAACCATGCTGGAACAATTACGTAAGATGAGAGTGTTATCCCTGGGAATAGTAAAAAAAAAAAAGACCTGAGGGCCCAGTCTGTCCAGTGAGGCCAGACTGCCAGGTTCTAGCCCATAATTCAACGATAAGACATCAAGCAATAAATATTTGGAATAGACAGTTTCATAAGGAAGTAAACACATTTAAAAAAAGAATGAGGAAGTATGTGGGTCCTGTACATGAAAGAGCAGAGCAAGTGAATGAGCTTAATCTTGGGGAAGGAACAATTTAAATGAAGACTTGAAGGATGAAGAGGCATTAGCAATGTGAACATTCGAGGCAGGGGGTAGTTGTAAATGAGCAGGCCCACTATTCCAGCACCATTAAATAAAATACTGCATTTTTGGAGGAAAAAAGCAATTGATAGGATTAGTTTTTAGAGTTCA
>NW_024340671.1:0-6318 GCF_902729225.1 Pteropus medius | reverse complement strand
CCTCCCGAATGCTGGGTGAGCTCGGGCTCTCTTCTCTTGTGTCTTCTGTGGCAGCTTCACTCACACGAAGACCAACGTGCTGAGACACTGGGATGGGAGAGAGACACTGGTCTCTGCACGGATGGAGAACACGTGAATGTGCTCTGCGGAGCTGACGTTCTCTGATTTAAAACGAAACGGACAACAAAGAACGTCGGGAGTTCTCTGGATCTAAGATGCTTTACATTCACGGTCCTGTCCAGACCGTGGTCACAGACACCTCCGGGTCCGCCATGTCCTGAGCTTTTTGGCACCTAGAGCTCTTTTCTTCTGGGTGTAAGCCGGACTCCAGAGGTGACAGATGGGCGAGGAAATCTGTCCAATGAGACGACGAAGCTTAAAGGGAAGACAGGAAGAGACAGGCAGGCTCACTTTGTTTTTGGTTATCTTGGGTGTAACTAGAAAAAGTTGAAATATTCCTAAGTGTTTCCTGAGAGCAGGCATTCGAGAGGCCCAGGTGGGATCCATGAGACCCCTTGGGACCAGCTTGGAAAATCATACATCGTCACTTCTACCACATTCTGGCAGCCCAAACGCCAGGGGAGGGGCTCACAGGCGTGAGAATTCTGGGGAGTGAGGCCGATCTGGGCGCCGTCTTTGAATAACGCGAAACGCTGGGACTCCTGACCCTGTTCCTCGCTACCTTGGGCCAAGGATGACTTCAGAGCATGACGACAGCTGTGTCATTTGCCAGTGTCCATCCCGAGGCCACTCTCGTCAGGGACGACACATAGGAAGGGGGTCCTGGGAAATGTGTCTCCACCTTAGTGAAGCCGATACAATATTGAAACACCACAGGTACATATACCTGATGGCTGGCTGTCCCCAAAAAGAGTAGGAAGTTTTCCTCCTATTCCAGTGGCTTCAGCCACGTCCATATCATGAATGCCATAAACCTGTACTTTGCAGAAAATGTTCAGATGTAGAGAGAGGTGGCCACATTCTAATGCGGTCCACCCCAACTATGAAAAAATACAGCCAGAGGAGCACACACGATGATGCGCTTTAAACAGGTCAGTGTCGTGCACACAGTTAAATTTAGTGAGCACTAATTATATTGACTATGCTAACAATCTATGTCGCTATAGTACGAACATATTTCATGCATCAAGTCTTCATCTCACCTTTCTTACTAATCTACTCCAGAGAAAATGAACTCAGTATTAAGTGCAAGATCATTTCCAGGGCCCCTTTCAGCAATGTGTGGTTCTTTTCCCAGGGAGGGAGATTGATGGATCCTGTGTCATTGGCACAGGACACCAGCAGGGGGCAGAGGAGAGCATCCTCTGGGTAATGTAAACCTCCATCCATCCTCCCAGGGTGGAGACAGGCAGAGTGAAGAGCAGGTCATACCTCCCTTGAGAGCCCTGTGGTGTGAGGCCACGACCTGGAGATGCTGCTGCTGCTTCTGCTTCTGGGGCCCAGTAGGAGCTTATAGTCTGAGTGTCCTGGGCGCGTGTGCACGCGGGTTGTCACGAGTGAAGTGGTAGCCAGAGAGTGTGGACTGTTTTATGCTGATCGCAATGAGAGGGGACACCCATGCCCTGTGGAGGGAACGGTGAGGGGAGATGTCCCGAGCCAGAGGAGGTGGGGGCGTCTGGTCCTAGGGAGTCTGACAGGAAGAGGCACAGAGCAGCCAGGACTGGGAGCTGGGAGAAAGGAGAGGGGCCGAGGCTGTGAGCTGTGTGTCTGTGGTCGTGTATGACGGGGCCCGCGGGGCCCTCACCTCCCTGCCCTCTGTTTCAGCACGCCCCGGGCTTGGTGCGCTCGTCACTCAACAGCCCAGCACGGCCATCTGCAGGAGTGGAGCCTCTGTGGTCATCCAGTGCCATGCAGTGGACTTTCAGGCCACAACTGTATTTTGGTATCGTCAGTTCCCGCAACAGGGCCTCACACTGCTGGCGACTTCTAACCAGGGCTCCAGCGCCAAATACGAAGAAGGTTTCACGGAGGCCAAGTTTCCCATCAGTCCTCTAGACCTAAAATACTCCAACCTGACGGTGACGAGTGCTCAGCCTGCAGACAGCGGCCTCTACCTCTGTGGTGCTAGTTACACAGCGCTGGCCTGAGATCAGAGCCCCAGTCAAGAACCTCTGCACCAGCCTCCTCCTCCCCACCCACCCCGCACCCGGGGAGCCCTGTGGGGGGAGGCGTGGGGGGAGGGAAACCTCAGCTCCCCTGACTGAGACATCTGTGTGTGTGGTGGGGTGGGGAGGAGAGAGAGATGAGGGTGTCTGTGTGTGAAGTGTGGGGAAGCTGTGGCGTTGGACAATAGCAAAATATGAATGAGCTGAGCCGATAACGTGGCCACGTGACATGGAAAACGTCCAGGGATGAAAATTAGAACACCTGGCTTTTTCCTGACTCTGTGGTATGTTAATCATATGCTTTAGAGAAATCTACACATGATCCTCCAGGTAGATCTCAAAGCACTTCTAGAAAACACTGTGTCTTTTCTATAATGACCCTTGACACTGGGCTCTCCAGGTCCATTCGGCACCATCTTGTCACCATCCTCGGCCCTCGAGATAAACAGAGTCACGAGGCAGCCCGGCAGAGACGTCCCTCATGGAAGAATCCGACGATGTGCTGCATACGGTGTTTCGACGGATGCACAAATAGGGTCAGACTAGGTACAGAGGAGACTGTGCACCCTGTGTATCTAGGGACAGGGACCTTCGTAGAGAGGACGTTGGCTCCGCCGGCTCTCGAGCCAGGTGCCAAAGGTCAGAGAAGTCGGAGGGAGCACGTGAGAAAGACTTCAGACAACACGACGTCTCCACAAACGAGAAAGTTCTGTCAGAAGCCAGAAGATCGTAGTGAAGCAGTGAACGTAAGCCCTTCTGAACAATCTTTCCCAGGAAACGCCAAGCAATTCCATTGACCGCGAATCTCGTAGACCCAAGAAAAAATAAGCAGAGGATGGCGATCTGTTTTAACAGAAGAAACATCTAAGACCAGTAAGCAGATGAGGAGACAGTTAAGTTCCTTGGTGACCAGGAAAATGTGAAGCAAGACAGTGGGACGTAAGTTTGTGTCCATTTGATTAGCAGAATGTAAAGGCTGGAAGTACAAGCCGAGGGTGTGAATCCTCAGGGCGGGGAGCGTAAGTGACACAAACAATTTGGACACGGTTTGGCATGAGCTCCTACGGTCGGTCATTGCTCTGTCGCATGACCCAGCAATTCCACGAAATCAGGAGAGCTCTTGAATACGCTGATCAAGGACATCAGTGCAAAATGTCCTCAGCACCTGTCACAAAGCGAGACATGGAACCGAGCCATAGACGCACTGACAGGACAGCAAGGAGTCGACTGCGGTGGGTCCACATGGTGGAAAACTGTTCCTTCAGAATGGTCACTGCGTCCCGTGTCCAGCTTCATGTCACATGGAGCCTCTTGTCAGATTTCTTTCTTTCTCTCTTGATTTCTTTTTTCTTTTTTTTCTTTTTTTACTGTTTTCTTCATTCTTTTCCTCCAAGCTCCCTTCCTCCTTCCCTCCCTTTCTTTCCTTGTGAAGCTTCACATATGAGCCGTGTGCTACAATGAGGCTGGTACTTGGACCTTGATGCACGAGACCCACTAGCCTGGGAATCACCTGGGACGCCTTTGGTTAGAGTCATACAATTTTAAAGCTGCAGAGACGGGGCAATTCCGGAGGTCAGCCCGCTGTTTCAGAGACGAGGAAATGGGACGCCACGTAAAGGACAATAGTGAGCTGTGTCAATGCTGATTGCACTCCCGACCTGCATGTGGGTCTATGTTATGTTTCTGTCTAGTTTAGGGTCATTTCTCTGTGCATTTCTCTTTGCTCCTATGAGAATCTCAGCATTGTGCGAGTGAGAATATTGTCTTATTCGTGCTTTGACCCTTCAGTGGCCGCCCACAAATCACGCGCGGTCAGGAAGGACGCAGTTCCTTTCTGATTTGTTCCCTGCGTATCTAGTGCTTGTTCTGTGTTCACTTAAAAAAAATAAGGAAGCAGTGAGGGCTGTCTTTAGGGGTTTCACGGGGAGTTGACAGTGACAGGAACTGTGTGTGTCTGCGTGTGTGTGTGAGCTCGTTTGCGTGTGTGATCGTGTGCGTGCATATTGTGTCCGTATGTGTGTGTGTACACGCGTGTGACGACCCTGGGCAGGCCTGGCTCCCTGGGGTTACTCCTGATGCCTGGGGCCTGGCCCAGGAGGGCACTGAGCACCGAGAACTGGGCCTTGCTGACCGCTAGGTGGCGCTGCGGTCCTGCCCACACCCCTGAGGCGGGCAGAGGCCAGGACTCTTAGAAGGAATAAAGGGGACCCTGGGTCTCTAGGAGGGTGACGGGGCAACGTCTGCTGACATCTGTCCTTGTCACGGCTGGTGGTAGAGAGTGCTACTGGCACGTGGTGGGCAGAGGCCAGGGGCGCTGCTAAACATCCTGCAGAGCACAGGACAGCCCCACGACGAAGATCACCCGGTGCCATCGTCACGGGGGCCGAGGCTGAGACCCTCTGCGCTGGGAATTAAGTCATAAACTTTGTACCGACAGGGAAGGTGGCCCATAGACACTTCAAGGACAGTGACGTCATCCACCAGCTTCACGCTGTTCTTCACGCTGTGTCCTCTTTGCGCCTATGACATGTGACTTCTGATTCCCGAGCAGCCTCCTGGCCCCACGTGGCTCTGGCCCTGGACGGAGGGGCCACGGCAGGGAGCGGGGCTGCAGTTTGTCCCCCAGAGGACCCAGCAACAGGGTTCACTCCCAGCTCGTGTCCGTTTAAATGGTCCGCAGCTGGTTCTCGGGGAGACCTCAGTCAGTCCGCCCACGGCTGAGGTAACGAGGGACCCTGAGCACACGCTGGACATTCGAGTGAGCCTTGTGGTGAGTGAGGGCGTCCTGCATTATCGTGAAGGACACACAGGAGACCCGAGAAGGGAAAGCAGGCTGACGCTGAGAGGGGCCGAGGCGGGGACAAAGGGAGGAGGTGGCAGGCACGGGGCGGGGAGGGGGCCGCTGCTGGCACAAGGAGATGTCAGAGACACGCCCTTGGGGCAATGCGCCCGCCCCCACCCACTCAGACTGTCCCTGCACATCCCAGAGCAGGAGCTGAAGTGTATTTGGAAGTGGCCGGTGCATGACATGAGAAAGGAAGACACCTGTCAGAGGACAGCCTGAGCCTGGACAGTCATTCCAGGCTGTGACGTCACCGCCCAGTGCCTGTTGGGCTGCGGAGCACAGCGGCCTGGTTGTCCTTCCCCGAAGGCCAGGATCCTGGGCCAGAGTCTGCCCGTCGGCGCCTCCACCATGGGCTCCGGGCTCCTCTGCTGCGTGGCCCTCTGCCTCCTGGGAGCAGGTGAGTGAGGCGTCCAGGTGGCACGATGCGCTCTGGGTCTCTAAGCCTGGTCCCCTCACCTCCAGCAACAGGTGCCTCCTGGGACTTGTCTGAATCCTGCTCCTTTCCTTTCCAGGCCCCTTGGACACAGCAGTTTTCCAGACTCCAAAATACCTCGTCGCGCAGGTGGGAAATGCGAAGACCCTAAGATGTGAACAGAAGCTGAGCCATGATACTATGTACTGGTATAAGCAGGACGCCCAGCACAGGCTGCAGGCCATGTTCACCTACAATAATAAGGAACTCATTGGAAACGAGACAGTTCCAAGTCGTTTCTCCCCCAAATCTCCGGACAAAGCTCATTTGAATCTTCACGTGGACTCCTTGGAGCCAGGCGACTCTGCTGTGTACCTCTGTGCCAGCAGCCGTGACACAGCCCTGCAAAGTCACCGCCTCCCTGTGCACAAACCCCTTGCCGAGCCAGGAAGCTGTGGGGACAGCAGAGGTTCATGCCCCTGTGGGACCCCCGCCTGGAATGTCCGTCTGTAGGACAGCGCGCAGCACACCCAGCGGGCAGGTCTACATGCTGTGCACACAAAGTCTTACAAAATTCTAATTATCAGCTAAAGCTGGGGCTTCCAGTAAATTCACCAATGGACTTGGAACTCCACAGGCAAAAGGACCCTTCCCCATGCACTGAAGATCTTACCCAGTGAAGAAGCCGTTCCTTGCCTTTCTCTGCTGTACAGACTGGTGCATATTGGACGATATTATTCAAAATGCACTATTCGTTAAATATGTTTGATGAGCAAAAGCAGGGGAGAAGGTAAAATTTCTAAGCCCCAGAGGACACTGGGATGGTCCGTGAGTTCCCTGTTTAATAGATGTTTGGAGAAGCCTGAACGTTCATGGCCATAGGAAAACAGAGACCGGGCTGGGGGTGGGTTGAGGGGAGCTGCAGTCGAGGCAGC
>NW_024340670.1:0-636 GCF_902729225.1 Pteropus medius | reverse complement strand
TTCAAAGTTTCCCAATGGTTATTGCTGAGGGCATCTTGCAATCATAATAACCGCAAGGGATGGTCCAGCCACAATGGATGTTGACAGGCTGAGACCGGCACAAAACATTTGCCTTATGATTTGTCAAACGAGAACACTTTTGAATAAAAAAGGCATTATTAATATCATTTTTAATAAGAAACATCCAAACCTGTAGGAAATTTTAATAAGAGTTTATTTGAGCCAAACTTACAACCTATGTAAGGGAGCAAGATCTCAAACGCTCCAGAGAATAACAGTTTCTTTTACGTATTTGAGATTAAGAAGGGAATTATGGAAGACGGCATGAAGGTGGGAGAAAGCAAGACAGGGGCTGGATTACAGGACAGGTTAAACTCACGCTTTCGAAGACGGGGTCTGAAAGGGTGTTCAGGTGGGTATAGAAGGAGGGGTCTGAAAAGGGCATTTCAAAGGTGTGTTAACTTAGATGCACAGAACCAGTGCACAGGGCTTGCTGAAGGCAAAGGTAAGCCTTTTACTAAAGAAGTTATATGCCTGGGGCCTGACTACCCACTGTGACCTGCCCAGTTAAGGATTTATAATCAGATCACCGTAGAATTTATGACCAGATAGTTCTCCTTAGAACTTCTTTATTTG
>NW_024340669.1:0-395 GCF_902729225.1 Pteropus medius | reverse complement strand
CTCAACATAATAAAAGCCATATGTGACAAATCCATTGCTAACATCATATTCAATGCTGAAAAGCTGAAAGCTTTTTCATTAAGATCAGGAACACAAGATGTTCACCATTAAGATCAGGAACACAAGATGTTTTATCACTTTTATCTAAGACAGTACTGGAAGTCCACAACAATAAGACAAGAAAAAAGAAAAGGTATCCAGCTGGAATGGAAGAAATAAAATTGTCATTATTTGCAGATGACAGAATACTATATATAGAAAATCCTAAAGATTCCTCCAAAGAGGTATTATAACTAATAAATAAGATCAGTAAAGTTTCAAATTAAAAATTAATATACAGAAACCTGTTGCATTTCTATATACTAATAACAAAGTATCAGAAAGAGAAATTAAGA
>NW_024340668.1:0-1452 GCF_902729225.1 Pteropus medius | reverse complement strand
ATCATTTAATTTATTAATATTATAATCAAGTATCTATGGAAACAGCTGTACACTAATAATCAATTAGCCTATCATTTATTCAGTTGTATGACTACAAATGATAAAAGGGGAAAGGGTAATTCAGCCTCCCAGGCACAAAATGAAACTCATCCTACCTAATGAGGTTATTTGGTGTGGTTGAGCCGATGGTGACAAGTCAGCACAGACAAAAGAGATACCTGAGTCCAGAGCGACTCAGTCGTTCAAAGGGTGGGTCTGACTACAGGTGCCAGGAAGATGCCTACTCCATCCGACAAACCATGCCATCCAGAAGGCATGGCTTATCAATTAGTGGAACCCCACAAAACCGTTAATATAAAAGATTTTATGTAAAGTGAAAAGGATTTTAAGGTTTTGGGGGCATCCTGTGAATTTTTAGGGGCATGGTTCCAGGACTGAAAGAGTGAGTGGGCATGTGGCACCTGGGCGCTAGTAACAGCCAGAAGGACTGCAGCTTCTGGGAGAAAACTTAGACTGGCAAGGGTAAGAGATAGACAGCTCAGGGGAAACTCTGACACAGGAACCCAGAGCCAGGTACAAGGTAAAGACTGAATCTTGGAGCTGGGTAGAAGGACGTGGTTTAGAATAGAAACAGAAAATTTAACCTGGGCCAGCTCCAGGGCTGAGTGACTCCTAAGTGTAGAGCAGAGCTCTCCCCATTCCTTCTACCTGGTGTCAAGAGACAGCCTTGGGCCTGAGTATCCCCAGCTCTGTGCAGAGATCTGGTAACTGGAAATAGACAGTGCTGATTTGACTCTGTGACATATTAGCACTTCTGCAGAAAATACAGGGGCTTCGTGGCCCATCTTCAGACTCGTGCACAGGTTTTGAATAAGCGTTTGAATGAGAGCGCATGTATCATCCATGTCCTCTATTCCCCTGTATCATGTTGCTTTAAACTTCTCTCCTCTCAGATGTGCAGTTATACAAAAAAAAAAAAGTGGCATTTTTACATCAAATTGATTTGGCATTATATACCTGCTGAAATGCATACCATATTGGGTTTTACTAGAAGACAATGCACTTGAAGGAAACAATCAGAACATACACACATACGTGTGCATAGTTGTAGTCCTAGGAAACAATCAGAACATACACACATACGTGTGCATAGTTGTAGTCCTATCTAGGTATATACACATGCAGGGAAGCAAGTGAAAATATAGTGTTTCATTCATTCATGAGAGGAGGCTACTTAGATAAACTGAGAAACAAATTCAAGAACAAGGAGAAAAAGTGTCTGTCTGTAGTGAGTGAGCCCGAGTTTGTAAGTCCTGAAAAATATCCTAGAAAAAAGATAGCTAAAAGTTCAATGCTAGGTGCTAACTAGGGTTAGGAAAATTATTTATGAACAAATTATCTAGAAAATACATCATGGACCAAGTGGAGATTACAGGCAGAGGCAGACACCAT
>NW_024340667.1:0-2040 GCF_902729225.1 Pteropus medius | reverse complement strand
TTGAGCCAGAATCGCAGACTTCCGAGAAAAGGCTCACTTGCCGCAAATGCACAGCCCTCCCGGGGCCTTGGGGCTCTGTGGGCGATGCTCGGTCTTCTGCGGGGACTGGGGTACCGAAGTTGGAGGAGCACTCACTGACACTTTGAGCTCCAAGAGGTACAAACTACGTTTCATTCGTCTCAGTATGCTCTTGCAGGGTTCAGGGCCACCCGCAGACAGCGTACCCAGGGATGCTTTGTCCCCTGCGTCCATGGCGGCCGTCACCCGCTGGAAAGAGTTCAGTTGGGAGACACTGCAGACAGCTGTGGGTCTGAATTCGGCCTCGGTGCCTTAGGAGCTTTGCGATCAGCTCTTTGAGCCCTTCAATTCTTCATTTTGAATGCGTCCACGGGGACCATTACGACCATCCCAGGCAGAAAGGTGAGGGAGAGGGAGGTGTCTGCTTCCGTCCTGAAGTCTGATTTCCACTGCGGAAAGCGGGAAGGAGCCGAGGCCTTAGGAAGGAGCCCGGGGCCTCTGGGATGAAAAGAGATCATGCTGAATTGTGGCTCTGGAACGCCCGGTGTCCCCACTGCGAGGAGGTGGAGGTGCTAGGAGCGGCCTGTCTTCTGTGGTAGAGCAGGGGTCCACGCAGGTTTCCTTCGAAAATCCACCATATACATATATATGCATATAGATGAACATATGTATGCATATATATGTATATGGTAGCTTTGGCAAAAAGCTCTCTGGTGACGTCCATTTTGAGCCAGAATCGCAGACTTCCGAGAAATGGCTCACTTGCGGCAAATGCACAGCCCTCCCGGGGCCTTGGGGCTCTGTGGGCGATGCTCGGTCTTCTGCGGGGACTGGGGTACCGAAGTTGGAGGAGCACTCACTGACACTTTGAGCTCCAAGAGGTACAAACTACGTTTCATTCGTCTCTGTATGCTCTTGCAGGGTTCAGGGCCACCCGCAGACAGCGTACCCAGGGATGCTTTGTCCCCTGCGTCCATGGCGGCCGTCACCCGCTGGAAAGAGTTCAGTTGGGAGACACTGCAGACAGCTGTGGGTCTGAATTCGGCCTCCGTGCCTTAGGAGCTTTGCGATCAGCTCTTTGAGCCCTTCAATTCTTCATTTTGAATGCGTCCACGGGGACCATTACGACCATCCCAGGCAGAAAGGTGAGGGAGAGGGAGGTTTCTGCTTCCGTCCTGAAGTCTGATTTCCACTGCGGAAAGCGGGAAGGAGCCGAGGCCTTAGGAAGGAGCCCCGGGGCCTCTGGGATGAAAAGAGATCATGCTGAATTGTGGTTCTGGAACGCCCGTGTCCCCACTGCGGGAGGTGGAGGTGCTAGGAGCGGCCTGTCTTCTGTGGTAGACCAGGGGTCCACGCAGCTTTCCTTCGAAAATGCACCATATACATATATATGCATATAGATGAACATATATATGCATATATATGTATATGGTAGCTTTGGCAAAAAGCTCTCTGGTGACGTCCATTTTGAGCCAGAATCGCAGACTTCCGAGAAAAGGCTCACTTGCGGCAAATGCACAGCCCTCCCGGGGCCTTGGGGCTCTGTGGGCAATGCTCGGTCTTCTGCGGACACTGGGGTACCGAAGTTGGAGGAGCACTCACTGACACTTTGAGCTCCTAGAGGTACAACCTACGTCTCATTCGTCTCTGTATGCTCTTGCAGGGTTCAGGGCCACCCACAGACAGCGTACCCAGGGATGCTTTGGACCCTGCGTCCATGGCGGCCGTCACCCGCTGGAAAGAGTTCAGTTGGGAGACACTGCAGACAGCTGTGGGTCTGAATTCGGACTCCGTGCCTCAGGAGCTTTGCGATCAGCTCTTTGAGCCTTTCATTTCTTCATTTTGACTGCGTCCACGGGGACCATTACGACCATCCCAGGCAGAAAGGTCAGGGAGAGGGAGATGTCTGCTTCCGTCCTCAAGTCTGATTTCCACTGCGGAAACGGGAATGAGCCGAGGCCTTAGGAAGGAGCCCAGGGGCCTCTGGGATGAAAAGAAATCATGCTGAATTGTTGCTCTGGA
>NW_024340666.1:0-547 GCF_902729225.1 Pteropus medius | reverse complement strand
ACTCCAGGACCCAGAATTCTAAAACTCCTTTAAGCTGCCTCATCATGGACAGTGGGTTCTACTGCATTCACTGTGCTCTGGGAGGAGAGAGCTCTACACCCCCTCTCCAACTGAGAAATGAGGTCACAACAGACGTGTTCCACAAAGCAGGGTGTTGCTTAAAGAGCTCACGCAGGATCTAGATAATTCTGTATTCCATTCTCGGCTATGCCTCTTTCTTGCTACGTAACCTTGGGTAGATCGTGAACCTCCCTGATTCTCAGTTTCTGCCACTGTGCACAGGGATGATAATGCCTGCCTCACAAGGCTGCTGTCAGGATGAGCGGGTGCAGAGCAGATGTTCAGCAGTGTCTGCTGTTTTCTCCATCCCCCTTGCCCACCCACCCACGATGCAGAGCAGAGCTCAGGGCACTGATAAGGTTGGGATGAGGGTGCCCACATTGCTTCCTGGCACTGATAAGGTTGGGATGAGGGTGCCCACATTGCTTCCTGGGCACTGGGTTGTGGGGGACAGCTTTGCAGACACCATACCTCGTGTGTGGGCCAC
>NW_024340665.1:0-683 GCF_902729225.1 Pteropus medius | reverse complement strand
CCTTTTAATTAGGTGTAGTGTCAGAGTCTAGCTCAGTCAACGGAATAGAACAGATGGAGAAAATAAATATTTTGCCATTTCTACTTATTTTCATATTAAGATCCATATTTATTTAAGTCTTGTAATTACGTCTACTAGAATGAAAAGAAGTGGTGAAAAGGAAACTTATTCTTTTTGTCCTGCCATTTATATCTGACCATCCAGAGTTTTTTTATGTACTCCAAGTAATATACTAATTTTACTCGTATTAGACTAACAAATACTAGTATTATTAACCTTGATCAATCTCCTCCCTAATTGTTCCTTATATTACAAATGCCTCTTTTCATTTTCCCCAATATCCTTTATATCAAACCATCTATTTCTCCCAGAAAATCCCTACCTTCTTTGCCTCAGTTACAGATTGAGGAATGAACATGTAACCAAATGCAAGCCAAGGAGACGTAAGGGATATTTGCTGAGACTTTGGAGAAAGATGTTTTTACTCTCTCGTAGAGATGACGTGACAAATCAGCCTCCCTTCTTCCTAAAATCAAGTTTAAAAAAATGAAAAACAAACAAAAAAATGTAGATCAATTACTCTTGGTAGCCATTTTATATCCATAAGGAACCAGATTTAAGGTGAAACCAGTCTGTGGTAACTGAGCAGAACGTCAAAATTAAAAAAAAAAAAAAAAAAAAAA
>NW_024340664.1:0-383 GCF_902729225.1 Pteropus medius | reverse complement strand
AAAGTTGGAAACCCTACCAGACAATGTTTTTCACCTGGGGAAGGCACTCCCAAAGAGGAAACTCACTCTAAAATTATCTGTGCCAGAAAACAGAATCCTGTAGACTAGAGGAGAGGAACAGCAGGCTAGAGTTGAAGGGGGTAGTTGTTCTAGCTTTGAACACATCAAAATTGGAGGAAGGGTTAACTGCGGCTTACTACAGCATCGTGGTCTCAGAGACCAATAGAGGTCTCTGAAATGTCTGCCAACAGTCAGTCAGAAATTAATAAAATAATTATTACCAATACTATTTTTGATTAAAAAACAAGATACTTATTCCTCCCTTTTTCCTCTCTGTAGAGGAGAACAAAATAGGAATTCAGTCCTTTGTACAATTCTTGACT
>NW_024340663.1:0-354 GCF_902729225.1 Pteropus medius | reverse complement strand
GAGTTTGCGTTGAACTTCTTGTTAACTCTTTCCAGTCACTAGGATAGTGGTTAGAGGACATAACCACTATCCTAGTGACTGGAAAGAGTTAATTGTACTTCTCAAAATGCCAGCTAGACTATTAACTATAAGGATATTTTGTGTTGCCACTCCTGAACAGAAGCAAAATTTGAAGAAAGTTATAAGACCTCTGCATGTTCATTCTCCTCATCTCCAACAGTATCATTAAAATAAAGCATAAAGTTAACAGCAAACCGTCAGCCACTCAACATCTCCCAGCTGTTTTTTCAAATAAATTTATTTATTTATGAATGTATGTATGTATGTATGTATGTATGTATGTATGTATGTATG
>NW_024340662.1:0-1424 GCF_902729225.1 Pteropus medius | reverse complement strand
AAAGAGCAGGCCGTACCACGAGGATGGCAGCGACCCTCCAGGAACCGAGCCGAAGACGTGAGACCGCGGGGCCGGGGAGCTGGGCAGAGGGGGCTGCTGAGGGACCGTGGGGACAGACCTCCGGGGCGTCGGCCGAGTGAGCTCAGCAGAGGGGGACGCGGGTCTCACTCCGACGTGCAGCCCGCACGGCCGGAGGCTCAGCTGCGGGGAGCAGAGCGGGACAGCGGGAGCTGGGGCGGGACCTGGGGAGCCGCTGGCCAAAGCACCAGCTCCCGGTCACAAGGGGACGCGTCCCGGGGCCCGGCACCGCATGGTGTGGCACGGCAGGCACGCTTGCGCGGTGCCGTGTACGCGTGTCGCACACCTGAACGTTGCTGAGAGAGTCGACAGGTGTCCTCACCACCAGAAAGAATCGGCGGTTAGGCGAGGTGACGGGGACTCGACCAGCTCCGCCGTGACGGTCGTGGTGGGGCGGACGTGCGTGGAATCACCACGCCGTGCGTCTCAGACTTACGCACTGTCACGTGTCGTTACAGAGGGAAGATCCGGGACCTCTAGCGACCTGCGTGGGGTCGCGTGGGAGGGGCGAAAGGAGGGAGGTCGAGGTGGACACGGACGCTCTGGCTGGGTGACTCGGGGGGAACCGGAACGACTCCTCTGAAATCGGGGAAAATGGAGCGAAGAGAACACAGGATCAGGAGAAGCGAGCTCTCCGGACCCGGACGGCGGCTGTGGGGAGCCAGACGGAGGCTTTGCCGCGGCCGCCCCAGGGCGTTCGCAGACCCGGCCGGTGCGCTCCTGCCCCGTGCTGTGTGGGTCAGAGGCCAGCTCCAGATCTGAAGCGGGCCGACGGCGGACCCTTCTAGAATTGGGAATATGCCAAACAAATGGCATGGAGAAAAAGTGGGACAAGGGATTTCTTAGTAATGATCGGAAGACGGGGTTGAAATGGTCCCCCACGTGCTTTCTGTACATTAGTGACATTTTCAATCTTGCAAAGAACGTTTTTATATTTTAAACGGCCCACACTGTGGCCACAGGGTGACTGTATTAGAAGCTACTTCTCCTTACAGTTTCCAGCAGGGAGCATTGAGAGGCATCTTTACCCCTGCAGAACTCACTACCCGCTCAAACGTCCACCAAGTCGTGTGACAAGTGATGACCATGAAAGTGGGGCTGGGCCGTGTGTGTCCTTCTCAGAAGCAACAAACGGTCCAGGACTTTCTTGCGCTGAAGCTCATTCTTCTCTCTCCTGCTTCAGAGCCCAATGACGGGAGGCTCGGTGGGAATGAGTTCCCGGCTGCGTCAAGTCAAAATAGAAGAGTTTTTCAAGCTTTCCTCTTGATCTAGTCCAGTTTTGCAGGGTAGGAACCATGAATTTCTTGTAGGACAAGGTGACACCAGAAGACACCAAGGCTTGAGTT
>NW_024340661.1:0-371 GCF_902729225.1 Pteropus medius | reverse complement strand
TTAAGGTTAGGGTTAGGTTTAGGTTTATTTATAGGAATAGGGATAGTATAAATTTTAGGTTAGGATTAAGGTAAGAGTTTGAGTTAGGGTTTAGAATTATGGTAAAGTTTAGTGTGAGGGTTAAGGTTAGTGTTACTATTTCCGTTAATGTTAGTTTAGGGTTATGGTTAGAGTTAGAGTTAGGGTTTAGCATTATGGTAAAGGTTATTGTGAGGGTTAAGGTTATGGTTACTGTTACCGTTAATGTTGGGTTAGGGTAGGGTTAGGGTTAAGGTTAGGGTTAGGGTTAGGGTTAGGATTAGGATAGGGTTAGGGTTAGTTTTAGGTTTAGGTTTAGGGTTAGAGTTTCGGTATAGGGTCAGTGTTAGGGT
>NW_024340660.1:0-381 GCF_902729225.1 Pteropus medius | reverse complement strand
TTTTTTTTTTTTTTTTTTTTTTTTTTTTTTTTTTTTTTTTTTTTTTTTTTTTTTTTTGGTAACTTATATGGCAGGTACCAGAATTAGCACCCCAAAGAAAAAACTCCACAAAGGTGTCCATGTGTCCATTTACAGTAACCTATTGTCTTTTAGCTTGCCTCATCCCATAGGACTTCTCTCCCATCTCTGTAGATTCATCATCACAGACGAACACAGATTTCTGGTAACCAGTCTTATTCTAAAGCACAGTGACAGCAACAGCTGGTGTTTTTAGATTCTTCAGGATTGGACGCCACCTTGAAACTTGGTGGGAAACAAAAGCAACTTCAGTCATCTTGCAGTCCTCATCCAGCACAGCTACGTGAGACACCGTCGTCCTGC
>NW_024340659.1:0-385 GCF_902729225.1 Pteropus medius | reverse complement strand
ATAGAGACACAGGTTTGTCCAGAATTTGATGAGTTTTTGTTTCGGGATGAATTGGTTTGGAAATCCTATTGGGACTTCAAGAAAGATATGTTTTAATCTGAGATGTGGATTTAGGGGTCATGGGAATTGGGAAAGCTTCGGAAGAAAATAAAACACACCCATTCTCTCATCATCGCACCATAACTGCAATACATCTTTTGGCGAATTTCTTTATAGCATTTATTCAAATATCCCCACAAAATACCATGTATTAAACACCTTTCTGTGTCTAAAGACATATATATATATATATATATATATATATATATATATGTCTTTAGACACAGAAAGGTGTTTAATATATCATTAAAGACATATATATATATATATATATATATATATGTCT
>NW_024340658.1:0-423 GCF_902729225.1 Pteropus medius | reverse complement strand
GGGCGATGCTCGGTCATCTGCGGGTACTGGGGTACCGAAGTTGGAGGAGCACTCACTGACACTTTGAGCTCCTAGAGGTACAAACTACGTCCCATTCGACTCTGTATGCTCTTGCATGGTTCAGGGCCACCCACAGACAGCGTACCCAGGGATGCTTTGGGCCCTGCGTCCATGGCGGCCGTCACCCGCTGGAAAGAGTCAGTTGGGAGACACAGCAGACAGCTGTGGGTCTGAATTCGGCCTCCTTGCCTTAGGAGCTTTGCGATCAGCTCTTTGAACCGTTCATTTCTTCATTTTGAATGCGTCCACGGGGACCATTATGACCCTCCCAGGCAGAAAGGTGAGGGAGAGGGAGGTGTCTGCTTCCGTCCTGAAGTCTGATTTCCACTGCGGAAAGCGGGAAGGAGCCGAGGCCTTAGGAAG
>NW_024340657.1:0-354 GCF_902729225.1 Pteropus medius | reverse complement strand
TTTGAGTGTAGATCACATAACTCGACTTAAAATTAAAAAAAACTCAGCATCACACCAAAACCAATTTCCAATATAGGCTTCTATACTTGGAATAAAAATTAAAGACAAGTATAAGACAATTTATGTGTAGAATCCTGAACTCTGAAAATTTTCAAATATTTTTATATATTTTTTATTAAATTTATTAGGGTAACATTGGTTAACATTACATAAATTTCAGGTGTACAACTTTCTAGTACGACATCTGTATACTGTGCGCTCACCACCCAAAGCTTAGTTTTCTTCTGTCACCATATGTTTCATCCCCTTTAATCTTTTTCCTCTCCCCCTACTCCCCTTTCCTTCTTATAACCA
>NW_024340656.1:0-323 GCF_902729225.1 Pteropus medius | reverse complement strand
ACAGGCCGCTCCTAGCACCTCCACCTCCCCGCAGTGTGGACACCGGGCGTTCCAGAGCCACAATTCAGCATGATCTCTTTTCATCCCAGAGGCCCCGGGGCTCCTTCCTAAGGCTCGGCTCCTTCCCGCTTTCCGCAGTGGAAATCAGACTTCAGGACGGAAGCAGACACCTCCCTCTCACTCAACTTTCTGCCTGGGATGGTCGTAAGGGTCCCCGTGGACGCATTCAAAATGAAGAAATGAAAGGCTCAAAGAGCTGATCGCAGAGCTCCTAAGGCACGGAGGCCGAATTCAGACCCACAGCTGTCTGCAGTGTCTCCCAA
>NW_024340655.1:0-3848 GCF_902729225.1 Pteropus medius | reverse complement strand
CTAACACTAACCCTAAAACTGCTGCTAACCTTAACACTAACATTGCCTAACCCTAACTCTAACCTTAACCTAAACCTAACCTTAATCCTAACCCTAACCTAAACCAAACCCTAACACCAACCGTAACCCTAAAGCCCAACTTTAACCCTAACCCAAACCCTAACCTTGAACCTAACCTTAAAACTAAAGTTAATCCTAACCCTAAGCCTAACCCTATCTTTAACTCTAAAACAAACCCTAACCCTAACAGTATTCCTAACATTAACCCTAAAGCTGATACTAATCCTAAAACTAAACCTAATCCTAACTGTAAATGTAACCCTAACCCAAACAATAAATCCAACACTAAATTTTAAACTAACAATAACTCTAACTTGACACCCTTACCATATAGCTAATCCTAACCCAAACTTTAACTCTATAACTAACCCTAACACAATCTCTGCGATAACATTAATCCTAACTCTGACCCTAACCCTAAAACTAAAGCTAATCCTAACTCTATTTCTAAACCTAATCCTATCACTAACCATAACCCTGATGCTAACACTAAAACTAAAGCTAATCTTAACATTAATTCAGAACCTAACTCTAATTTTACACTAACATTACACCGAATCCCAACCACTTAAACTAAACCTAAGCCTAACCATCATCCTACCCTATCCCAATTTCTAACATTAATCCTATGTCTAACCACTTACCCTAACCCTAACCATAACCATAACCCTAATTCTAACCCTAAGCATAACGCTAACTCTAACCCTAACCCTACCCTAAAACTAACAATAACCCTAACTCAAAAGCCTAAACCTAAATCTAAACTTAACCTTAACCCTGAACCTAAAAATAACCCTAACATTGATCCTAACTTTAAAACTAAAGCTAATCCTAATCCTAATTATAACCCTAACCCTTACACTAACCATTACCCTAATTTTATGCTAATAATAACACTAACACTAACCCTTTACCCTGAACCGGACCCTAACAATAAATCACTTCTAAAACTAACCCTAAACTTAACCGTAACACTGACATTAGCCCTACCCCTGATCCTAACTGGAAACCTAAATCATCTGAAACTTAATTCTATCCATAACCCTAACACTAAACCGAATCCTAACCCTAATAGTAACACTAATCCTAACTCTAATCTCTTAGCCTAACACTAAACCTAAACAAAACCCTAACCCTAAACCTAAACTAAATCCTAATCTTAACTGTAACAGTAATTCTAACTCGGACCTATTAACCTAACCTTAAACCTAAACATAAAACTAAACCTAACTTTAAGTCTAACCATAACCCTAAACCTAACCTTAAACCTAACCGTAACCCTACCCCTAAATTTTACAATAACAATAACCCTAACCCGATCCGCTTACCCTAGACTTAACCTTAAACGTAATTTAACTGTAAAAATACCTCTAACAATAAACCTAACCCTAAATCAAACGCTAACCTTAACGCTAACCATAACACTCACTCTAACCCTGATTCTAATCCTAACCGTAAATTTAACACTAACAATAACCGTAGGTGTAACTCCTTACACTAACCCTAACACTAATCCTAATGCTAACCAAAAACCTAAAACTAACTCTAACCCTAACATTAACCTAAACGTAACTATAACCATAACCCGGTCCCTAACCCTCACCCTAAACCTGAACCTAAACCTAAAACTAAAGTTAATTCTAATACCAATTTTACCCCGAAGCCTAACCTAACCCTAACCCTGATCGTAACACGAAAACTAAAGCTAATTTTAACCCTAATTCTAACCCTAAACTTAACACAAACCCTAACACTAACACCTTACCTTAACAGTAAGTCTAACACGAACACTAACCCAAACCTGAAACTAACATTAACCCTAACCCAACCATAACCTAACCCTAACCCTAAACCTAATACTAAAACTAACACTAACACCTAACCCGAACCCTAACGCTAAGCCTGACATTGATTCTAATGCTAAATTTAAAGCTAATCCTAACCGTAATTCTAAATAAAACCCTAACGCTAACCTTAGCCCTAACTCCTTACCATAACCCTAACTTAACATTAACACTAACTCTAACCTAACCCTAGCCCGAACCCTAACCTTAAACCTAACCAGTCCATAACCTAAAAATAACCCTAAAACTAACCCTAACCCTAAACTTAACCATAATCTAACTCTAAACATAATTCTAATCCTAACACTAATCCTAACTCTAACCTATTATCCTAACACTAATACTAATCCTACCCTAATTCTAACCCTAAACCTAAAACTATCCCTAACACTAAATTTTACACTAACATTAACACTAACCTTTACCACTTACAATAAAACTAATTCTAATACTAACCTTAACACTATAACTAACCCTAATCACGATGTTAAGTCTAACATTAATTCTAAACCTGATCCTAACCCTAAAATTAAAGATAATCTTAACTCTAAGTCTAACTCTAACCGAAACACTAACTCTAGCCCTAAACCCTTAAATTAAACCTAAATATAAACCCTAACTCTAATCTTAACTCTAACACTAAAACTAAAACTAACACAAACCCCATATCCTAATCCTCAATCTACCCATATAATAAACCTAAATTTAACCTCTTACCTTAACCCTAAGCCTAAACAACCCTAACCTAAACCTAACCCTAACCTTAACCCTAACCCTTACCTAATCCTAACTCTAATTCTAAATGTAAACCTAACTCTATGCTATTACGCTAACCCTAAACCTAAGGCTAAACCTAACCGTAACTATAACCCTACCCTAAATCTAACCCTAACCCTAACTCTAACTTAACCATAACCCGAACTCTACTCAAACACTAATCGTAACTCTAAACAATTACCCTAACCCTAATCCTAAAACTAACCCTAATCCTACCTCTAAACTTAAACCGAATATTAACACTACCTCTAACACTGATTCTATCACCAAAAGTAAAGCTAATACCAACTGTAATTCTAAACCTAACCCTAACAATAACCCAACCCTAAATTTTAAAGAAAAAATAACCCTAACCATAACCACTTAACCTAATCTTAACTCTAAACCCAATGCTAACCATAAACCCAACCGTAACCCTTACCCTAACCGTACAATAACCTAAACCTAAACCTAACCCTAACCGTAACTGTACACAAATCCTAACACTAACCCTATCCCTGAATGTAATCCTAAAACTAAAGATAATCCTAACACTAATTCAACCCTAATCCTACATTTTATACTAAGAATAATACGAATCCTAACCATTACCCTAAACCTAAACCTAACCCTATATCTAACCCAAACTTTAAATGTAACCTTAACACTAAACCTCACCCAGATCCTAACACTAAATCTAAAGCTAATCCTAATCCTAATTCTAACCCTAACCTTAACACTAACCATAAACCTGATACTAACCCTACAACTAAGACTAATCCTAAATTTGTTTCTAACCCTAACCCTAAATTTACACGAAAAAAAAATCCCTAACCCTAACATTTTTGCCTAACCCTTGCCCTAACCATAACCCTAACCCAAACTCTATGCTAACCCTAACCCTAAACTAAACCTAAACATAACCCTAAATATAAACAAAAAACTTAAATGTAAACATAACACAAACCCTAAACAAGATCCTAAAGCTATATCTAAAGCTAATCCTAATCCTAATTCTAAACCTAACCCTAAATTTTACACTAAGAATAACCCTAACCCCATACACTAACACTAACCCTAATTCTAATGCTAACCCTAAACCTAACAGAAACCATGACCCTAACCCTAACTCTAACCATAACCTAACACTAACCCTTAACCTAACATGACCCTAAACCTAAACCTAAC
>NW_024340654.1:0-347 GCF_902729225.1 Pteropus medius | reverse complement strand
GAAGAGTGGAGAGGGGGTTGGGATTGTTCAAAATGAGAGGACTGAAAGCCTCAGTAGAGGGTGGGCATTAGCCGTGGGAGGAGCGGAATGGGAGAGACACAGTGGGGGCTCTAAGAGGCGACACCTGTTTCAGAAGATTGGGTCACAGTGATGCCCAAAAACCCGACAAAAGCGTCCAGGGGGGTATGGCGGGGATTAAGTACGAGGGCTAAAAAGGGCCCCTGGGACAAAGGAGAAGGCTCCAGAAGGTGGAGGTGGCCATGGTATTAAGTCGTCTGAAAATGGTAGCGACCCATCACAGGGTGCCACAAGGTGGATATAGAAGAAAAGGCTCGAGAGCCTCGGAC
>NW_024340653.1:0-6367 GCF_902729225.1 Pteropus medius | reverse complement strand
GATGGTCCCCGTGGACGCATTCAAAATGAAGAAATGAAAGGCTCAGAGAGCTGATCGCAAAGCTCCTAAGGCACGGAGCCGAATTCAGACCCACAGCTGTCTGCAGTGTCTCCCAGCTGAACTCTTTCCAGCGGGTGACGGCCCCCATGGACGGAGGGGCCAAAGCATCCCTGGCTACGCTGTCTGTGGGTGGCCCTGAACCCTACAAGAGGATACAGAGACGAATGAGACGTAGTTTGTACCTCTAGGAGCTCAAAGTGTCAGTGAGTGCTCCTCCAACTTCGGTAGCCCAGTACAAGCAGATGACCGAGCATCGCCCCCAGAGCCCAAGGCCCCGGGAGCTCTGTGCATTGGCCGCAAGTGAGCCTTTTCTCGGAAATCTGCGATTCTGGCTCAAAATGCACGTCTGTAGAGTGCTTTTTGCCAGACCTCCCCTAGATATATCTATATCTATATCTTATCTGTATCTATAGATATCTCTATATCTATCTATCTATCCATCTATCTATCTAACTATCTATCTATCTATCTATCTATCTATCTATCTATCTATCTATGTATCTATGGATTTCTCTCTCTCTTTCTATATATATATTTATATATATATGGTCATTTTTATAACAAAAGGCTGTGTTTTCCTTAGACATTTGAGATCAGACAGGCCGCTCCTAGCACCTCCACCTCCCCGCAGTGTGGACACCGGGCGTTCCAGAGCCACAATTCAGCATGATCTCTTTCATCCCAGAGGCCCCGGGGCTCCTTCCTAAGGCCTCGGCTCCTTCCCGCTTTCCGCAGTGGAAATCAGACTTCAGGACGGAAGCAGACACCTCCCTCGCCCTCACCTTTCTGCCTGGGATGGTCGTGATGGTCCCCGTGGACGCATTCAAAATGAAGAAATGAAAGGCTCAGAGAGCTGATCGCAAAGCTCCTAAGGCACGAGGCCGAATTCAGACCCACAGCTGTCTGCGGTGTCTCCCAGCTGACCTCTTTCCAGCGGGTGACGGCCCCCATGGACGGAGGGGCCAAAGCATCCCTGGCTACGCTGTCTGTGGGTGGCCGTGAACCCTGCAAGAGGATACAGAGACGAATGAGACGTAGTTTGTACTTCTAGGAGCTCAAAGTGTCAGTGAGTGCTCCTCCAACTTCGCTACCCCAGTACCCGCAGATGACCGAGCATCGCCCACAGAGCCCCAAGGCCCCGGGAGGGCTGTGCATTTGCCTCAAGTGAGCCTTTTCTCGGAAGTCTGTGATTCTGGCTCGAAATGGACGTCACCAGAGAGCTTTTTGCCAAAGCTACCATATACATATATATGCATACATATGTTCATCTATATGCATATATATGTATATGGTGGATTTTCGAAGGAAACCTGCGTGGACCCCTGCTCTACCACAGAAGACAGGCCGCTCCTAGCACCTCCACCTCCCCGCAGTGTGGACACCGGGCGTTCCAGAGCCACAATTCAGCATGATCTCTTTTCATCCCAGAGGCCCTGGGGCTCCTTCCTATGGCCTCGGCTCCTTCCTGCTTTCCGCAGTGGAAATCAGACTTCAGGACGGAAGCAGACACCTCCCTCTCCCTCACCTTTCTGCCTGGGATGGTCGTAATGGTCCCCGTGGACGCATTCAAAATGAAGAAATGAAAGGCTCAAAGAGCTGATCGCAAAGCTCCTAAGGCACTGAGGCCGAATTCAGACCCACAGCTGTCTGCAGTGCCTCCCAACTGAAGTCTTCCCACCGGGTGACGGCCGCCATGGACGGAGGGGCCAAAGCATCCCTGGGTACGCTGTCTGTGGGTGGCCCTGAACCCTGCAAGAGGATACAGAGATGAATGAGACGTAGTTTGTACCTCTAGGAGCTCAAAGTGTCAGTGAGTGCTCCTCCAACTTCGGTAGCCTAGTACAAGCAGATGACCGAGCATCGCCCACAGAGCCCAAGGCCCCGGGAGCTCTGTGCATTGGCCGCAAGTGAGCCTTTTCTCGGAAATCTGCGATTCTGGCTCAAAATGCACGTCTGTAGAGTGCTTTTGCCAGACCTCCCCTAGATATATCTATATCTATATCTTTATCTGTATCTATAGATATCTCTATATCTATCTATCTATCCATCTATCTATCTAACTATCTATCTATCTATCTATCTATGTATCTATGGATTTCTCTCTCTCTTTCTTCTATATATATATATTTATATATATATGGTGATTTTTATAACAAAAGGCTGTGTTTTCTTAGACATTTGAGATCAGACAGGCCTAGCCTCCTAGCACCCCCCCTCCACTCTCCCCCTCAGTGTGGACACCGGGCGTTCCAGAGCCACAATTCAGCATGATCTCTTTTCATCCCAGAGGCCCCGGGGCTCCTTCCTAAGGCCTCGGCTCCTTCCCGCTTTCCGCAGTGGAAATCAGACTTCAGGACGGAAGCAGACACCTCCCTCGCCCTCACCTTCTGCCTGGGATGGTCGTGATGGTCCCCGTGGACGCATTCAAAATGAAGAAATGAAAGGCTCAGAGAGCTGATCGCAAAGCCCCTAAGGCACGGAGGCCGAATTCAGACCCACAGCTGTCTGCAGTGTTCCCAGCTGACCTCTTTCCAGCGTGTGACGGCCCCCATGGACGGAGGGGCCAAAGCATCCCTGGCTACGCTGTCTGTGGGTGGCCGTGAACCCTGCAAGAGGATACAGAGACGAATGAGACGTAGTTTGTACCTCTAGGAGCTCAAAGTGTCACTGAGTGCTCCTCCAACTTCGCTACCCCAGTACCTGCAGATGACCGAGCATCGCCCACAGAGCCCCAAGGCCCCGGGAGGGCTGTGCATTTGCCGCAAGTGAGCCTTTTCTCGGAAGTCTGCGATTCTGGCTCGGAATGGACGTCACCAGAGAGCTTTTTGCCAAAGCTACCATATACATATATATGCATATATATGTTCATCTATATGCATATATATGTATATGGTGGATTTTCGAAGGAAACCTGCGTGGACCCCTGCTCTACCACAGAAGACAGGCCGCTCCTTGCACCTCCACCTCCCTGCAGTGTGGACACCGGGCGTTCCAGAGCCACAATTCAGCATGATCTCTTTTCATCCCAGAGGCCCCGGGGCTCCTTCCTAAGGCCTCGGCTCCCTCCCGCTTTCCGCAGTGGAAATCAGACTTCAGGACGGAAGCAGACACCTCCCTCTCCCTCACCCTTCTGCCTGGGATGGTCGTAATGGTCCCCGTGGACGCATTCAAAATGAAGAAATGAAAGGCTCAAAGAGCTGATCGCAAAGCTCCTAAGGCACGGAGGCCGAATTCAGACCCACAGCTGTCTGCAGTGTCTCCCAACTGAACTCTTTCCAGCGGGTGACGGCCGCCATGGACGGAGGGGCCAAAGCATCCTCGGGTACGCTGTCTGTGGGCGGCACTGACCCCTGCAAGAGGATGCAGAGACGAATGACACGTAGTTTGTACCTCTAGGAGCTCAAAGTATCAGTGAGTGCTCCTCCAACTTCGGTACCCCAGTACAAGCAGATGACCGAGCATCGCACACAGAGCCCAAGGCCCCGGGAGCGCTGTGAATTGGCCACAAGTGAGCCTTTTCTCGGAAGTCTGCGATTCTGGCTCCAAATGCACGTCTGTAGAGTGCTTTCTGCCAGAGCTTCCCTAGATATATCTATATCTATATCTTTATCTGTATCTATAGATATCTCTATATCTATCTATCTATCCATCTATCTATCTATCTATCTATCTATCTATGTATCTATGGATTTCTCTCACTCTTTCTATATATATATTTATATATATATATGGTGATTTTTATAACAAAAGGCTGTGTTTTCCCTAGACATTTGAGATCAGACAGGCCGCTCCTAGCAGCTCCACCTCCCCGCAGTGTGGACACCGGGCGTTCCAGAGCCACAATTCCGCATGATCTCTTTTCATCCCAGAGGCCCCGGGGCTCCTACCTAAGGCCTCGGCTCCGTCCCGCGTTCCGCAGTTGAAATCAGACTTCAGGACGGAAGCAGACACCTCCCTCTCCCTCACCTTTCTGCCTGGGATGGTCGTAATGGTCCCCGTGGACACATTCAAAATGAAGAAATGAAAGTCTCAAAGAGCTGATCGCAAAGCTCCTAAGGCACGGAGGCCGAATTCAGACCCACAGCTGTCTGCAGTGTCTCCCAACTGAACTCTTTCCAGCGGGTGGCGGCCGCCATGGACGAAGGGGCCAAAGCATCCCCGGGTACGCTGTCTGTGGGCGGCCCTGAACCCTGCAAGAGGATGCAGAGACGAATGACACGTAGTTTGTACCTCTAGGAGCTGAAAGTGTCAGTGAGTGCTCCTCCAACTTCGCCACCCCAGTACCCGCAGATGACCGGGCATGGCCCACAGAGCCCCAAGGCCCGGGAGGGCTGTGCATTTGCCGCAAGTGAGCCTTTTCTCGGAAGTCTGCGATTCTGGCTCAAAATGGACGTCACCAGAGAGCTTTTGCCAAAGCTACCATATACATATATATGCATATATATGTTCATCTATATGCATATATATGTATATGGTGGATTTTCGAAGAAACCTGCGTGGACCCCTGGTCTACCACAGAAGACAGGCCGCTCCTAGCACCTCCAACTCCCCGCAGTGGGGACACCGGGCGTTCCAGAGCCACAATTCAGCATGATCTCTTTTCATCCCGGAGGCCCCGGGGCTCCTTCCTCAGGCACGGCTCCTTACCGCTTTCCGCAGTGGAATCAGACTTCAGGACGGAAGCAGACACCTCCCTCTCCCTCACCTTTCAGCCTGGGATGGTCGTAATGGTCCCCGTGGACGCATTCAAAATGAAGAAATGAAAGGCTCAAAGAGCTGATCGCAAAGCTCCTAAGGCAGGAGGCCGAATTCAGACCCACAGCTGTCTGCAGTGTCTCCCAACTGAACTCTTTCCAGCGGGTGACGGCCGCCATGGACGCAGGGGCCAAAGCATCCCTGGGTACGCTGTCTGTGGGTGGCCCTGAACCCTGCAAGAGCATACAGAGACGAATGGGTCGTAGTTTGTACCTCTAGGAGCTCAAAGTGTCAGTGAGTGCTCCTTCAACTTCGGTACCCCAGTCCCCGCAGATGACCGAGCATGGCCCACAGAGCCCCAAGGCCCCGGGAGGGCTGTGCATTTGCCGCAAGTGAGCCTTTTCTCGGAAGTCTGGATTCTGGCTCGAAATGGACGTCACCAGAGAGCTTTTTGCCAAAGCTACCATATACATATATATGCATATATATGTTCATCTATATGCATATATATGTATATGGTGGATTTTCGAAGGAAACCTGCGTGGACCCCTGGTCTACCACAGAAGACAGGCCACTCCTAGCACCTCCACCTCCCGGCAGTGTGGACACCGGGCGTTCCAGAGCCACAATTCAGCATGATCTCTTTTCATCCCAGAGGCCCCGGGGCTCCTTCCTAAGGCCTCGGCTCCTTCCCGCTTTCCGCAGTGGAAATCAGACTTCAGGACGGAAGCAGACACCTCCCTCGCCCTCACCTTTCTGCCTGGGATGGTCGTGATGGTCCCCGTGGACGCATTCAAAATGAAGAAATGAAGGCTCAGAGAGCTGATCGCAAAGCTCCTAAGGCACGGAGGCCGAATTCAGACCCACAGCTGTCTGCAGTGTCTCCCAGCTGACCTCTTTCCAGCGGGTGACGGCCCCCATGGACGGAGGGGCCAAAGCATCCCTGGCTACGCGGTCTGTGGGTGGCCGTGAACCCTGCAAGAGGATACAGAGCCGAATGAGACGTAGTTTGTACCTCTAGGAGCTCAAAGTGTCAGTGAGTGCTCCTCCAACTTCGCTACCCAGTACCCGCAGATGACCGAGCATCGCCCACAGAGCCCCAAGGCCCCGGGAGGGCTGTGCATTTGCCGCAAGTGAGCCTTTTCTCGGAAGTCTGCGATTCTGGCTCGAAATGGACGTCACCAGAGAGCTTTTTGCCAAAACTACCATATACATATATATGCATATATATGTTCATCTATATGCATATATATGTATATGGTGGATTTTCGAAGGAAACCTGCGTGGACCCCTGGTCTACCACAGAAGACAGGCCGCTCCTAGCACCTCCACCTCCCGGCAGTGTGGACACCGGGCGTTCCAGAGCCACAATCCAGCATGATCTCTTTTCATCCCAGAGGCCCCGGGGCTCCTTCCTAAGGCCTCGGCTCCTTCCCGCTTTCCGCAGTGGAAATCAGACTTCAGGACGGAAGCAGACACCTCCCTCTCCTCACCTTTCTGCCTGGGATGGTCGTAATGGTCCCCGTGGACACATTCAAAATGAAGAAATGAAAGGCTCAGAGGCTGATGCCTTAGAAAGCTCCTAAGGCACGGAGGCCCGGAATTCAGACCC
>NW_024340652.1:0-829 GCF_902729225.1 Pteropus medius | reverse complement strand
TCCGAGAAAAGGCTCACTTGCGGCAAATGCACAGCCCTCCCGGGGCCTTGGGGCTCTGTGGGCGATGCTCTGTCATCTGCAGGTACTGGGGTAGCGAAGTTGGAGGAGCACTCACTGACACTTTGAGCTCCTAGAGGTACAAACTACGTCTCATTCGTCTCTGTATCCTCTTGCAGGGTTCAGGGCCACCCACAGACAGCGGACCCAGGGATGCTTTGGCCCCTCCGTCCATGGCGGCCGTCACCCGGTAGGAAGACTTCAGTTGGGAGGCACTGCAGACAGCTGTGGGTCTGAATTCGGCCTCCGTGCCTTAGGAGCTTTGCGATCAGCTCTCTGAGCCTTTCATTTCTTCATTTTGAATGCGTCCACGGGGACCATCACGACCATCCCAGGTAGAAAGGTGAGGGCGAGGGAGGTGTCTGCTTCCGTCCTGAAGTCTGATTTCCACTGTGGAAAGCGGGAAGGAGCCGAGGCCTTAGGAAGGAGCCCCGTGGCCTCTGGGATGAAAAGAGATCATGCTGAATTGTGGCTCTGGAACGCCCGGTGTCCACACTGCGGGAGGTGGAGGTGCTAGGAGCGGCCTGTCTGATCTCAAATGTCTGGAAAACATGTTTTTGTTGTAAAATCACCATATATATAAATATATATGGTGTTATATGGGAACTATGAAGAGAGAAATCAAATGAGTGGAGGATAGATAGATACGATGGTTTGAGCAGATGGAATAGATGATAGATAGACAGAGATATCTAGCAGATACACATATAAAGATATACAGGATATATCTAGGAGCCTCAAAAGCAGCACTCAGACGGGCATTTCGAGCCAG
>NW_024340651.1:0-2593 GCF_902729225.1 Pteropus medius | reverse complement strand
AAATGATATTTTAAGCAAATGGCATTCAGAGAAAAGCGGGAGTAGTGGTACTAATATCAGACGAAATAGACTTCGAAATAAAAAAGGTAAAGAAAGATACTGAGGGACACTTTATAATGATAAAGAGAATCATGCACCAAGAAGACATAACACTTATTAATATCTATGCTCCCGATCGGGAAGCCCTGAAATATGTAAAGCAATTACTAACAGAACTAAAGGGAGAAACAGAACAAAACACTATTGTAGTAGGGGACCTAAATACCCTACTGACGAATATGGACAGATTATCCAAACAGAAAAGCAATAAGGAAATAACATCCTTAAATGACACATTAGACCAACTGGACATAGTAGACATATACAGAGCCTTCAATCTCAAAACAGCCGCTTATACATTCCTCTCTAGTGCACATGGAACATTCTCAAGGTTTAACCACATACTGGGACACAGACATAGCCTCAACAAGTATAAGAGTGTTGAAATCACACCAACCATATTCTCTGATCATAATGCTTTGAAACTAGAGATCAACTGCAAAAAGAAAGCAGGAAGAACTACAAACACATGGAGATTAAACAACATGCTACTGAAGAATAACTGCATCAGGGAAGAAATAAAAAGAGAGATCAAGAGATACATAGAAATGAATGATAATGATAGTACAACATATCAAAAATTGTGAGACACAGCAGAAACAGTCATAAGAGGAAAGTTCATATTATTACAGGCCTATCCTCAAAAACAAGAACGAGCCCAAATAAACAACCTAACACTTCATGTTAAAAAACTAGAACAGGAAGAACAAAAGAGGCCTAAAGTCAGCAGAAGGAAAGAAATTAAAATAATCAAAATTAGAGCAGAAAAAAATGAAAGTGAAAACAAAAAAAAATCATAGAAAAAATAAATACAACAAGGAGCTGGTTCTTTGAGAAGGTTAATAAAATTGACAACTCCCTGGCTAGACTCACTAAAGAAAATAGAGAAAGACACAAATACACAAAATCAGGGATGAAAGAGTGGAAATTATGACTGACATCGCAGAAGTACAAAGGATCATGCAAGAATACTATGAAAAATTATGTAATAACAAATTTAATAACCTAGAAGAAATGGACCAGTACTTAGAAAAATACAACCTTCCTAGACTGAATCAAGGAGATCTGGAAAATCTACATAGACCATTCAGCAGTATGGAAATTGAAACAATCATCAAAAACCTACCAACAAGTAACAGTCCAGGACCAGATGGCTTCACCAGTGAATTCTACCAAACATTCAAACAAGATTTAATACCTATTCTCCTCAAACTCTTCCAAAAAATCAAAGAGGAGGCAATAGTTCCCAACTCATTTTATGAGGCCAATATTACTCTGATACCAAAACCTGGTAAAGATAACACACAAAAAAAGAAAACTATACACCAATATCTCTCATGAACACAGATGCAAAAATCCTAAATAAGATACTAGTTAACCGAATACAGCAACATATTCAAAAGATTATACACCACAATCAAGTAGGCTTCATCACAGGGGCACAGGGATGGTTCAACATACGCAAATCGATTAATGTGATACACCACAGAAACAAATTAAAAAATAAGAATCATATGATCATATCAATAGATGCAGAAAAAGCCTTTGAGAAGATACAGCATCAATTTATTATCAAACACTTCACAAAATCGGTATAGAAGGAACGTACCTTAACATAATAAAGACCATATATGACAAACCCTCAGCCAACATTATATTTAGTGATGAAAAACTAAAAACTTTCCCTCTAAGATCAGAAACAAGGCAAGGCTGTTCACTATCAACATTGTAATCAATATAACATTGGAGGTCCTAGTGAGTGCGATCAGGCAAGAGAAAGATATAAAAGGCATCCAATAGGAAACAAAGAAGTCAAACTATTTGTGGATGACATGATTCTCTATATAGAAAACCTTAAAGACTCCACAAGAACACTACTAGAATCAATAAGCAAATACAGTAAGGTCTCTGGATACAAAATCAACGTTCAAAAATCCATAGCGTTCCTATACTCTCACAATGAAGCTTCAGAAAAAGAAGTTGACAAAATAATTCCTTTTGCAATTGCAACAAAAATAATAAAATACCTAAGGATAAATTTAACGTAACATGTGAAGGACCTATATAATGAAAACTACAAGACCCTATTAAAAGAAATCAAAGAAGAAACAAAGAAATGGAAAGATATTCTGTGTTCTTAGATTGGAAGAATCAGCATAGTTAAACTGACCATATTACCTAAAGCATTATACAGATGTAATGCAATCCCCATCAAAACCCCATCGGCATTTTTTAAAGAAATAGAACTAAAAATCATCAGATTTGTATGCAAGCACAAAAGATCCCGAATTGCCAAAGCCATCCTGAGAAAAAAAGAGCGAGGCTGGAGGCAACACTCTGCCCAATTTCAAATTATACTACAAAGTGAAAGTAACCAAAACGTCATGGTATTGGTAGCAAAACAGACACAAAGACCAGTGGAACAGAATCAAGAGTCCAAAAGTAAACCCATATTTATATGGGCAAATAATTTTGGACAAAAAAAGTCAAAAAC
>NW_024340650.1:0-430 GCF_902729225.1 Pteropus medius | reverse complement strand
CCTGAGGAAGGAGCCCCGGGGCCTCAGGGATAAAAAGAGATCATGCTGAATTGTGGCTCTGGAACGCCCGGTGTCCACAGTGCGGGGAGGTGGAGGTGCTAGGAGCGGCCTGTCTTCTGTGGTAGACCAGGAATCCACGCAGGTTTCCTTCGAAAATCTACCATATACATATAGATGCATATATATATTCATCTATATGCATCTATATGTATATGGTAGCTTTGGCGAAAAGCTCTCTGGTGACGTCCATTTTGAGCCAGAATCGCAGACTTCCGAGAAAAGGCTCACTTGCGACAAATTCACAGACCTCCCGGGGCCTTGGGGCTCTGTGGGCCATGCCCGGTCATCTGCGGGTACTGGGGTGGCGAAATTGGAGGAGCACTCACTGACACTTTGAGCTCCTAGAGGTACAAACTACGTGTCATTCGTC
>NW_024340649.1:0-482 GCF_902729225.1 Pteropus medius | reverse complement strand
AGCAGCCACATCATAATAAGGTTGGCTCATCTTAAATTTGCAGTCAACTAAATACCCCCAATCATATCACTTTAACTGCTGCTGTACCTGGTCTTTCCCAGGCCATCTTTGTCCATGAACCTTTTCATCAGACCAGAATTAGAATGAGGATGAATATCCAGAGGTCCATTTTGGGCCCCAAAGGACTTCTGAAATCAAAAGCGTATCTGAGGATTGGGACCTGTGACCATGTCCAAGGTGGCCCAGGGGTCTGCTTGAGCTCTGGCTTCCTGCTGGGCAGACAGTGATGACAGACCAAATGGGCCTTTCACAGGCTGAGAGGACTGCCAGTTACCAAGTGCCTGCCCCCTTCTTGCTCAGGGGTGGCGACAAACCACAGGGATAGGTAGTACCATTCTTGACTCAAAAGTGCAAGTCACTTGAGCATGTCCTGGAAACAGACTGACTGCCTTGCATGAGGGGTGAGGTCACAGGGAAGACTG
>NW_024340648.1:0-7286 GCF_902729225.1 Pteropus medius | reverse complement strand
AATGACACGTAGTTTGTACCTCTAGAGCTCAAAGTGTCAGTGAGTGCTCCTCCAACTTCGCCACCCCAGTACCCGCAGATGACCGGGCATGGCCCACAGAGCCCCAAGGCCCCGGGAGGGCTGTGCATTTGCCGCAAGTGAGCCTTTTCTCGGAAATCTGCGATTCTGGCTCAAAATGCACGTCTGTAGAGTGCTTTTTGCCAGAGCTCCCCTAGATATATCTATATGTATATCTTTATCTGTATCTATATATATCTCTATATCTATCTATCTATCCATCTATCTATCTAACTATCTATCTATCTATCTATCTATCTATCTATCTATCTATCTATGTATCTATGGATTTCTCTCTCTCTTTCTATATATATATTTATATATATATGGTGATTTTATAACAAAAGGCTGTGTTTTCCTTAGACATTTGAGATCAGACAGGCCGCTCCTAGCACCTCCACCTCCCCGCAGTGTGGACACCGGGCGCTCCAGAGCCACAATTCAGCATGATCTCTTTTCATCCCAGAGGCCCCGGGGCTCCTTCCTAAGGCCTCGGCTCCTTCCCGCTTTCCGCAGTGGAAATCAGACTTCAGGACGGAAGCAGACACTTCCCTCGCCCTCACCTTTCTGCCTGGGATGGTCGTGATGGTCCCCGTGGACGCATTCAAAATGAAGAAATGAAAGGCTCAGAGAGCTGATCGCAAGCTCCTAAGGCACGGAGGCCGAATTCAGACCCACAGCTGTCTGCAGTGTCTCCCAGCTGACCTCTTTCCAGCGGGTGACGGCCCCCATGGACGGAGGGCCAAAGCATCCCTGGCTACGCTGTCTGTGGGTGGCCGTGAACCCTGCAAGAGGATACAGAGACGAATGAGACGTAGTTTGTACCTCTAGGAGCTCAAAGTGTCACTGAGTGCTCCTCCAACTTCGCTCCCCCAGTCCCCGCAGATGACCGAGCATCGCCCACAGAGCCCCAAGGCCCCGGGAGGGCTGTGCATTTGCCGCAAGTGAGCCTTTTCTCGGAAGTCTGCGATTCTGGCTCAAAATGGACGTCACCAGAGAGCTTTTGCCAAAGCTACCATATACATATATATGCATATATATGTTCATCTATATGCATATATATGTATATGGTGGATTTTCGAAGGAAACCTGCCTGGACCCCTGCTCGACCACAGAAGACAGGCCGCTCCTCGCAACTCCACCTCCCCGCAGTGTGGACACCGGGCGTTCCAGAGCCACAATTCAGCATGATCTCTTTTCATCCCAGAGGCCCCTGGGCTCCTTCCTAAGGCCTCGGCTCCTTCCCGCTTTCCGCAGTGGAAATCAGACTTCAGGACGGAAGCAGACACCTCCCTCGCCCTCACCTTTCTGCCTGGGATGGTCGCGATGGTCCCCGTGGACGCATTCAAAATGAAGAAATGAAAGGTTCAGAGAGCTGATCGCAAAGCTCCTAAGGCACGGAGGCCGAATTCAGACCACAGCTGTCTGCAGTGTCTCCCAGCTGACCTCTTTCCAGCGGGTGACGGCCCCCATGGACGGAGGGGCCAAAGCATCCCTGGCTACGCTGTCTGTGGGTGGCCGTGAACTCTGCAAGAGGATACAGAGATGAATGAGACGTAGTTTGTACCTCTAGGAGCTCAAAGTGTCAGTGAGTGCTCCTCCAACTTCGGTAGCCCAGTACAAGCAGATGACCGAGCATCGCCCACAGAGCCCAAGGCCCCGGGAGCTCTGTGCATTGGCCGCAAGTGAGCCTTTTCTCGGAAATCTGCGTTTCTGGCTCAAAATGCACGTCTTTAGAGTGCTTTTTGCCAGAGCTCCCCTAGATATATCTATATCTA
This sequence comes from Pteropus medius, assembly GCF_902729225.1. Lineage (NCBI taxonomy): Eukaryota > Metazoa > Chordata > Mammalia > Chiroptera > Pteropodidae > Pteropus > Pteropus medius. The sequence goes on along the minus strand of NW_024340648.1, from coordinate 5,451 downwards.
TATCTTTATCTGTATCTATAGATATCTCTATATCTATCTATCTATCCATCTGTATTCATTCAACTATTCATCTATCTATCTATTCATCTATCTATCTATCTATGTATCTATGGATTTCCTTCTCTTTCTACATATATTTATATATATATGGTGATTTTTTATAACAAAAAGGCTGTGTTTTCTCTTAGACATTTGAGATCAGACAGGCCGCCCTGGCACCTCCTTTGGCACTCCGCAGTGTGTGGGACACCGGGCTGCCCAGAGCCACAATTCAGCATGATCTCTTTTCATCCCAGAGGCCCCGGGGCGCCTTCCCAAGGCCTCGGCTCCTTCCCGCTTTCCGCAGTGGAAATCAGACTTCAGGACGGAAGCAGACACCTCCCTCGCCCTCACCTTTCTGCCTGGGATGGTCGTGATGGTCCCCGTGGACGCATTCAAATGAAGAAATGAAAGGCTCAGAGAGCTGATCGCAAAGCTCCTAAGGCACGGAGGCCGAATTCAGACCCACAGCTGTCTGCAGTGTCTCCAGCTGACCTCTTTCCAGCGGGTGACGGCCCCCATGGACGGAGGGGCCAAAGCATCCCTGGCTACGCTGTCTGTGGGTGGCCGTGAACCCTGCAAGAGGATACAGAGACGAATGAGACGTAGTTTGTACCTCTAGGAGCTCAAAGTGTCAGTGAGTGCTCCTCCAACTTCGCTACCCCAGTACCCGCAGATGACCGAGCATCGCCCACAGAGCCCCAAGGCCCCGGGAGGGCTGCATTTGCCGCAAGTGAGCCTTTTCTCGGAAGTCTGCGATTCTGGCTCGAAATGGACGTCACCAGAGAGCTTTTTGCCAAAGCTACCATATACATATATATGCATATATATAATCATCTATATGCATATATATGTATATGGTGGATTTTCGAAGGAAACCTGCGTGGACCCCTGCTCTACCACAGAAGACAGGCCGCTCCTCTCACCTCCACCTCCCCGCAGTGTGGACACCGGGCGTTCCAGAGCCACAATTCAGCATGATCTCTTTTCATCCCAGAGGCCCCGGGGCTCCTTCCTAAGGCTCGGCTCCTTCCCGCTTTCCGCAGTGGAAATCAGACTTCAGGACGGAAGCAGACACCTCCCTCGCCCTCACCTTTCTGCCTGGGATGGTCGTGATGGTCCCTGTGGACGCATTCAAAATGAAGAAATGAAATGCTCAGAGAGCTGATCGCAAAGCTCCTAAGGCAGGGAGGCCGAATTCAGACCCACAGCTGTCTGCAGTGTCTCCCAGCTGACCTCTTTCCAGCGGGTGACGGCCCCCATGGACGGAGGGCCCAAAGCATCCCTGGCTACGCCGTCTGTGGGTGGCCGTGAACCCTGCAAGAGGATACAGAGACGAATGAGACGTAGTTTGTACCTCTAGGAGCTCAAAGTGTCAGTGAGTGCTCCTCCAACTTCGGTAGCCCAGTACAAGCAGATGACCGAGCATCGCCCACAGAGCCCAAGGCCCGGGAGCTCTGTGCATTGGCCGCAAGTGAGCCATTTCTCGGAAATCTGCGATTCTGGCTCAAAATGCACGTCTGTAGAGTGCTTTTTGCCAGAGCTCCCCCAGATATATCTATATCTATATCTTTATCTGTATCTATAGATATCTCTATATCTATCTATCTATCCATCTATCTATCTAACTATCTATCTATCTATCTATCTATCTATCTATCTATCTATCTATCTATCTATGTATCTATCTATTTCTCTTTCTCTTTCTATATATATATTTATATATATATAGTGATTTTTATAACAAAAGGTTGTGTTTTCTTTAGACATTTGATATAAGACAGGCCGCTCCTAGCACCTCCACCTCCCCGCAGTGTGGACACCGGGCGTTCCAGAGCCACAATTCAGCATGATCTCTTTTCATCCCAGAGGCCCCTGGGCTCCTTCCTAAGGCCTCGGCTCCTTCCCGCTTTCCGCAGTGGAAATCAGACTTCAGGACGGAAGCAGACACCTCCCTCGCCCTCACCTTTCTGCCTGGGATGGTCGTGATGGTCCCCGTGGACGCATTCAAAATGAAGAAATGAAAGGCTCAGAGAGCTGATCGCAAAGCTCCTAAGGCACGGGAGGCCGAATTCAGACCCACAGCTGTCTGCAGTGTCTCCCAGCTGACCTCTTTCCAGCGGGTGACGGCCCCCATGGACGGAGGGGCCAAAGCATCCCTGGCTACGCTGTCTGTGGGTAGCCGTGAACCCTGCAAGAGGATACAGAGACGAATGAGATGTAGTTTGGACCTCTAGGAGCTCAAAGTGTCAGTGAGCGCTCCTCCAACTTCGCTACCCCAGTACCCGCAGATGACCGAGCATCGCCCACAGAGCCCCAAGGCCCCGGGAGGGCGGTGCATTTGCCGCAAGTGAACCTTTTCTCGGAAGTCTGCGATTCTGGCTCGAAATGGACGTCACCAGAGAGCTTTTTGCCAAAGCTACCATATACATATATATGCATATATATGTTCATCTATATGCATATATATGTATATGGTGGATTTTCGAAGGAAACCTGCGTGGACCCCTGGTCTAACACAGAAGACAGGCCGCTCCTAGCACCTCCACCTCCCGGCAGTGTGGACACCGGGCGTTCCAGAGCCACAATTCAGCATGATCTTTTTTCATCCCAGAGGCCCCGGGGCTCCTTCCTAAGGCCTCGGCTCCTTCCCGCTTTCCGCAGTGGAAATCAGACTTCAGGACGGAAGCAGACACCTCCCTCGCCTCACCTTTCTGCCTGGGATGGTCGTGATGGTCCCCGTGGACGCATTCAAAATGAAGAAATGAAAGGCTCAGAGAGCTGATCGCAAAGCTCCTAAGGCACGGAGGCCGAATTCAGACCCACAGCTGTCTGCAGTGCCTCCCAACTGAAGTCTTCCCACCGGGTGACGTCCGCCATGGACGGAGGGGCCAAAGCATCCCTGGCTACGCTGTCTGTTGGTGGCCCTGAACCCTGCAAGAGGATACAGAGACGAATGAGACGTAGTTTGTACCTCTAGGAGCTCAAAGTGTCAGTGAGTGCTCCTCCAACTTCGGTACCCCAGTCCCCGCAGATGACTGAGCATCGCCCACAGAGCCCCAAGGCCCCGGGAGGGCTGGGCATTTGCCGCAAGTGAGCCTTTTCTCGGAAGTCTGCGATTCTGGCTCAAAATGCCCGTCTGTAGAGTGCTTTTTGCCAGAGCTCCCATAGATATATCTATATCTATATCTTTATGTGTATCTATAGATATCTCTATATCTATCTATCTATCCATCTATCTATCTAACTATCTATCTATCTATCTATCTATCTATCTATCTGTCTATGTATCTATGGATTTCTCTCTCTCTTTCTATATATATATTTATATATATGGTGATTTTTATAACAAAAGGCTGTGTTTTCCTTAGACATTTGAGATCAGACAGGCCGCTCCTAGCACCTCCACCTCCCCGCAGTGTGGACACCGGGCGTTCCAGAGCCACAATTCAGCATGATCTCTTTTCATCCCAGAGGCCCCGGGGCTCCTTCCTAAGGCCTGCTCCTTCCCGCTTTCCGCAGTGGAAATCAGACTTCAGGACGGAAGCAGACACCTCCCTCTCCCTCACCTTTCTGCCTGGGATGGTCGCAATGGTCCCCGTGGACGCATTCCAAATGAAGAAATGAAAGGCTCAAAGAGCTGATCGCAAAGCTCCCAAGGCACGGAGGCCGAATTCAGACCCACAGCTGTCTGCAGTGTCTCCCAACTGAACTCCTTCCAGCGGGTGACGGCCGCCATGGACGCAGGGGCCAAAGCATCCCTGGGTACGCTGTCTGTGGGTGGCCCTGAACCCTGCAAGAGCATACAGAGACGAATGAGACGTAGTTTGTACCTCTAGGAGCTCAAAGTGTCAGTGAGCGCTCCTCCAACTTCGCTACCCCAGTACCCGCAGATGACCGAGCATCGCCCACAGAGCCCCAAGGCCGCGGGAGGGCTGTGCATTTGCCGCAAGTGAGCCTTTTCTCGAAAGTCTGCGATTCTGGCTCGAAATGGATGTCACCAGAGAGCTTTTTGCCAAAGCTACCATATACATATATATGCATATATATGTTCATCTATATGCATATATATGTATATGGTGGATTTTCGAAGGAAACCTGCGTGGACCCCTGGTCTACCACAGAAGACAGGCCGCTCCTAGCACCTCCACCTCCCCGCAGTGTGGACACCGGGCGTTCCAGAGCCACAATTCAGCATGATCTCTTTTCATCCCAGAGGCCCTGGGCTCCTTCCTAAGGCCTCGGCTCCATCCCGCTTTCCGCAGTGGAAATCAGACTTCAGGACGGAAGCAGACACCTCCCTCTCCCTCACCTTTCTGCCTGGGATGGTCGTAATGGTCCCCGTGGACGCATTCAAAATGAAGAATGAAAGGCTCAGAGAGCTGATCGCAAAGCTCCTAAGGCACGGAGGCCGAATTCAGACCCACAGCTGTCTGCAGTGCCTCCCAACCGAAGTCTTCCCACCGAGTGACGGCCGCCATGGACGGAGGGGCCAAAGCATCCCTGGGTACGCTGTCTGTGGGTGGCCTTGAACCCTGCAAGAGGATACAGAGACGAATGAGACGTAGTTTGTACCTCTAGGAGCTCAAAGTGTCAGTGAGTGCTCCTCCAACTTCGTACCCCAGTACCCGCAGATGACCGAGCATCGCCCACAGAGCCCCAAGGCCCCGGGAGGGCTGTGCATTGGCCGCAAGTGAGCCTTTTCTCGGAAATCTGTGATTCTGGCTCAAAATGCACGTCTGTAGAGTGCTTTTTGCCAGACCTCCCCTAGATATATCTATATCTTTATCTGTATCTATAGATATCTCTATATCTATCTATCTATCCATCTATCTATCTAACTATCTATCTATCTATCTATCTATCTATCTATCTATCTATCTATCTATGTATGTATGGATTTCTCTCTCTCTTTCTATATATATATTTATATATATATGGTGATTTTTATAACAAAAGGCTGTGTTTTCCTTAGACATTTGAGATCAGACAGGCCGCTCCTAGCACCTCCACCTCCCCGCAGTGTGGACACCGGCGTTCCAGAGCCACAATTCAGCATGATCTCTTTTCATCCCAGAGGCCCCGGGGCTCCTTCCTAAGGCCTCGGCTCCTTCCCGCTTTCCGCAGTGGAAATCAGACTTCAGGACGGAAGCAGACACCTCCCTCTCCCTCACCTTTCTGCCTGGGATGGTCATAATGGTCCCCGTGGACGCAGTCAAAATGAAGAAATGAAAGGCTCAAAGAGCTGATCGCAAAGCTCCTAAGGCATGGAGGCCGAATTCAGACCCACAGCTGTCTGCAGTGTCTCCCAACTGAACTCTTTCCAGCGGGTGACGGCCGCCATGGACGAGGGGCCAAAGCATCCCTGGGTACGCTGTCTGTGGGTGGCCCTGAACCCTGCAAGAGCATACA